>NW_004524639.1:12013623-12039217 GCF_000260255.1 Octodon degus
TATTTAAACTGATAGAAAACAGCATATGAAGCACTGTGTGTGACCAGAATCTTTTTTGTAAAGAAATTTTCCCTTATAGTAGATTCTAATTTTTAGAGGAGTGTAAATTAAGTAGCAGATTTCCGTAATTATCCAATTATCTAGAAATTTTAATTATTTACTTATTGAGGCAAAAATGGTCCATCATATAAATATGGAATTGTAATGATGATCATATCCCTCTTTTCTGTCATTTTTAATATTTTTGCCTTTTTACATATTTAATATTTTCCTTATTATACTCATACAAGGTCTTTATTACTTTTATTATTTGCAATTTCAAGACATCTTTCATCTGTACTTCAATCCACATTTCATACTCAAATTGCACCAATTTATTTTCTTTATAATTTATCTTTTTAATTCTTTGTCTATATTTATATATATTTATTTGTATATATAGTAGTTTATTATTTGTACATGCTTAGATAATTAATATTTATAATTTTCTTTTGTGTTCTATGCACTCAAATGTCTTTGTCATCTTTTATTTCATTACAACATCTTAATATTTCATCTATTATTTCTTTTTAATTTATTCAGTAAAATACCATATCTTCTCAATTGAATTTGCTTTAAAAAATTGATAAGTATACTATATTTTGATTTTCTTTTTTTTGTCATTTTTAACCAGGCTCTCACTATGCAGTTCAGGCTGGCCTTGAGTTCACTTTATCGCCCAGGCTGGTCTAGAACTAGCAAGAATCTTTTTGTCTCTGAGTGTATATTTTGCTGATTTTTAATTCCCTTTCATTCAGCTCACTCCCCTCTCCATTTTCCTTTGATTGTCCTTCTCAGTTCCAAGAAATCTATCCATCTGTTACTTATCAGGTCTCTATGTATGTAGTTTCTTTTATAATGGAGTTTTTTTTTTTTTTTTTTTTTTTTCTACCAAGGATCACAATCAGGACAATGTGCTAGCCAGAAAAACACTTGTGCCACTGAACTATAACCCTGGTTATATTTTCTTATATAAGAGAAACCAATAATGGGCAAACTAATGATAATTAATGGGCAAAGTGTGCCTGACTGACTACACCTAAAACCATACTCCCAAGATACAATTATTGTCGTTAATATGACTCAAACTTTTCCTTCTTTATAGCCAAATACTATTCCATTCTGTACGTATACTACATATTCTTTACCAGTTCATTCGTTGTGGGGCATTTAGGCTGCTTTCATAGTTTGTCAGTTGTGAATTGCACTTCTATATACATGAGTAGGCCTGTATCTCTATATCTTAATTCTTTTGGAATTATGCTCATGAGAGCTATAGCTGGATCAATTGAATTTCTCTTTTTACTTTTTTCGGGATTTTCCACACTGTTTTCCATGATTGTTAATTTTTATTCTCAAAGAATGTGTTGAAGATAGGCTTTTTCCCCATATCCTAGATAACACTCTGTGTGTCTTTGTGTGTTCCCAATGATTGCTATTTTTACTGAAACAAGACAGAATCTCAGTTTTGTATGTTTTATTTTTCCCAAATAGCTATGGATACTGAACATTGATGCATGCACCATTTGTGATATTGCTTTCGCTTGATATAAGAAAGTGATTTTGTTGACATCAAAACAGATGCAGCTACTTTTTATATTTTAGCTGTTCCTTGGGACATATTTTAAAGTTTGAAATAAATTCTAATGAATTTTTACGCTTTAATTTTTTATAAATGTTGTATAAATATGAATATGAAATTTTAAACATTTTATTTTAAATATAGCATAAAATAGTATTACAACAAGAATAACAAGTGATAGAATATGACAACAAAATAATATGAATTTCACAGTACTTGCTGTAATCCACATGGTTATCTTCCAAATAGTTATTCATATTGCCAGATATATGCATATGAAATTGGAAAAAGAAAAAAAAAATGTAAGAAATTAAGAAGAGAAAAAAGGCAAACAATTGATAAAAGAGACAAAATAAATTAAGCATTTAGTGTTTGTTTCTATATGCCCAGCAGATATCCAAAGTACAGTTGTCCAAAGCATCCTCCAATATACATGAATATATCTCTTTCCCCAACTCCCTCTCAGGTCCTTCCCCTCAGCTCAGTAATTCTTTCCTTTTAAATAAGCTCATTTCCTTTACCCAGTGTCAATTTTACCCTTCAGATTTCTATTTTTTTCTTTCAGGTTCTCACACTAAGAAGACAATATGATGTTTGCACATGTGGATCTGGATTCATTTTACTTAAGAGTATGAACTCTAGTTGCATTCATTTAACAACAAAAACTGCAAATTTATCCTGTGTTGTAGCTGAATAATACTCCATTGTGGAAAACTATCACATCTTCTTTATTAGTTCCTCTGTTGATGGACATCTGATTTGTTTCCAGAATTTAGCTATGAGAAATTGCAACACTATAAGCATAAGTGCACATATATCATGGTGGTATTAGTTTTTCAATTCTTCCAAAAAATATTCAAGAGGGGAATAGCTGGCTTTAATAAGACCTCCAATCCTAGCTTTTTGAGGAATCTCCACACTGATTTCCATAGTGGTTGTACTAGTCTGCACTCCAAGCAACAGTTCAAAAAGGTTCCTTTATCCCCACAGCCCCTCCGGCATTTGCTATTGGCTGACTTCTTGAGGTTAGGCATTCTTTCTGGGGTGAGAGGGAATCTCCGTGTTTTTAGTTTGCATTTCTCAAATGACCGATGATGCTGAATACTTTTTTCATATAATTACCTGCCATTTATATTTCTTCATTTGCAAAATGCATATTCATCTCAGACACACATTTTTGGAATGGGTCTTTGAATTTAGGGAGCCTTATTTTTAAAAATTCTTTCTACGTTCTAAATAGAAGACCTTTATCAGAGGGACAGTCAGCTATAATTATTTTCCAGTTTGTGTGTTTTCATTTTACTCTATTGGATATTTACTTTGAAGTGTAAAAACTTTTCAAAAAGCTGAGATCCCAGTTTTTGATTGTTTGAAGTTATTTCCCATGAAGTTTGATTTGTATTCATGAACTCTCTACCTATCCATATGTCTTTAAGATTTCTACCTACATTTTCCTCCTGAAGATTTAGTGTTTTTGTTTTAGTGTTTAAATATTTGATCCGTTTTGATTGTAATTTAGCTGCATGGTGATAGCAATGGGTCTAATTTTAGCTTTCATCATGTAGAAAGCCAGTTTTTCCAGCGCAATTTATTAAAGATGCTTTCTTCCAGTAATCATGTATTAAATACAAGATGGCTGCTCATGTTTGCATTTGTGTCTGCATCTTTCTGCATCTTCTGATCTGTTGCATTCATCCTCAGGTATGTCTATATGACAGTTCCATGCTGATTTTTATCACAGTAGCTTTATAGTATAATTTCAGGGAAGGGATTGTGATGCTTCCTGCCTTTAACATAAATATTTTGTAACTTCATTTCTGTCCAATTTTAACTCACTTTCTCAATCCTTCTCTTTCACATCCCTTGTTTTATGCTTATCAGTTTTCTTTCTTTTATTGCATTTCAAACATAGGACATGTATGTTTTGTTTTTCTTTCAGTGTTTTTTAACATGAATTCTTGTGGTTTAGGTTTTATCTCATATTGTTTTCCTGCATCTTCTCTGACTTATATATATATTAATTCCGATTGTATTTTAAAGACATGATTGTTTAAATTTTCTAATTGAATTTACAATGATACAGCAATTCTATCTGTTACAACATGGCGTTTTCATTCAGTGTGTCCTTTTTTTTCTTGCTTCTGATATTATATATATCAGAATACTGTATATATTTATATATCTCTTTAATTACTCTTTAATTTTTGTTTTGTATTTAGTACAGGGTCTACAGGGTCTCACTACACAGATTAGACTCATAATGATCCTGTTTTTAGCTTCCCTAGTGCTGTGATTACAGGCAAGTGCCACCATACCCAGTCTCAATCACCACCTCAGTGTGCCCCCTTGAAAGGGCCAATAAGATGTGCTGGGGGGACTAAACCCCAATATCTATACCTGCCTAAGCAGGTGCTTCAGTCTGCTGAACTACGTGGCTGGACCTACTTTTTAATTTTTATATTTTAATAAAGAAAGACTCTACAGAGGTCTGCCAAATTTAATGGAGAGGTGTTAGTAAAGTGTTATTTTAAGTATTAGCATGTGTGTGAGCTATTTAATATTTTCTTCTAATCTAACCAAAGTATTCTTCATGTTTAATATTTCAATTAGTCTGACTTTAGTTTATACTTCTTTGAATATAAGGATTCCATAAATGGTCATTGTCACCTTTCAAAGCATAAAATGCTGCTTTTGCTCTCACAGCATATCACACATATAGGCAATTTTACTTTTTCTACTTTTAAGTTTATAACCCCAGATTGTCTTCTTAATTTTATTTCTACATGTCTTTTTATTTTCTCTTTATTTGGCAATCCTTTCCTATATGCCTCAGAGCTACAGCCATCTTGCAATTTTATTAAAATATTTTAGCAGGATATATATTTTGGCATGATCTATTAATACAACTGTAATTATTTTCTTTATTTCTTCTTACATCTGAAATTATAAGCCACACATTATATTCTATCATTTCTATACATTAGTCAATCCATTCACCTGTTTCACTTTAGAGTAATTTTGGTTTGAGTTTTCCATGTGTCTACAGTAAAATATATTCAGCAACTAGCTTAATCTTTTTGATTAGTTCTGTATTGAGGCTTTTAATGTGGTATAAATTTTTGTGTAATAGATTTTCATCTATGGAAGGTTTTACCTGTATGAGTAATCTTGTAGCTTACTCAAACTTACCTCTGTACCCTTGGTTCATTACAGGATATATAGTTGTATGAATTATAAGTGACATTTTGAACATTTTAGATAATTTTTGCTGCATTAGGTATAAGCCTTGATTTATTTCTTTCTTAATAGTGTCTCATGGAATTGTCTAAATGTCTGTCATCTTCAGATTTATAATGAATTTTGTGTACTAAACACTGTGTCAAATCAGTTCATAATGAGCTTTATCAATAGCACCCACTTTTCATTGTTCCTTCTAATCACAGCTGTTAATTGTACCCTATTTCCAAACTATCACCTAACAATATAAAATAATTTTATAAGGGAAATAAACTGTTACCAGAGTAAATTTTGTTCTTTATTACTTTACACAAAGCCTTTTTCCAGTAACTATTTTTGGAATGGCCTATTTATAACACTAAGAAATTGTAAGTGTATATAGTTATAGACAGCTAAATATATAGATGAACATAAAGACAGAAGGAAATACAAGGATACATTTCTAGAAATAAATAGAATGATATGCATGTACATGTCAACATAAAAATAAACTTCAAATCTCTATCTATATGGTCAGCACTATATTAGTTTGATTCTAAGGTAGTTGTTTACCTTGGTATTTATAAAATTACTTACTCTCTATATAATACAATATATTTTTCCAGGTTTACTGTCTTAGTGTTTTGTAGCTTCTTTCAAAATGTGAAAACTATAATCAAAATAAATTCATTTTCTAAAGATATTCTTGAGATATTCACTAATATTCTGGGGATATTTTTACTACATGTTAATGTTAGGGAAAAATTCTGGAGGAAAAATTTGACAAACTGGTAATTGTGGAGTTATTAGTACTCATACTGTAGTAGAAAGTAACAAGAGCAGTCACTGATATTCATTGGATTCTTATTAAAAGAAGAAAATATTGCACAGATTTTCTATAATCCTCAAAATAATTTGGAGTGGTCATCAATAACATCTGAACATTACAGACGTGATAAGTAAACTTTACAGTGATTAAAACTTATGTAATAATTATACAATATATTAATTTTCTTTGAAATGCATTCATTTCACTATTTATTGGGAATATTCTCAATGATATACTAAAATAAAATGCAGCATTTATGCTTAGATACATTTTCTTTCTTTTTCTTTAATTTTATTTTATTGAGAAAAAAATAGCAATTAGACTGTTTCAATACTGATTAATAGGACAGTTTCAGTAATTAAAACAATGTACATTGTTATCTTCTTAGTGGTTATCCATAGTACAAGATGCAGAGAAGATGTCCTGTCCAAACACTATTAGTACAAATCTTTCTTCTCATTGAATTAAGAGAAAGTAGCTGTATATCTATCCTAACTGTTCTGCATATACAGATACAGAATGGTTCTTCCTTTGTGAGCCATCTCCCTGGCCCCTTAGATACATTTTCTTCATTTATTTTCTCTCATTGCTTAGATGAAATAACCCATGCCCAAAGTCAAAGGAGGAAAGGTTTACTTAGCTCATAATTTTTAGTGATTTTAGTCCATAGTCAACTGGCTCCTAGGTAGTATGGCATAGCAGTGAGGTAACATTCATCATAGCAGAAAACAGTAAAAGTGACAAGAGAGAAGAGGAATAAGCCTCTTTTCCTTCCTTACATTAGATGCATTCTACTTGACCTAGAGTTGGTATAACTCTCACACTCATAATCCAATCATTAGATGTTGAATTAATCACAAATTCTAGAAGCCCACCCCTATGGTTCCATGAGTCTTTGGTAGGACATGTAGACACAAACAGTAATTAAATTAAAAAACTAATTGTTTCTGTTTAATGAGTACTCCTGGTGATTTCACCTTTTTAAATTTTTTTCCTGTTTTACATATTTTCACACTGAATATATATTAGATTTATATTTGGAAATGAAGTTTTAAAAAGTTAATTATTGTGAAGTAGGTATATAAATACATAATTATCAGGTGCTAATTAGTACTTCAGGTACATAGCAGTTTATAAAATTATGTAATATGATATAATCGGTATCAATTAGAAACAAATTTCAAATTTAATGATGCTGAAGCACCTTAGCAAACCTCAAACTATACCCATTCTTCAAGTGTATAAATCCAGTCCAAAAATAGAACATTTTCACAAATTAAGGAAGTTATTTAAATGTAAAATCTTTACCAAATAGGAAAATTTTAAAATAGTTTTACATAAGCAAGCGATTTCCACACAGTATATGTATTAATTGAGTTACATTTATACTGATGTTACTTGTGTGAGTTCATCCTAGGCAAAAACAGGCTTGAGAAGTTAGTTTATAACTTTTTTTATGTGTTTGGTACAGGGTCTCACTATGCAACTTATCACTCGTCGTGATACTCCTGCTTTCTACTTCCCCAGTGCTGGGATTACAAGCACATGCCACCACATCCAGACTTGGAACCTGGCTCAGTGCGCTCAGGGGTTCATGTTGTGCGGGGCGTCAAACCCCAGTCCCTGCATTTGCCTAAACAAGTGCTTAGTCCACTGCACTATCTCACTCACCCTTATTTTATAACTTTTATCTAACACTTTGAAAGTGAGAAAATTGGATATACCAATGGACAAGTGTTGATAAATATATGAATTTATGTAATAACCATCTATGATACAGAACATGCACAAAAAAGATAAAAATTACTGCAGGAATTAAAGACAGCAAAGTTTTGCACATATATGTGTCAGGGTTTCATCTTTAAAAACGGGACTTCTTTTTGATGCAATATTCATCTGAAGTTGATTGAGAGGAAGTACAAAGTTTTCATACCTTTCTTATGTAACATAAGGGGAGTTCTTTGGTGAACTAATTATAAAACAACACAATAACTACATATTGCTGTAATATATCATATGTTTTTAAATATAGATGAAAGGATTTTTAATATTTTTACCAAAGAAATGACAACTACTTATAGAAATAACCATTTTTATGTTGACTTATTTATTACATAATGTAGACTTGTAGCAAAAAAATACATCTACTATTCCTAAAATATATACATTTTGTATCTGTTTAAAAATAAATTTAAATTGTGGGGGGGCCGGGGAGGTGGCTCAGTGGAATATGCGCTTCCCTGGCAAGTGTAAGGGCCTGAGTTCAATTCCTGGTTCTGCCAAAAAGAAAAATAAATAAATAAATAAATAAATTAAATAAGTAAATAAATTGTGGCAAATGTAAAATAATAAAAAATGAGGATAATATCAATATCTGTCTGAAAGTCAACACTTTAGACATAACATGGAACTGCTATTTTCCAACAACCATGGATATTCTAAATTTTATATCCTTATAGAATGTGAAAAAAAGCAATTGCACATTGTTACACAGAAATTTAGAAATCAAACCTTATACAACATTGTATCAGGACAGTCCTATCACATTTTTTTCTTCTCTCTTGTTTTCTCTTATTACCATTTTCTAAACAAACATTTACTTTATTTTTATTTATTTATTTATTTATTTATTTTTATATTAATTTTATTGAGAAAAAAAATAGCAATGAGAGTTTCAAACCAGGTTAGTAGGACAGTTACAATAATTATTACATTGCATATTGTTGTCTTTGTAGTAGTTATTTGTAGTAAAAGATGCAGAAATGATATCTTGTCTAAACACTATTAGTTCAAAACTTTCTTCTCATTGAACTAAGAGAAAGTAGCTGTATATCTATGCTATTCTGTATACACAGATGTACATTTTTTTCCTACTAGAAAATGGTCTGTCGTTATAACACTCTTTTTTGTTTAGTTTTGTCAGAAATGGGTATTCCATTGCCATTCAAATATTGTAGGTACATGAATTCAGCAAGGTAATCCAGTATAGTCCAGTGGTCCATAATAGTAGTGGATTATCTGTAGGAATTTCATGTCAGAAGTTGTTGACTTGGACCTTTCACAGCTCAGCATATTAATATGGATTTAATTTTCATACCTTGTGTTTATACCTTTCTGCTGGATGGTTAAGACCAAGATAATGCAAGACCTATATAACAAGAAATGCAAGTTTTATGTCTGACAAGGTCAGTCAAATCTCCTCAGGATTTACCCTGAAACCCTGTAGTGTGCTTTGTAGATCCTTTGTCAGGGTCAGCCATATGAATGAGTCACGGCCACTGCTTGATCAATTTGCTCTCTGTGAAAGCCTGAGAGAATGTTTTCTCTCCAGGTGACTCTCCTTAGGCATACTCTACATTGTTGATCACCTTCCTCTGTGGCCCCATAGTCTCCTTGATCAGAACATTTGTGACACCACTGAGTTACAGAATGTTACAGTACAGGTTCTCCTATGTCCTGAGTCCTCTCTGACTTTGAAGGGCTAGGGCCTAAATGTTGCCTGCCCTTGTAGCCCTTCTTTTTCTCTAACTTTTTCTTCTGCAAACTTACTTTTTAACCCTCCAGAAGAGAAGTTTAATGGTATTATTAGCAATACTTTATATAACATTAGAAGCAGTACTCATATACAAGATCAAAGCTATAGGTATTTCAAGCATGGTTTTAATATTGCACATTGCTATCCTCAGTGTAGTTGCCTAGTTGACAGATATCAGCATACATAGTTAGTCTGGGTGAAATTTGTACCCATTAACTGCTATTATGTGCATTTTTAAACATATGTAATAAATCATAAATATGATCACCATGAGGAAAATAAATAGCATTCTGTTTGGATTTTCCCAAGACATTTGGACTTCTTTTTTTTAAAAAAAATTATGGGATGTTCATCTCCATATCAATTTCCATATCTAAAGTGTCTGAGCCATCAATGGTCATAGTGCCTTGGTCCTGTGACCAAACCATAAATTAGGTACACTAAATATCATTGCCTTGCCTCAACCTTGAAGAGGTATGCTCATCCATTTTCTAAAGAAATGTCATAAAATATGCTTTTGTGGCAATTTCAATGATTTGTGATTGAAGCAACTACTTTAGCTGATCTCTGAAATACTTTAAAATACAACCTTTATCTTGCTTCTTAGTTGCAAATGAATATAACTCACTTCTTAAAAAATGTCATTGAAAATTTATGTAAATAAAGCCTCTAATCTTTGAAATTAAAAACAATGAGGATAAGTGGGAAGGATCAAAATATAAATGCACAAAAATGATGTTGGAAGAAGAATGAGGGGGAAAACAAAGTATGCTGACAACTACATTCATGTGTTTTTCTGGAGATCTTCCAAAAATCATTGTAAGATTGCACAAAACTATATGCCAAATCCCAGCCTCATGTTCAAGTTGTTCAGCACATATTCCAGACTGAGAATTAATGTTACAAATAGATACAACTGCAAGTAGGTTTAAGAATGATTTGAAAGCATGACATTTTGAAATTTACTTATATATTTCATTGCAACAGAGTGGGTAAAATAAACACATTTATGGAGCACACTGCTGTGTTGTGAGCTACTACTTGTTGGTTTGGTTGCTGAGGTGTCTTTTTCAATCCTTTGAAAATAGAAGTTAAGTTTGCTATAGGCGAGCAAAACTTCTGTCTCATTTTGAAAATCTATTTGTTAAAAATGTATTCTTTCTGACTATCTTCAGTTACTTTGAGCACTTTATTGTGAAATAATTGTAGGCTCACTTTCGGTGATATGAAGTAACACAAGGAACTCACCTACCCCTTAATCAGTTTCTCCTAATGGTAACATTGTAATAGAATATATGACTGTACAATTGTGATATCCACACTGACATGCACAAGGTACAGAACAATCCCATTATAGTGAAGGACCTTGGAATTTTTTGTTATAGTTATACCCATTTTGTTTTGCTTTCACACTGTACCTAGCCCCCAAAGACTCTATTCCATATTTCTATATTTGTATCACTTATGGTTACTTCAAATGAATGATCTGTAGTGGTGCTCTCTTTTCCCTTTCATTATTATATGTGATTAATTTTTATTAGTATAATTTTAAATAAGTTATTCTTAATTTAATGTAAACTCTCCTTTTCTCAAGTAAGTACATGTCCAAGAAATTTAATTCCATTTTAGACAGAGCTATCAAACATTTAAAACTTAATAACAGAGATATAATTCATTGAATGTTGCATTCAGGACACTTTGAAATTTCAGGAAATTAAGAGAAGAAGAAAAATAAATTCTTATTTCTAAGGAATGTATATTCTAATAGAATCACAATGATCAAATTTAAAAAAACTTGCATACGTTTACATAATAGTACTGAACTCATAAATATCAAAGGGAAAATCAGTTAAACTCTGTTTCATGAAGGTAGAAACCTTATTTATCTTATTCACTTTCTTAATGTTTATTACTTATCATAACCCTTAGTATGCAATAGATGGTCATTTATCCAACTACTATTTATCAAGTCTACATTGCATCTGTAGGCTTGCTTCTAAACACTGAGAACAGAAGAGTAATTAGACAAAACTTTCTGCTGTCAGAGAACTTATGAAAATTTTAAGGACATCTGGCATAAAAAGGGTTTGAATAATTTTCCACCACTGTTGCTCTTCTCATTTCTTTTATTAATATATGTTTTAATTGATGCATAAAGGTACTTCCTGTCATGACTCTCAGAACATAAAAGCAAAGGAGCAAGAAAACACTCAGCCTGAGAGTATAAATATTACAGTTTACATTTAATGAATGATCTTCCCATAATCACAAATGATATTTTAACTTTTACCAATGAACAGCACTTTAGATATACTTTAACCAAAAAATGTGCCTTATTTTCTATCTTCCCAATATTCATTTTGAGTACTATATGAGAATGCATGTAGTTATTGGAAAACAGAGAGTGACATTACTGACACAAAAAAAAATCATATATCAAATTGTATGCACGACCGAAAAAAAATGTTTGGATTGTGGTTCATCATTTTTATCAAGCTAACATTTTTCTTTTCTGATGATGATTCTTTCTTGCATATCACAATATCTATTAAATGTACTTGAGGACAACATTGTTCAGCATGGGCCAGGCACCAAGCACTTTATTAAAACGTGATTGAACACAGACAATAAAAAGTTGTTATTCAATATCAGGATGCATAGACAGACATGTTTGAGTGGCTTGGGACTGCTTTTTCCTTATTGATGAAGTTAGACTGCTTTGACTTAAAAGAACTTCAACTGAAGTGTGTTGTGTAAAATAAATTTGCAGCTAAAATGAGTGCTCTTATCTGAGACCTTTCTTTGTATCACTCATTCTCTTCCTCTTGTTTGGGTACTGGTTATTTGAAGAAAGAATTTGTTGAAGATATTTATCTCCTTTTAACATTATTTTCTTTTTGGTGGGGAGAGAAACAGTTGAAGATCAAATAAAATCTCAAAGGAAGTCTTAGCTTTTCTTTTGACTGTAAGGCTCTTTGAGGCAGAACCCAAGCTGATATGATGACATTTCTAGCTTTGAATTTCTGGGGACTGGTTTTATACAGATGTAAATTTAACATTAACTGGCCTTTAAAGAAAGCCTATATGAAAGCAAGGCAAAGCCAAACCAACACTACCTATGAGAAAACCTTGGGGACATGTTTGATATTAACAGCGTGCTTTGTTCTCAGCATTGTCACTCTACTGGGAGCAGCACTCTCTCATACCTGACTGTCCTAAAAACTACCTCAGACACCTGCTTACATTGCTTCTTAATGGACTTTTCCCTTCCCACTGTACTTCACTTCAGTCCTGTATGTTTCACTGGGAATAATTATTGTCCCACAACTTCATGCTGATTTTGAAAAATGAAAGGAAAGAAAGAAAAAAAGAAAGAAAGCCAAGACAGCCACCTTGACTACTCAGATCTGAATTAAAATACTAGAACACGTACTTTAATACTCCTGGATCATTTTCATGTATAGACAAGACTTGGGAATTTTGAGTTTGCAGATCAAAATCTAACATCTTCATGATAGCAACAAATCCAATGAAATCTGGATTTGGACTTAAAAACATTTTTATAAGTACTAAACTTGATTAAATTTAATACTTCTCATTGACTAAAGTGTGAATTAGTTTTCCTACTGCCTATTTAGGAAACAAGTGAAATTTTAATATATATTCTAAGTTTTATAAAGGGAGAATATAAAATGTAAAACTATCAGCTTTTCAACGAACTTACTTCAAAAGCAGATATTTTTCTCATTTCTTTGAGTGTTAGAAAGCCTTTGGCCATATTATTACATACAAAATAAAAGAATAGAACAATGCAATCAATGATATTGTTGCAAATAAAAGCTTCATTATTGCACTATTTAAGGCAGAGTATCTGTGAAAATTTGCATCCACTCTGAGATTTAATTGTTTATTCAAAACCCTTACAGGAAAATGAGGCTTATTATGAAAGCCTCATTGAATTAAACACAAACATAGGTAAGCCATTTCAATGCCCGAGTAGTCTAAACAAACACTCAAGGTGTTGTGTTGAACAACTTATTAGAAATGTTTATGACTTAGAGAGAGCAAGTTTTTTTTTAATTCTTAAAAAATGAGCTGAGTAATCAGCTTCCTGAATAGTATAAGTTGATGATTTCAGAGGGTTTTTAGGTTTACCATACCTATGATATTTGTGGCCTTCCATATTCTAATTCTTTGCCAAGGACTGAATTATTAATGGTGTTTTAAATTTTTTTCACATTTAGCATACACAATTTACATTTCATTGTGCTGTATAATCACATTGATTATAGCTTCATATAAAATCATTGTGGTCATTGTTCTAGAAATATTTAGCAAATTTAAAATGTACATGTTAGCAAAATGCTGTACCATTAACACACAACTGAACTCACAAATTTATAATTGGCAGTTGTTCTGAAAACAAAATATCTACATTTGATCTTCAGTTGAAAAATGGATACTTCATTAGTGATTTGTTGCTGTGTAAAATTTACCTCATAACAGTGTTGTCTAAAACAATGAATATTTACTATAACATAATACTTATAAATTAAGGTTTAGAGAGAGGCTTAGCTGGGCAAGTTTGGCTTAAGTCTTTCAGGAGGCTTTAACTATTCTGATTTCCTTGACACCGAGGAAGAGCCCATAATGTGGGATTTTCAGTTTTCAAACTGAAATAGTCATGCGCAGTGTTGCAACACCTGTAATCCCAGCACTTTGAGAAGTTTCACAAGTTTAAAGAGTACATTTAGTTATAATTTGAATGAGTTCTGGAGATCTAATTACAGCATGGTGACAACAGCTAATAATAAGATATTCTAAAGATTTCCTCACACAATCTTAAATGTTCTCCTTTCAAGGATGTAACAAAACACAGTTTTTCTCTCTCTCAAACTCTGTGTCTCTCTCTGCCTCTGTCTGTTTCTGTCTCTGTCTGTCTCTCTGACTCTCTCTCTTTCTCCATCACACATGCACGTGCACGCACACATGTACACACACAGACAGCTATGAAATATAGGCATGCGATGTAATGAATATATTAATTGATTAATTTAATTGTGATAATAATTTCACAATACTGTGATAATAACGCCAAATTACACTGTACACATTAAACATATACAAATTCAATCACGAAAAGCCCAAAATCAATAAAACAAACAAGTACAATACTCAATTTATTACTCAAAGGAAAATAAATTAGAAGAAACTCAGGTCACAATTCTTTTTTGGGACAGGATCTCACTATATAGTTCAGGCTGGCCTTGAGCTCATCTATGTAGTCTAAGTTTCCCTCAAAATCATGATGATCTTCCTGCCTCAGCCTTCTGAGTGCTGGGATTTCCAGCATGAACCACCAACACTATGCCTGGAGGGTGATATTATTTAAGAAAATAACTCACTAAAAGAAGTAGAAGGGGGCATGGCCCTAGCTCAGGCCTTTAAGTGGCTGCTTCCACAAAGCCCTCAGCCTCAGGTTGCTGGAGTTTGAACCTCACACCTCTCCCGCTGGCCAAAAGTGCCCTGAAGGCATTCAAGGAACAAAAAAAAAAAAAAAAAAGTAGAAAAGCAAACAAAACTAGTATGTTTTAACACCACCATAAACATAGGCTTAATGTAGCATTTATTTATTCATATGTAAGAAAAATAAATATCTAATATTTCCTGAAGTGTGGTTATTCAACATATTGGTTCTAGCATTGTTGAAAAGAAATCTTCAGTCTATAGTCAGTTCCTGAATTACTGATTATGGTTTTAATATGAATTTTTTACATCAATATTTTGAAGTCAACCTAATGTGAGCTATATGGATCATGGATTTATTACTATCCTGAATGTACTAATGCTATTTTTGCGTAAGTGAGTTCATTATCACAGTAATGAGTACTTCATAAGAGACTCATGCCAGCTTCTCTGTTTTAGGCTTCAAGTATCCAGAACTATGAACTAATAAAATTGTCTTCATTACAAATTATTTAGTTTTGTGTATTCTTTGATAGCCCCATGAAATAAGGCAATTATGATAGGAATGTCTGGGTTAGAACAGTTGCCCATTTAACTTTTTTTGAAGAAAATATTTTTACAGTTATAAACGTTATAAAAAGTCCCCAGAATTCTAAACAGGTATGACATACAATACAGTACATTACTTTAAATGGAAATATGATATGTAAGAGTTAACAAAATACTTCCACACTAAAGGAAGAGTTTCAGTTCAAATATTGGTTAAGATATTAAAATTCAAAATGTAAATGTTAGAACTTCTTTCTAGATATTCCCTTCAAATCTTCATATGTTCATATATGGAGCTTTTCTAAGGTGCCTCCATCTAAGTTGTGTGATGATGGATTAAGGATGTACTATCTTGGATATGGGTGGCACCAATTAATAAACTTG
Source organism: Octodon degus (assembly GCF_000260255.1). Lineage (NCBI taxonomy): Eukaryota > Metazoa > Chordata > Mammalia > Rodentia > Octodontidae > Octodon > Octodon degus. The sequence continues at coordinate 12,029,224 of NW_004524639.1, forward strand.
GAACCTGGATGGAATACAAAGGGACAGAAAGAAGACAGGCTTTCTGTTGATTCCATCACTGTTCACTGCTTGCTGCTTCCTGTCTACTTTGGCATGGACTATTTCTGATGATAGCTCAGTAAAGCAGAATGCTGCTAGGTATGCTGCTGAAAAAGACCAGGCTCAGGAAGTTTCTGCAGGAATAAGGACACATTCACAGTCATATTTAATATTTGCTCATCTCTGCATAATTTTCTAAGAAATAAGTAAACAAAATTTCATGTGGAATGCATTATTTTTCTTTTAATTTTCTTTGGATAGGTAAGAATAAAGAAAGATGCAACCATTCTTGCCCATTAGACATGGCTATATAGAGCAGACCAATTATGTCACCACATCTAATAGAAATATTTCTGAGGTTGTCAAAGATAATATCACTCACTTTTATCTGAAATTTACTCAAGTTGAAAGTTCATGAGATACACCCTCAGACTAAAGATGTTTTGCCCAATTCAGTTTATAGGCAATGGTAATGTACTATATACACGAATACCATCAAACCAGGGAGATGCATATAATTTTAGACTGTCAAAGCTAATAAAAATACTTGAATTACATTCTTCCTGCTTAGTGAGTTGCATATTGCAGGAAAAGAAATATAGACTTCCCCTTTGCATGTGAATCAAGGAAGCAACACCATTCAAAACATCATACTCACAAGTCATTTTGTCTTTGAATATGACAAAAACTAAGTATTCTACATATTATCAAGTATTTTGGTGACAAAAATTGAAGCTAAATTATATTTTAGTCTTTCTGTGGATGATTATATCTTTATTAAAATGAAAATTAAAATTTATAATAGTATTATAGATAATAAATTATACAACATGAAATCATGGTACATTACCATTAGACCCATGATATTTATGTTTTCAATGCACAGTAGATTCACAATGTTAATTGAAAATATTTTACTTTCTTATGTATAGACTCAAGGAAATTTTGAATTATCTCAAGCAAATGCACTTATTTCTTTTAAAAACTGCATCATATGTAGAAGAGAAAGGGATAACTTTTTTAAAATAATCAACTCTCTATGAATAATGTTGAGTGTTTGAAATTTTCTGTAACTATTTTAATTTTTTAAATTTTAGGTAATACTTCTATTAATATGTATTAATTGTACATTTTGGTGGACTATCTCAATACATGCAAACAGTATACAATGATCAAATCCAGTCTTACTTTATCCATGCCCATGGTCTTAACTTAAAGTAATTACTACATATTTCAGTCAAAATGTAACGTTCTTTGTGGCTGAAAATAATATTGCACTAAATCTGACTATCTTTCTTAATTTCCTCCTTCCTTCCTCCATTCCTTCCTTCCTTCCTTCTTTCCTTCCTTCCTTTCCTTCTTTCTATTTATCTAATATCCATCTATCTACAATATTTTCTTTATTCATTTATATATTGATGGGTCTTTAAGTTGACTTCATGTCTTAGCTACTGTGAATAGTGTTAAAATAGACATCAGAATGCAAGTATTTTGTTTGTTTACTACAATCATTTCTTTCTTACATATGCTTAAGAGTGTTGGAACTGGACTATTAGATAAATCCTCATTTAGATTTTTAAGGAATTTACATTATTCTTCATAATGGCTATACTTATTTACATTCTCATAATTAGGTATGGACTTCCTTTTCTCCTGTCTTTGCCAGTATCTTTTAGCAACAACCATTCTTTTTTTTTTGTATTTAGGACAGGCTGTACAGGGTGCACAGGGTCTCACTGTATAGATTGGACTAGTAATGATCCTCCTGTTTACAGCCTCCTAGGTGCTGGGATTACAGGTGCATGCCACCATGCCCAGTCTCAAACACCATCTCAGCACGCCCCAGGGATGGGGCCAGCATGACAGGCCCAGGGATTGAACTCACAGCACCCTGCTTCTATCTAAGCAGGCATTTTAATCAAATGAGCTATTTGGCCTGCCCAGTAACAACTTTTTTGATATTGTAATTTAGAATCAAATTAGGTTTTGATACTCATTTACTTGATGGTAGCTTTGCAAATATTTGTTGCCCATTTGCATTTTTGTCACTTAAGATGTATCTTTCTTTATTATCTTACCATTATTACTAAGAGTATTTATTTTTATGTGGTTACTTTTTAAATTCTTTATATATCCTATAGATTCTTGCTTTCTCATGATTATTTGCACAACATTTTGTCAGTATAGATTGTCTCCTCAAGCTTTGTTGTTTATCAGCTTTATATTTTTAAATTTAAGTTTATTACATAAATACATTATATAATATTTATATTAAAGTATGTCTAGCTTCTCAAAAATTTATAATTTCCTTATAGTAAGAATTTCCAATATTTTTCTTTAAGTTTTTGAAATGCAATGTACTATTTTGCATATGCTTTGTTCTTCACATTTCAAATCATTGATTTCTTTAAAAATTCCAGAGGCAAGTCTGGGGAGATGGCTCAGTAGAATAAGTGCTTCCTTGGCAAGTGCAAGGGCCTGATTTCAATCCCCTGTTCAGCGAAAAAAAAAAAATCCACAGACCTAGTATTAAAATCCAGACTAGAATATGACAATAAAAAGTAATAGGTATTGTTATTCACGTTATTATCCTTGTGGATAAGGGAAGATAGTAACATAGCCACACAGGCAATTTCATGGAGTGAAATGTTCCAACCCTAAAAGACAGAAAACTTCCAATCCTAACTTATGCAACCTGTAAAAATTTTCTTCAACATTGATAGAGAAATAAGGTATTTCAATAATGAAGATCACCTCAAGATATTCATGATCACAAAATAAACATTTTAATATGTCTCAAGGATATACTAGAAAAAGACAATAAAGTCAACAATATCAAAGGATCAAAAGATTGAATATACCTACCTGTATGAGCAGCTAAGAAAAAAAATTATAAAATCTGCAGCACAAAATTATTGAATGATGGGTCACAGTTGGTACTTTCAAAATTAGCTCTCCATGTGAATGATCTCAATTCTCCAATAAAAAGATATTGATTGGCAGAATGAATTAAAAAACACACATACACAATGATATGTGGCACAAAAGAAACATTCAATTCAAAAAGAAATTCATCAATTAAAAAACAAAAGATATGCTGTGCAGGCCCCACCCACAGGGCAAGCTGAGATGACAATTGAGACTGGCATGGTGGCATGTGCCTGTAATCCAGCTCTTGGAAGACTGTAAACAGACAGATCACTAAGAGTCCGATCTAGTAGTGAGACTCTGAACACCCTGTGGACCCTTCCCTAAAATAAAATTTAAAAAGAGCAAAAGATAGAAAACAATATTTCATATAAAAGAAGCATGGATTGCTATCCTAATATCAGAACAAATGTCCTTCAATTGAAAAATGATCAGAAGAGACAAAGAAGATCACTAAATATTGGTAGAGGAAACAATTCAACAAGAAGAGAAAATAATTATAGACATACATGTATCGAAACAGGCATGTCTAATACCATAAGCAGTAATAGAAATGAAAAATCATATGAAAACTTGAACAATTGCAATGGGGGACACCTCAATATTTAGTGGCACAAGTGGATCAAATAGAAAAAAATAAACAAAGATATACACAGTTGAACCAAATCTTTAAAACGATAGATTTAATAGGTATCTACAGAAATTTCCCTCCAATGAAAGAATACATATTTTTTTCAGTAGCACTTGGGGCCTTTCTCCAGAATAGGTGTACTTGCTCATAAAGCATGCTTAAGCAAATGCAAAATAATGAAAATTGTCCTATGAATATTATCAGAGCATACTAAATGAATCTAGAAATCAATGACACAAGAAGCCACAGAAGCTATGCAAAGACATGCAAATGAAATAATAGACCCTTGAATAATCAAGAGTTCATACAGGAACCAGAAAAGAAGGATAAATGACTTAATAGCATGCCTAGAAAAAAAAAGTGAATAATCAAAATCTAAAACTAGTATAAGAAAAAAATTGTAGAGATCAACACATAAATTAATAAAATTAAGACTTAAAAAATACACAAAGCATCTTGAAGTTGGTTAAAACAAACAAAAGGCAAGCCTTTAAATGATGTTATCAACATAAAAATCAAATCCATCATATTAAATAAATTGCTACATATATAGGAGCTACCAAAACTGTATGAAGATCATATAAAAGTATTGAATAATCCAACATTAGTGTATGAAATTGAAAAAGTAATACAATAAAATACTACTAAGAAAGATTTAGATCCTGACAGATTCACTACCAAATTGTACAAGAAGTTTAGACGTCTAATGTCAATGTCCTGAAATGGATATATGGTTCTCAAATGAAGAAGTACAAATGGTCGATAAATGCAAGGAAAAAAATATTCAACCCCCGCCTGGGCTTTTGAGAAACAGATAAAAATGGTGCTGAGATTTCATCTAACTTCAGAAAGAATGGCTATTTTCAAGAAATCAAAAAACAATACTGAGATGTTTTGGGGAAAAGGAACATTTCTTCATTGTTGGTCAGAGTGTAAACTGATAAAGCTACTATAAAAATCAGTGGGAAGATTCCTAAGAAAGCTAAAACGAGCAGTTCTGTTTGAACAAAGTAGTTATCTTTTAGGTATTTTCTTGAAAAAAATAGACTTCATCCTAAATTAATGTATTTATGACAGCAAAATTCTTTTTTTTACTTCCAATAAGTACAATATTTATTAAACATAGCTTCAGTTGTTTTGTTACATAGTGTGCAACAAATTACAATATTCTGCAGCCACAAATTATATGCAGAGTTTGAAGAAACTATTAATCAGATAGTGTAATCTTTCCATTTATAACTCTACAAGGAAGAACTAGCAAATCAGGACTTACATATAACATCTCACTAAACTTTATGCATGGAAAGTAACAGACACTGGTTGTGCTGTTTGATACAAAATGGCTGAACTTCATCTTCAGAAGACTAAACCTGACATCTAAACATGCCAATATAAACATCAAAACAAAATATATTCTAACCAACCACGGGAAACAGTCTGGTATCAGGAAAGCAACAAGGATTACACACATGATTTTATAAACCAGCACACAAAGGTTTAAAACAGTTCTGAAAATGAAGTTAGCTGTCTTGAGTCAAGGGAATAAAAAAAAAGTCAGTATTGACCATTTACAATCTCTGACCTTTGTGGAGACGGTAAGAATCTGTTGTAGTGCAGCTACATACAGTACAATTCAGGCAATTTGTTTTTCACTTGGGTTCAGATTGCAAATTCATTGCTGTGAGAAAAAGACGGAGGCAAATTTTAGCAGCAGCCTCCACCTGACTGCTTGACCGGAGTGCTCTGAATTTTAACATTGGACTTCTCTGCGCCACCAGCTGTTGCTCCAGGGCCCATTCGTTTTTTAATCTCAGCTGCCATCGTCATGAAGACTGTTTTACATTCGTTGCATTCTTAGCACTGGTTTCCAAAAATGGAATTCCAAGGGAATCAGCAAATTCCTTTGCTGTTGTGTAGTCTACTACTTTCTTTGTAGTCAGATCACATTTGTTCCCTACCAACAACTTGTTGACGTTTTCACTGGCATAACGATCTATTTCCTGAAGCCACTGTTTGACATTATTGAAGGACTCCTGATCTGTCACATCATACACAACTATGATGCCATGAGCTCCTCTGTAATAACTGGAGGTGATTGTTCGAAATCTTTCTTGGCCTGCTGTGTCCCAAATTTGTAGCTTGATTGTTTTCCCATCTAACTCTATAGTTCTTATTTTGAAATCCACACCAATTGTGCTGATGTAGCTTTCTGTATATGTATCATCTGCAAACCTAAGAAGGAGGCAAGATTTTCCAACCCCAGAGTCGCCAATCAGAAGTAACTTGAATAAATAATCATATTCGGGATTCATGCTGGACATGTCACTGCAGCTGCCGCCGCTGCCACCTCCACCCTTGCTGCCGCAGCCGCCTCCCCGACTCTCCGCGCCACGGGCAGTCGAAAGAAAGGAATGAGATAGGCTGTTCCAGCAGAGCAGACGTCTTTCCCCACTCCGTCCCCTTAGAACACAATCGGCAGCTGCCGCCACTCAGCTATCGCTTCCACCCAAGATCTATCGCTTCCACCCAAGATCAGCAAAATTCTTAATAGCTGTCTTTTGAAGCACCATAACTGTCTACGACGAAATGAACAGATAAACAAAATGTGGCATTTATGCACAATGGGGTACTAATTTTCCACAGGAAAAGATAAACTTATGTGAATTGTGGCAAAATGGATGCGCCAGAACTTATTTTTTTGAAGTAAATCAGACTCATAACTTAAACTTATCACATGACTTATCTTACATGAGAAATCCAATATAAAAATAAAATGTAAAAGTAAGGATAGATGATTGGAAACAGCAAGATGTAACTTTGGGACATGGGATGAAGAATAAGAGAAATGGAGGAGTAAAGAGAAATGCTGTTAAAAAAATAAATATGTGGGGGAAATTTGAAGCGCTATGCACACGAACCAATACACTATATACTACAAAGTATACCAATAAAAATAAATTTATAATGAAATAAAAATCTGTATTTTGTTAACTACCCACTCTTGTGTGTTGAAAGGAAACATCATTCTGATTATTTCTTTCCATCTTGAGGTATAAGAAGGGCATATAATCACCCATGAGATATGAATATTTTCTTCAAGAATAGTTATAAATAATGTAGAATAGTAAACACTGTGATCTTGGGAAATAATTGCTGTTTTGTGGAGGTGTTTTTTGTAGCCACAAATTTCCTAAAACTCTGCAATACATTATGTATATTCTGCAGTATGTCACTTTTAAAAGGACAGCAATAATAGAAAATGACCATTGAATTGCATGATTTAGGTTGCTGAAATATCTACAGTGAGTTCAATGGCAACTTTTATTTCTGGTTTTCTATATTTGGCAAGCATTGGCAGATGGAACTGTCATCACGCTCAGGAAATATTAGAAAAGACATATCCACTAATCTTCTTAATAGCATCTATTGAAGTAATTAGAAATAATATGCATCTGTATTAAAAGTATTTCTAAGTAAGTCAGTTTTCACCTCTACAGTGAGATTTTGATTTGAAAGCTTGGTAAGTGTACTTTCATAAGTGGAATTTAAACATGTTTCCAAGCTATATATGGACAGCTGTTACCCTCTTGCTTGAACATACCTTACCTAACTTCTGTACCATTTGAGATGATATTTTCTAACTATTGGTAGAATCACACTGTATTTTACTTGAAACCAAATTGACTAAAAATCATGGATATCAATCCTGTAATAGTTTTAAATATACTTATGTTTAGGTTAAGTAACTACATTGTTAAAATTAATTTTTCCAAGAACATTAAATTACATTACTATGCATAATAAAGACATTTATGGAATGAATTATGTCCACTGAAATCAAATATGTTAAGTTTTTGTGCCCAGTTTGTTGGTATTTAGACAAATGATTTTTATTAGCTAATTATGGCAAAACAGGCCTAAGTTTAAGGCCCTTATAATGATATTAGTTTCATTGTACAAAAATGAAACAGAAAAAGAAGAAGAAAGAAAGAAAGAGAGAGAGAGAGAGAAGGGAGGAAGGAGACAGAGAGAGAAAAAAAAGAGAAAAGAGAAGAGAAAGAAGAGAAGAGAAGAGAAGAGAAGAGAAGAGAAGAGAAGAGAAGAGAAGAGAAGAGAAGAGAAGAGAAGAGGAAGAGAAGGGAAGAGAAGGGAAGAGAAGGGAAGAAAAGGAATAGAAAAGAAAAGAAGTCATACTCCATCATAAAAAACCACACAAGCAGGACGATATTTGAAAGTCAAAAAAGGTGATCCTCATCAGAAACCAGATTGACTGGGCCTTCACTGTTAGATTTGTCATCATCCAGAAATGTTCATAACAACACTATTTTTTAATTTCTTTTTTAAATTTTTAATTTACCTTTGTGTGTGTGTGTGTGTGTGTGTGTGTGTGTGTGCATGTGTGTGTGTGTGTGTAGTGTTCATAAGAAGAATCACCTAGAGAGAAAATATTATCTCAGGCTTTCACAGAGAGTAAATTGGTCAAGCAATGGCGATGACTCATTCAACTGACTGACACTGACAAAAGATCCACAAGGTGCTGTACATGGTTCCATATTAAATCCTGAGGGGATCTGACTGACTTTATCAGATAGCAGAAGTTACATTTTTAGTTGTATAGGTCTTACTTTAACTTGGTGTTAACAATCCAGCAGAAAAGTGTAAACACAAGGTATAAAAAGTAAAGCTATATTGATATGCTGAGCTGTAAAAGGCTCAAGTCAACGACTTCTAACAATTGCCAATTGTGATGATAACTCACTACTATTATGGACAATTGGACTATATTGGGTTGTTTTGCTGAATTCAAGTGCCTACAATCTTTGGACTGGCATTAAGTATGAAAAGGTCCTTCAAAGGCTTCTCCAAATACAGCCTTTCTAACTGCAACACTTTAATATTTAAGCTACTAAAACTGTTGAATTTCGGTCCAGAGGCAAATGCGTATTAATATAAGACCTAAAGTATACAATAAATGTACATAAGCTACTACTTATTGCAATGATATAAGAGATTATTGAATAAATACATAAAGTGGATGAAGATGGACATAAGGTAAAACTCCACTGAAGAAAAGATGCAAATATTTTGTGTTTAGTACTTAACCTGAAGGGAAGTAGAACACAACTACTTCCTTCTTAACTGTGAATTGCTCCTGTGACCTCCTTCAAAAGCACTTTGAAAAGGAAGAATCCAATAAATGCAGGAAGGAAAGACAGAAGGGAAGGGGAAGGGAAGTCAAAAGTTAAGATGTTCTGTGTACCAACTCACCATAATGGATATAATGATTATGTATTGCAAATATACTAATAAAATAAGTGTCTTAAAAATAATATTAAAATATATGCTAAAATGTTTTTAAATTACATTATGGTAAAAGTAACTTTATTGTAGAAGAGAAATAAATAAGAAGAAACATATGCAAAATCTAGAAAATGCCTGAAGAATTTTAAATGAACCATATAGTTTAGGTAAGTACACTAAATCAATGTTTACTCTGTAATTGTGACAAGAACATTTCTCTAATGTGTAATTTTAAAGGGAAGCCTGGGTGTGGAAGTGTCATATGTATCTTTATAGTGATTCTGTAAATTTAAAATAGATGTAAAACTAAAACATTTTTAAAAGAACAGTAATCATGATGTCTTCATGATCAAATAAAGGCTCATGAACCTTATTAGCATTTATATAAATGAAATATGATTTCCTGTTCGCTTTCCAAATTTCTGAGCTTATGCATATGAATACATTGAAAACACAAGTCTATGGAATGAAGTAGAATGTGTATGTACATGCACAAATAGTGACTAAATCTCTACTATATTCAGAGAGACTTTTTTTCACTTAAAGTATTTATATAAATTATCATTATTATTCATAATGGAATTTCATAAATTTCAACAAAAAGAAACCTGTTAAAATTACATGTTAATCAAATCCTTCACAAACATATATAACTGTATTTGTATTTGTCGTCATATAAAATTAAAGCATTCACAAATGGTCCTTGATTCATTTGAAAAATAATCTTCACATTGCTTCTATGTGCATTTGTGGACATTTCAGACAACCAATGAAAAGCACATTGAGTGAAATAATGATTGATTCAAAGAGCCAGTGTAAATACGGCTTTCAGTAGAACTTTATTTGTATAGATTTTTCCAGTAATTATTATTTATTTCTACATATACACTAACTTGATGGCGTAAGGGCACTTCTTTATTATTTTTTCAGATCAAGGTTAATTATTAGAATATATGGAAACATTTTAAGATTTTTGATGACAAAGACTGTTTATTTTGCAATTGCTATTCATATAATTAATAAAAATACTGGTACATATGAAGGTTTAGTAACTATTTGTTAACTAATAATTATGTATCCCATGTAGGCAGAATT
>NW_004524639.1:12039317-12041848 GCF_000260255.1 Octodon degus
TTTTAAGGAAGGGTCTACAGGGTGTTCAGTGTCTCTGTACTAGATCAGAATCCCAGTGATTCTCTTGTTTACAGTCACCCAAGAGCTGGGATTACAGGTGCATGCCACCACGCCCAGTCTCTATGGCCATCTAAGAGTGCCCTGGAGGCTGATCCAGCATGGCAGGCCGAGAGATCTAACTCTGCCCATGTGCCTGCTTGTAGGTGCTTTAATCCACTGAGCTATTTGGCCGGCCCTTCAAGGTTGAGTTTAAACTGAATGTTTTACTATATAAAAACCTAGATCTTGGTGAAGGCAAATAGCTCAGCAGATGAAAGCCCCTGCAAGCAGGTACAGAAGCCAGGGGTTTAATCCCTAGGCCTATTATGCCAGCCCCCATCCCCAGGGTATGCTGACATGGAATTGAGACTGGGCATGGCAGTGCAAACCTATAATCCAAGCACTTGGGCGGCTGTAAACAGGCAGATCACTAGGAATGTGATCACTAGGAAGTGAGAACTTCCTCTTCCCTAAAATACAAAAAAAGAAAAAATATAGATCTTAAAATATCTAGGTATAATAGGAGAACCAGTACTGTAACATCCTGTAACTCAGTGGTGTCCCAAATTTTCTGATCAAAGAGATTATGGGCCCACAGAGGAAAGTGATTGATAATGGAGAGTGTGCCTAAGGAGAGTCACATGGAGAGAAAATATTCTCTCAGGCTTTCACAGAGAGCAAATTGGTCAAGCAATGGCCATGACTCATCCACATGGCTGACTCTGACAAAGGATCTACAAAGCACAGTACAGGGTTTCAGGACATATTCTGAGGGGATTTGACTGAACTTGTCACATACAAAATTTGCCTTTCTTGTTATATAGGTCTTACTTTACCTTGGTCTTAACCATCCAGCAGAAAAACATAAAAATGAGGTATTAAAAAGTAAAGCCATATTAGTATGCTGAGCTATAAAAGGCTCAAGTCAACAACTTCTGACATCACCAGTGCTATGGATAACCCACTACTATTATGTATTGCTGGACAATATTGGATTGTTTTGCTGAATTCACACACCTACAATATTTAATTGGCAATGGAATACCCATCTCTGACAAAACTAAAGAAAAAAGGGGAACCAAATGAAGGACCATTTTGTGTCTGTATATACAAAATAGTATAGATATATATCTATAGACTTTCTCTTAATTCAATGAATAAAAATTTTGTTCTAATAGTGTTTGTAGACAAGATATCATGTCTGCATCTTGTACTGTGAATAACCACTAACAAGACAACAATATGTAATATATTAATTATTGACTCTGTCCTACTAATTGGTTTTTAAACTGTCTCATTGATATTTGTGTCTCAATAAAATTATAAAAAAAGATGAAATTGTTCTGGAAATTTTTTGTTTGTTTTGTAGCATGTTTGTTTTTGCTATGCTACCAAAGTTGCTCCTCTGAATATATCTAGTCAAGTTAATGTATGTGGTTTATAGTCAGATTTTTTATTGCTCTTCATTTCAAGATTTCTGTTTTAAACTTTGGCTTCTTTCCAGTCCTGCAATCAATTTCATTCTTCTTCCAACTTACAAGGTTACCGGATTCTGACTTTTATTGTTGTATATTTTAGAAAAAAATAATGAGAGAAGAAAAGTACAAATTTCTATGAGTCCCCTCTGGACACTGTTTTGCAAGAGGTAACTCTGTTCTGATCTTGCCCTGCTTTAGTATATTTTGAGTAATTTTTTTCATTTATATATTTTGTACAGGGTCTCACTATGTAGCTCAGACTCATAGTGATCCTATTGTTTACAGCCTCCCAAGGGCTGAGATTATGGGGTGATCTACCATGCCTAAACTTTGTTGCTGGCTTAGCATTACCGCCTAGGGGCAGGGCCTGCACAGCATGGAGGATAGAGATCAAAACCAGGCCCCTGTGCTTGACAAAATTGCTGCTTAGTCTGTTGAACTATCTTGCTGGACCTATTTTTAGTAATTTAATACCTACATTTGTGATATATCTACATTTTATCATTGCTGTCTTTACACAATCCCTTCACTCCTTTTTCACTGTGAAAACTCCATCCAAGTAATTTAAGAAGAGGGTATTAATATAACATGTATCCTTCATAATAATAGACAATGAGAGAATTCAAATTTATATCTTAATTTACACATATTGATGATAGGCATGTGAATAATGAAATTATTTCATGTGTAAAATTACAAGAAGCTTTCAAAATTAATTCATATTTTCATTCAAAAATATGCTCAGTGTTAGCAAAAAAAGCACAGTATTATATAACTGAAACAAAATTTCTACTTTCACAAAGAAATTGAAGTGTAGAGAATATACAAATGTAAAACCAAATTATTTTTATAATGGACAAAACATGCAAATATAAGTTATACAGTATTTGATGTGCACATAAATAAATGTAACTTAATTTTCCAATTGTTGTATTCTATTTCAAGTAATTATACTTCTGATTCAGAATGTAGCACACATGTATTTTATTTTATTTTTTTTTATTTTTTAACTTT
>NW_004524639.1:12041948-12048585 GCF_000260255.1 Octodon degus
CTGGGGGATTGAACCGCGGTCCCCAATGCTTTGCCAAGCTTGTTCTAAGTAGGTGCTTTAGACCACTGAGCCATCTCTCCAGCCCCTTTTTTTTTTCATGTATTTTAATTAAAGAATAGAAGATATATATTTACACAGTCATTGCAATGTTAGTTGATTTATGAAGAAAGATTAGACTTTATTAAACTAACTCTGAATTACAGGACAGATATACCATTGAAGATCTATTTTATGCACTGAACTGCATTTTATAACAGAACAATAAAACATTTTAAAGCCTTTGCATAATGATATGAAGTTTTATCAGAGGGAACTTTGGCATGTTGTGAAGCAGCTCTCATGTTGATGATTCTATGTCTTAGTTGTTTACAAGTAAACCATATTCATTTGAGTGCAAGTCATATGATGCATAGGTCACAGAAAATGCAAGATTTGGAAACTAAAACTGCATAACATGCTTGTATATACACAGCTATATGATCTGTTAAGTTCACTTTTTGATTCAAGTAAGTCCTCAAATATTGCTTCATAAAAGGAAAGCAATTCTTTAAAAATGTTCATTCCAAAAGTATTAACTTAACAGAAAGTAAGCTGGTGTCATAATGCATGTCTATAATCTGAGCACTTGGGAAGTTGAGGCAGGAGGATTGCTGTGAGTTTGACGCGAGCCTGGATTACATAATGAGCTCAAGAACCTGGACTACACCTACCAAACAATAAGACCTAGATATTTTAAGACCTAGATATATTAATTTTTTATTGTTTTATTTAATTTTATTAAGAAACAAATAGAAATCAGACAGTTTCAAAACTGATTAGTAGGACAATTTCAGTAACTAATACATTGCATATTGTTGTCTTCTTAGTGGTTACTCACAGTACAAGATGCAGATTTGATGTCCTGTCCACAAACACTATTAGAACAAATCTTTTTATTCATTGAATTAAAAGAAAGGAGATGTATGTCTATACTAACTATTTTGTATATACAGATACAAAGGACCTTCATTTGGTTCCCCTTTTTTGTTTAGTTTTCTCAGAGATGGGTATTCCATTCCCATTTAAATATTGTAGGCGTGTGAATTCAGCAAAGTATTCCAATATAGTCTAGTAGTCTATGATAGTAATGGACCATTCATATGACTGGCAATGTCAGAAGTTGTTGACTTGAGCCTTCTACAGCTCAGCATATTAATGTCTTTACTTTTTATAACTCATTTTTATACTTTTCTGCTGGATGGTTAAGACCAAGATAAAGCAAGACCTATATAACAAGAAAGGCAATTTTTGTATGTGACAAGGTCAGTCAAATCCCCTCAGGATTTATCTTGAAACCCTGTACTGAGCTTTGTAGATCCTTTGTCAGAGTCAGCCATGTGGATGAGTCATGGCCATTGCTTGACCAATTTGCTCTCTGTGAAAGCCTGAGAGAATATTTTCTCTCCATGTGACTCTCCTTAGCCACACTCTCCATTATCAATCACTTTCCTCTGTGGGCCCATAATCTCTTTGATCAGAAAATTTGGGACACCACTGAGTTACAGGATGTTTCACTTCAGGTTCTCCTATGTCCTGAGTCCATGGTCATCTTGAAAGGCTAAGGCCAAAATGTTGGCTGTTCTTTCAGCCCTTCTTTTCATCTAATTTTTTGTCTGCAAACCTAGGTTGTTAACCCTCAACAAAAGAAGCTTATTATTATTACCCTACAATGTAGGCAGTTGAGCTTCACTTCACTATCTGTCTGCATATCACACATCTTAGACATAACATGGAACAGGTATTTTCCATCAAGTATTGCTACATTAAACTTTAAGTCCCTACAAAATATGAAGAAAAAATTAAAAAGTAAAAAATATTTTAAAATAAGAATAAGCAATTACACATTTTTACACAGAAATTTAGAAATCTAACCATATACAGCACTGTAGCAAGACAGTCCTGTGACATTTTTTTCTTGTCTCTTGTTTACATTTATTGCTTTTTTTAAAAAAAAAACAAACATTTATTTGAGAGACAGTATGGCAGTAATTGGTATGACATAGCAAGCAGTATGTATTTAGAAGACCGGAAGGACAGGCATGCCAAACATGATCCTACTATTACATATTGCTATCTTCAGTGCAGTTGCTCAGTTCACAGATGTCAGCATATACAGTTAGTCAGGGTGAGAATCCTACCAATTAACTGCTATTTTCAAAAACCTGCTAAAGATTCTCAGGATCATTGCCTTACCATTCTTGTGAACATAAATGTATGGCTTTGCCCCTGTCATGTTTCCTAGTTTTTTGCCTTGCTCTCTGTTCGTTGTGTAATCCTTAAGTTCTCACTTTCCTTTCAATTATGTTATACCTTTCTATTTTTATTTCTTGTTTTCACCCTTTTAAAATCAAAATTTGTAAATAAACAAATGCTGGCATGGATGTGGAGAAAATAAACTCATGTACACTGTTTGTGGAAAAGCACAGAGAATACTGACCACAACATATAACTAAAACCACAATCTAAGTTTGGTAAATTTTGGCTGAGTGTACCCTATGTATTTAAGGGAAAATCCAAGAAACAATGTTTAAAACTAAAGCAAATAAATGACATGAGAACAGAAGACAGCTGCTCACCATTACATTATGGGCAGAGATAGGTGATAATTTCCAAGAAATATAACTGTTTATAGTAATAGCAATAAAATACTAAGACTAGAAAAGCAGAGCTCAAAGTCACTAAAATACATTGCTTAAATTATAAAGTTTCTAAACTGTCCACTGATTTTCAAAGATAAAGATAAATCAGGATTAGTAGAGTATGTACCTGGAATCCCTTTACTCTGGGAGGGTAGAGGAAGGAGAATGGCATGTTCATACCCAAACTGAGCAACTTAGCTATATCCTGTCTCAAAGTACAAATAAATTAATAAATAATTAAATAAGGAAGAGGGTGCAGCTCATTGTGAAGATTTTGAATTCAATCTCCAATACCACAGAAAAAAGAAAGAAAGAAAGAAAGAAAGAAAGAAAGAAAGAAAGAAAGAAAGAAAGAAAGAGACAGACAGAACTGTGTTACATCCAGAGGAAAAAAAATCTCGGTAGGAAAAAAAAAATGAATCCAAGCTATGTTCCAATTAATGCTACATATTTTTAAAAAGTAAAATAAATTCAACTGTATGAATAAAACAAAAATCTCAATAAATAAAAATAACTTAAGATAGAAATTCTAAAGTTAGCAAGCCTAATTTACTCCTAATGCCTCTGAGGCAAGTTGCTAAGATGTAAGCATAAAACAAACCTAAACATACCTATGCCAAGCCATTACAAATATAGAAAAACCTTATAATTAAGAGTGACATATCATCACAAACAAGGGAGGATTAAACCACAGAAAGACATACATATTCAGTGTAGAAAAAGAAAAATACCTTTTTTTTTAAATTTTAGGACAGAGTCTACAAGGTCTGCAGAGTCTCACTCCATAGATTGGACTCATGTGATCCTTCTGTTTACAGCCTCCCAAGTGCTGGGATTACAGGCGCACATCACCACTCCCAGTCTTTATTGCCATCTCAGCATGGTCTGGCATGGCAGGCCAGGGAATTGAACACCCAGCCCCTATGTCTTCATAAGCACGCAAGAGAAAAATTTTTTATTCAACAATTCTATATATAAAGAAAAAATATTCAAAAAGAAAAATGAAACATGTATGTTAAAAACAAAACAGATTTTTATTCCAGATGATTAGTGCTATAATAAATCCTAAAGGGATGTTTTTACACTTATTGGGCTAGATAGCAAGTAAAGTTTATAGGAATGAAAGTTACAAATCAAGACAAATATGTATATTAATATATTACATATGCTTCTCCTTTTTTCATTCAAGCAATGTATGACATGACTACTTGCAGCAAAATTAACCAATATTGAAGAAATAAACATTTTTGAATGTAATTCATGCATATTGACAATAGTATTAAGAAGTGAAGATAGGAGGCCTGCCCCTTAGCTCTGCTCTTTAGGTGGCTGCTTCAACAAAGCAGTCAGGCTCAGGTTGCTGTGGCTCAATCCCCGCAACTCAAGCCAGCCAAACCTGCCCTGAAGGCATTCGGAGCCAAAAAAAAAAAAAAAAAAAAAAAAAAAAAAAAGATAAATCGAATTATGTTTTTCTAAGACTCATTCTTTAAATATTCAAGAGTATAAATTGTATTAATTTATTTTAGGCAGCTAAATTAGATATACATTAATATACAGTCACAGAAGGACTGCATATTCCCTCCAGGAAGACAACAGAAGAAACAGAGACAACAGAATTGCAATTGGAGGCACATCTGAAGGCCAGACCAAAAACAAAGATACAATGGCCCACCTGTATGCCTCCCTAAGGGTGAAAAGATAACTTAAATTATGTGATAATTAGTAACACCTAGGCTACTAAGTCTATATAGACATCAGACACCCAGGTGGGTTTCTAGAACATCTGGACCTAACCTTTCCCTAGATGTTTCTGGTTTAGAAGTTATAGATAAGGCAAAGTTAATTCTGCTAGCTATATACTCTTTTTATATGCCTCATTTCACTATTGCACCCCCGCCAGGTAAGTGGGTATACTTATAATCCTATATCCTTATGGTAATTTGAACCACCTATTTATTATCTGCAGTGCAACTTTGTTGTATAAATTACCTCTTACAAAGGATCTTGGTGGTAATCCACTTTCAGGAAACCCTCCTGTCTCTTAGGAACTATCTCTCAATAAGCCTTTCTTATTCTTAACATCTATCTTTATTTTGAATTCATGATTTTACTTTGGGGGGCTGACCTCTGAACACATGACATCTAGCAGGTTGAACCTTATATTTCTCCTATGAATCAATACATAAGTTAAAAGCTTTGTGTAACAATTAAACAACAAAGTGAAGTGATACTGCTAGAAAGCCAAACAATTAAAATGGAATATGAAAATTAGTTTAATACAAATAAAAGGATCATGAAAAAGTGAGGAAATAAGGTATAAATCAAATAATTATAGAATTAAATCCTTAAACAAAACAGGTTATATAGATGGAACAAAAGTCCAGTAAGCATTTCATATTTACAAGACACTTAAACACAAAGATACAAGTAAATTGTAAATAAAGGAGAAAATATGCTCCATGCAATAATAAACAAGAGAAAATTAAACCATAGTTACATCAATTAACCTATACCTCAAAATATGGTGACAGACCAAAAAAAAAATCACTTCACAATGATTAATGGGCCAATACATCAAGTAGGAAAGAAAACTTCAAATAAAATATCACACAAATGGTCAAAATTGTGAAATAGCTGTTCTGAAACTGACCTATGTCAGAAAAAGAAGTAAGAGTAATAGTAGAAGTTTTGAAAACCATTTTGTTGATAATGCCGAAAAAAAATTAAAAGCTCAACTTGCCATAATAGGAATATGCGTACTTAATTTTTACATAATTCCTTTAGAGTAAATCCAAATCTTGATGATTTTAAGACACTTTAAGTGTTCGTCCTGTCATTCTACTTTCTATGCCACAATAGTAATAAAAGGAGGAACTCTGCATCCAAAATAGCTATGAAAATCAAAAATCTGGCAGTGACTGAAATGGAAAGAATAGTCTTCAATCAGCACAAGAATGACCTATCTAAAGAGAATCCTTCCTGCTTGACTTTGGAAGTAGTCTGGAAAGGATCCATTTTCTGGTGTTGTTATTTGATCTGACTTAGATTTCATTCAATATGAAAATCACATTTCCTTGGCAGTGTGTTAAAAAGCAATCAAAAAGTAATTGCTTAATATTATAGCTGCCTACATGAATGAAACATAATGTGGCAAACAAAACCCTGTCCACATAGCTTAAAAATAAGATTTAAAGAATGAATTGTACATCAATATTTTTGAAAAATTCCAACATGATTCTGTTTACCTAGTGGCCCAATTGGATGTGTATATAGGTTTGTGTAAACCTCCAAAACACTCTTGAAAAGGCTGAAGTTCTTTGCCACTGGCTGACTCTGAGAACAATTAAGAGGAAACTAAGGGCTAAAATAAAAATATGAGTTTCCTGACAACTGTTGAAAATCTGCTGGAACATTTATATAGAACTCCTTAGCAAAGAAGGGAAGATTTATTAGTCCAAGGCATTTAATGAAACCCTTAGCTAATCACCAGCTAATCAATAACCTAATTGAGTAGAGTCGTCACTCGCCACAGTTGAAGGAATAACGTCTTCACTGAATTTCTCAAGAAAATCACCGATAATCCGAACACCAACAGCAAATGCAAAAAGAGCAACAACAATGAACCCTGGGGGAGTGTTACTGTATTTCTAGAGTGTGACATTTAATTATTTTTAAATTCTTGTTCCTAATCACAAATCACAAGACTTGCAGAAGAGGAAAGTGTGGACAATACACCAGAAAAAAGTAAAACAAAATATTAATGTAAATTTAAATTATAAAAATAAGCCAAATGTTAATTCTTTATTTGAAACATTTAATATCTGAAAAGAGAAATTCACTAATAGAATTAAAGTACAGATTTCAATTGTCACAATAGTTATAGAACTTGAGATTATAATCTATTGAGATATTTTTTTTAATTTTTTTTAAATTTTTTTTATTTATTTGAGAGAGAGAGA
>NW_004524639.1:12048685-12056976 GCF_000260255.1 Octodon degus
CTGGCATGTGGTGCTGGGGGATTGAACTGTGGTCCCTGATGCTTTGCTAAGCTTGTTCTAAGTAGGTGCTTTAGACCACTGAGCCATCTCTCCAGCCCACTATTGAGATATTAAGATTATTCAGTCTAATGGAAATACACATGAGGGGCACAATCAAATAATCTTAACAACATTTTAAGAAGAGAGTAAAATGGACTGAACAAACTTATAGAAATGATAGTCTGTACCAACTCAAATTTCTGTTGTAAATATTATTATGTGACTCTTAAATTCTCATCAAATTCAAGTAACATAAAATTAAATAAATTTACTTCTAAACTTTAAAATGTAAACATGGATTATTGAATCTATCAAGAGACAGTAATTTATACTGTACAAAGTAACATCATTTAGTTTATCAGGTAACATGAATATGGTTAAATTAATCATGATGTATTCAATAAACATGCAAAGGTTTAGGTATAACAATTATTAAACGGTTAAACCAAAAATGAAAAGGCAAAGGACCAACACACAAATATTATCAATTTTCAGTATAAATCATGTATATGCAAGATATATTCCAAAAAGAACGATATATTCAAAGTTTGAAAAAAGAAAGAATGTGGAATAAAATGAACCAAGTAGTCTCATCAAGCTAAATTGTCCTTCATAAATTAAAAATATCTAAATAATCAAAAACTTAGGGAAAAAGTCACTTATAAAACTTCTTTATAAGAAAACAAAAGAGGGCCAGGGAAATAGCTCAGTAGAATAAGCACTTGCATGGCAAGTATAACGTCTTGATTTCAATCCCTGGTACCAAAAAAAAAAAAGAAGAAGAAGAAAAAAGAAATTCTTCAAATGAGAGTAAAGGATATAAGATGTTAATCTGAGCACTCACGAGAAAAAAATAAGGAATATCAATAAATGTAACTGTGTAAGTAAATACAGAAGGCAGAATTAATCTACTACTTTTTTCATCTTGTATGACTCCTTTATTATTTTTTTCCATAATTTTATTGAGGAACAAATATCAATGAGAGTTTCAAATCAAATTGGTAGGACAGTTTCAATAATTAACACATTGCATACATTCTTCCTAGTGGTTATTTGCTGTACAAGATGCAGACATGATATCCCATTTGCAAACTGTCACAATTTATATTGCTTAAAGACAATTGCATAAATCATCAATTATAAAAATCATCATCAAATTTTGATGCATATGTATGATACACTTTGATGTAGGAAGTGAATCTCTTCCTTCTCTCTTCTTTAACCTGATTTTTGGGCAGTGCAGGTTCTTGTGATATTCAATATGAATTCAGGTTTATTTTTTTTTATAAATTTGTACAACAATGACATCTGGAAGTTTGAAAGGAATTACTTTGAATATATGTCTAAATATACAGGGTGGGTATCAATATCTTAAAAATAACACCTCTCCCAATCTATGAACATTAAAATTTTGACAATTTAAGGAAATACAAGTTTAATGTCTTTAAACAATATTTTCATTGAGGTGGTAAGTACTATTTTGTCAAATACACTTTTTATAAATAGTATATGTACACCTTCCATCATAAATACATTCATCATGGAGAACTGGTATGTATACATATCACATCTTGATCTTATATTTTTAATTTGAAATTTGTTTATTAATTGAATTTTCAGATTATGAAATGCAAAAACATAAAGAAAAAATTTATTTTACATATAGATTTTTACCCTGAATCTTTGTTTTAAATACTAATAGTATAACTAACTTGCATTTTTCTCCTTTTACCTTTCCTTTATTTCCCATATCTTAAATCCTTTTTCCTTTTTATTGATTTCTTCTCATTTAAAAATGGCTATTGTACATGTTAGACCTTATTTACTCCAGACAATATGATATATACATATGTGAGTCTGATTTATTTCACTTAACAGTGTCGTCTCAAGTTGCATCCATTTATCCATAAAAGTCTCAAGTTCATCATTCTTTATGAACAAATAGTACTCCATTGTGTAAAAATACATCTTTTTATCCCGATGGACATTTGGATTGTTTCCAGGATTTAGCTATTAAAAATTGTGCTAGTATGAACATAGGTGTACATATATTGCTGTGGTATGACGTTTTTAGTTCTTATGGAAAAGTACCCAGGAGTGGAATAGTTATGAGTAGAATAGCTGGGTTGAATGGAACCTCCAATTCTAGCTTTATGATGAATCTTCACAACGATTTCCATAGTGGTTGCACCAGTGTGCACTCCCACCAACAGTGGAGAAGGGTTCCTTTTCCCCACAGGGCCCAAGCATTAGTTATTGGTTTATTTTCTAATGATTGCCATTTTTTCTGTAGTGACATGGAATCTCAGTGTTGTTTTAATTTGCATTTTTCAAATGACCAATGATATTGAACATTTTTTTAAGATATTTATTTTGTTTTTTGTATTTCTTCATTTGAGAAGTGTGTATTAATATCAGACTT
This sequence comes from Octodon degus, assembly GCF_000260255.1. Classification (NCBI taxonomy): domain Eukaryota; kingdom Metazoa; phylum Chordata; class Mammalia; order Rodentia; family Octodontidae; genus Octodon; species Octodon degus. Next base: position 12,051,147 of record NW_004524639.1, read on the forward strand.
GCAATTTTAGACTGGGTCTTTGAATTTTCGAGGTCTGATTGTTTCCACTTCTTTATAGGTTCTAAATATAAGTCCTTTGTTAGAGAGGCAATAGGGTAATATGGTTTTCAAATCAGTGAGTTGTCTTTGTGCTCTGTTAGAGATTTGTTTTCCTGTGCAAAAGCTTTTTAATATGACAATCACCACTTTTTGAGTCTTTGAAGTATTTCCTGAGCATTGTGGGTTCTGTTCATGATCTTTTCACTCGTACCTATATCTTCAAGATTTCCACCTACTTTCTCTTCTGGTATATTTAGTTTTTGTGCTTTAGCATTTAGATCTCTAATCTATTTTGACTTTAGTTTAGTGCATGAAAGACATGATGGTATACACCTGCAATACTGTTGTTCTGGGATTCTGAGGCAGGAACATCACAAGTTTCAGACAATCCTACAACTTAGAGCATGGTGAGTCTTAGTCTCCAAATTTTAAGAAAAGAAAAATAAATATCTTTATATTTGCACTAACTATTGGAATTTATATTTATTGTAAAATTTTCCTACCTCCCTTTGAGGCATCATTTCAATATTGTCTCACTCCATGGAGATTTTGGTAAGTAGACAATGAAGTGAGTTTTGCTGGTAATACTATTCTCTCAAATAAATTAGAACATAAAAAGACTTGGTTTCTAGTAACATTATTTGCCACTTCAACACAAAAATGTGATATTATTCAGCATGGAGTTTGTAGGATATATGCAAAGTATGATTTTTGTTGAATTTTGATAATTTCATTTCATTCAGGTGGAAATTCTCAGACTAGTACTTTCTTTTGGATTTCTTCTTCTTCTTTTCAATTTGTATTTTCATTCATGTTCCTCCACCTGAATTTGTAAACCTCATGATATAGAAATGCGTCCCATGTTATTTAGTCATTTCATATACATATAGATAAGCATAGACATAAATGTAGGAAAGTGACTTTGTACAAAATATATTTTATTACATGAAGATGTCTTTGGATTTTCCATTTATCACTCACTAACAACTTGAAAAAACCCCCATGATATTAATTAAAGAATATATGTATGCATACTTTTACTTAACACTTATAGTTGGCAATAATTATCTATTGCCTTATTTTAGCCACATAGTACTTTATATTTGTGAAAGTAAAAACAAATTGAAAATTCAATAATTTTCCAGAGATATTGACTTAATTTGCAGAATCAGAAAAGATTCCCTGAATTTAAAAGACGAAAGACAGATTCTAACTTCTGTGCTCACCACTTCTTTACATATACTTACTAGTCTAATACTTCAGAGCAAAAGTCCTTCTGCGCTGACAAAAGATCAACCCTTTGAAAGGATTTCTAAAGTCCTAAGGTGGGTCTGGGGAGATAGCTCAGTAGAATAAGTGCTAGCCTAGCAAGCACAAAGTCCTGAGTTCAATCCCTGGTTCTGAAAAAAAAAAAAAGTCCCGAGGAAAAGGTAATATTTTGCTATGTGCAACTGTGATGAAACGGAAGATGAAAAAAATTACTAAGAAAAATAGCACTTGGTACTAGAACCAAATTCCCAGGGGGACCATCCTGAAGAGACAGAGAAAAACTCCCAGAAGCATTCCTGAAACTAAGAACACTGGATTTTATTTAGAATATGAGGGCAAGGGGGGAAAAAACAGAAGAAAATCAATTTAGGAAAGAAACTGTTCCAAATTTGAGCACTAATTGGGGAAAAGAAAAAATAATGACCAAACACAATATACCTCACTAATTTCAGCTTAGTTTAACCACTCCTCAGAGAACCTATAGTCTCTTGACACAGATTTCTTCATGAGTTTAGTTATTCATTCCTCCAGCCAAGTTCCCAAATTTATAATCCTGCTTTGACTTCATTTCTTGCCCTTCAGACCCTTTCTTTATGATTCTTTCTTCTATGCTATAGGTCAATAACAATCTCCAAAGACAGTGATATAAAATAAAGATAATAGCAAGCATAATGGTTGAAGCTTCCAGGCATGAGGCTCAAGTGCCTTTTAATACACTCCCCATAAGTGGAAATAGCATTAACACATAACACATAACTCAGTAGCAAACAGTTTAAGAGATCAGTTGGGGAAACATGGTGTGTTAGAACCACTAAAAGATTCAAGACCTAGGTAAAAATTACTCTGGAGCTTTACAGAACAAACTGAAACACTAAATGGGACAGTTTTTCACTGAACTTTCTACTAAAGTTATAGGAGTAATATTACCTCCTGCTGTTATTTCTGTAATATGGAATTTCAAGATGCCCAACAAACCCTGAGCTTAGCATCATGCAAAAGCACAACAAAAGCACATTTCTGCATAAAAAATGTATGAAACACCTTGAAATTCACAGAGGTGACTCACACCTCTTTAAAACTTTTCATGGAAGCTATGATGAATGTTCCAATCTAAGAGAAACCATGGTTTTGATGGGTAATCTTTCTAGAAAGAAAAATAGCACTAAGAAATATAACACTTGGTCCTAGAACCAAGATACCCAGAAGAACCTTCCTGAAGAGACAGAGACAGCCTTTCAGAAGCATTCCTGAAACTAAGAACTCTGGATTTTATTTAGAATATGGGGGCAAGGGACTTGCTTCTAGCTCAAGGGAGTCTTAAAGCTCCTGAGCAGCACAATTTCTGCAGCAGTGTTCTGCTGGACATCTGTATCACATTTCATGAAGTTGCTCCAGACTATTTTTAAAAGTCAGGGGTTCTGATTGCCCAGACTGTCAGGAGAAAAAAGCATCTCAGGCAACTATCACAGGTGCTCCATGCTGTTGATGATATTTCCATCTGGCAGTTTTTATCCTGTCAGGACCTACATTGGCAACACTTGCATGGCTCTTTCTCTGGCTCCAAGGCAATGTACTACAGCTGCTCTTGGATTCTATCCACCGTGGCCTTGTTGAGGTACAAAGGATAAGGACAGCCTTTGAGTAGGAAAAGCTAGAGGAGGTATTCTCTGATATCCCTTACTGTGTTGCAGAACTTGATAAACAAATGAGGTAGGGAATTAGTCTAAAAGATGGAGAGAGTAGGTGTAAATATATCCTTTCTATCCACTACTAGGCATATGTCAGAGGTACAGATATAGAGTGTTGCACAATTTGAAGGCAGGTAGGTACACTGAGCTTCTCAAACATGATTTTTGTAGTCTTCTCTCAAGTTTTTCAGGGTCAAAGGGAATTTAATCTTTAGCATTGAATGACTGTTCACTATGTTTAACTCCTAGGTCCCACTCAGTAAGGTTCTTCCAGTACTTGTCCATGTCATTTCATCTTGTATCCATCTCACATTTGTCAGGTGAGTGCAAACACAAAGCATCCTACTTGTAATGGACTTCCTTTCTCACAGAGCACTTTTGTTGATTGGTTCTTGCTGAAGATATATTAAATTTAAGGTGACTCATGACAGAGGTGATGGTAGTAAGGCTGCAGACATTATTGTCCTATAGTCTCACTGTACAGAGCACTGAATCACTGTCAAAAATCATGATGGGGTATCCAATTCATGTTGAGTAAATATGCTATACCTGATCATTTGCACTTAAAAATAAGCAAAAAATATGGGCGTATGGGATGGGTCAGACAATGCATTACTTTGGAAATATTTAAGCCACAGGATTTTGAAGCACTCCAGGTGTCTGCCTTATAAAGCTATCAGGTTGTACCTAATACATCAGAATATGATTTCATTCCATGAATGGGTCTCCTTTCAGGAGGCCTAGGGACTTATGAGGCAATATCATGACTGCTTGCCTAATATGTCACAATATAGTCAAGGTCACAATTGTTCCTAGTGAGCTATAGTGGATCAGAAAGAGTGAGTGCCCAGAGCCAGCTGCACTATCTACTTAGTGTGACATGAAGCACGAGAAGACACATGACCACTATGCACAGCTGTGATTGCCCTTAGAAACTAAAGCATAGCTCTTTTTTTAACAAAATGAGGCTGTCACACAATGAGCTTGTCTGAAACAATAGCCTTCTGTTCTCTGTTGAGCTGTTTTGTGTTTAATGAAAAAATAACTTTCATTTTGCCAGGAAAAATCTAAGCATAAAACAGCGATTAAGGCTTAGTGGAGATGCCCATAATTTACTGAAAATACTCTCTTATAGCCACTTAAATTTGTGTTGTTGTTAACTGCTTATTGAAATAAATTTACCGTAGTATACATAATCTATTTAAAATGATTTTACTATATTCCATTTCCATGATTTTATACTTTTACATATGTATTGAAACATCATAAAGTCAATTTGTTTTTGTTTCTTTATAATTTTATTGAGAAAGAAATATCAATGAGACAGTTTCACAACCGACTACTGACACATTTTTAATAATTAATACACCGCATATTGTTGTCTTAGTGATTATTCACTGTACAAGATGCAGACATGATATCATGTCTCAAACTATTATAACCATCCTCTCTATTCATTGAATAAAGAGAATGGAGATGTATATCTATCCTAACTATTTTGAGTATACAGATATAAAAGGGTCATTCATTTCTATCCCACTTTTTTGGTTAGTTTTTCCTTACCATGTAAAGCAATCTCAAAACCCTTCATCAGAATACACTACTGAGCCCTAAACATCAGTACAATAGTTTTTAAAAATTTAAAAATATTTTATTTAATCATTTGGCATGCTGTGCTGGCCCCACCCCCGGGGCACGCTGAGAAGGCAGTTGAGACTGGGTATGGTGGCGTGGGCCTGTAATCCCAGGTCTTAGGAGGCTGTAAACAGGCGGATCACTATGATTCTGATCTAGTAGTGAGACCCTGAACATCCTGTAGACCCTTCCCTAAAACACAAAAAAAGAAAAGTCATTCGGCATAGGGTCTCCCTATGCAGATTGGACTAGTAGTGATCCTCCTGTTTCAGACTTCCCAGAGCTGGGATTACAAGTAAGTGCCACCACACAGTTTCATTGGCCAAGTCAGCACACCCAGGGCTCCGGGGAGGTTGAGCCAGGAGGATCACTGCTAGTCTGAGCTGCATAATGAGATGCTATACCAAATAACTAACTAAATAAAATATTTTTAAAAAGAAAATGGCATAGCAGGCTTTACCCTGTGGTATAAGCCAGACTCAAAATATCATTCCTAGCTTAAAATGAAGGGAACCATGCATCAAAATTACAAATGACCTCTAGAATCTGAAAATGGGGACACACTGACAACCTAAGAAAATGGGATCTCAGCCTTAAAATCACAAAGAAATAAATTCTTCAATAGCTTCTATGATCGTCAGAGTAGATATTTCCCTGGAGTTATACCTGGGTCTAGCCTGATCAATGTCTTCCTTTTGCCCTTTTGTTAAAACCAGGGAAGCCTGCTTGGACCATCAGGCTTAACTGTAAGTTAATTGGTAAATGTACTTTTATGCTTATAAATCTGTAATAATTTATCATACAGCAATAGAAAATTGATATGTTATCTTGTTTTCTATCAGTTGCATGTGCATTATCTCCCTTAGAAGATTCTAAGTGTAAGCAAGTACACACTTAATTCTTACACACAGCACATAGTACAGAGCAAAAATAAAGATTAAAACATGTAAATACCAAAATTCATTCCTACTTGCTGCTTGTTGCATTTTATATTTCTGACTCTTTCAACAAGGGTCAAGATTCTTGTGTAATGGAACTAGAATAATAAAACTGGTGTAAATCATCCTTTTGAAGGAAGGTTCAAGTATTTTATGATGCCAGGTATAATGCAAGATACATTTCCTCTTCATTTACCACCCAAAGTGAGAAGGTAAGCATTTTATGTATATTGTTTATGATTCTGTGAATTTCTTTCCTTA
>NW_004524639.1:12067194-12073671 GCF_000260255.1 Octodon degus
CTGGCCACACACAAAAATAAATAAATAAACAAATAAATTTAAAAAAAAAGAAAAAAAATTTATTGATAAACAGCAATGAGACAGTTTCAAATCAAATCGGAAGTACAGTTTCAACAAATAACACACTGCATATATTCTTCTTAGTTAAACTTGAGTAATTGTATGAGTCAGTTCTCTCCCCTAGTCCACCACATTTATAGGTTTAATGTTTCAGGCATACCTAATCTCAACTACTTCATATATAGTTATATCAATTTAATATATTCAAAAAGTCATAAATGGTCTCATGTACTGCACAGTTTAACGTATAGTTGCATTCTATATAATTCACAAATAAAATAAACAAATGTGACTTGGACATTTCCCAAAAAATGTACATGATGGCATAAAACTATGTGTATGAAATCAGAGAGAAATAGATAATTTGTTGGTAGTGTTGAATGATGAAACAAAATAAATAAGACCTGAGCCAATTTTACTAAAATAAAGAGTAAAATCTGTGTACTTAAAAAACCAGACATTATGATGAATTCTATCCTTAAGATTATCAGTAAATATTATGATAATCTGTAGCATAATAAATTTAAGAAGAAATTTTCAGATTTCTGGATACATATCAATTCCAATGCTCTTCCAAAAAATATAAAAGTCCTAAATAATCTTCTATCATTCAATTAAAGTGAAGAAATAATGCAAAATTATCCAGAAATGCCCAGGCTTGATGAACTCAATCTTAATATCAATAATATTGCATAAAATCTAACACCAATATTCCTCAAACTCTTTAATGAATTTAAAAGTAAAGCAGTACTCCCAAAGTTACTTATGAAAGGAATGACTAATCTGATGCAGAAAGAGAAAAAATACTGTTAATAAAGGAGAGAGAGAGAGAGAGAGAGAGAGAGAGAGAGAGAGAGAGAGAGAGACAGAGAATGATCTTCAGGCCAGCCTCTATAAAAAACATAGAGCCATAAATTTTCAATAAGATATTGCAAATCAGAATGCATAATCTTCAAAAACATCATATATCATAGACAAGTAGAATTCATTCTAGAGATCCAGTGATGGTTAAATAAATGTAAATCAGATAATATAATGTATGTCATAAGCCGAAGCAAGATAAACAATGACATGACCAGCTGAGAAGATAACTCATGGTATAAATGCCTGGCCAACAAGCACAAGGTCCTGAGTTTGATCCCCAGTGCCAAAAAACACATGATCATCTCAATATATGCACAAAAAGTATTTGAGAAAATACAATGTCCATTCATTATAAAAACTAAAGAAAGTAGAAATAGAAGATCTTTATCTCAATCTAATACACATTATGAGGAGCCTATGGGAAACATCATAGCAAATTGAAAGAAGCTAAAAGCATTTCTTGTAAAATCAGGAACAAGAAATATCATCACACCTGATAAACATAGTTCTCAAAATATTAATGAGATTAATTAGATAAATGAAAGAAATAGAAGTGATATTGCATAAGGAAAGGAAGAAGTAAATTATTATTAACAGAACCTGATTTTCTTCAGAGAACACCCAAAAATTTCACCACATATCTCATATAATTAATAACTAAATTGAATATTTTTAGCAGGTTATAAAGCCAAGAATCAAAAATAGTGTTCCTATACACCAGTAGGAAACTCAACAAGAGAGAAAGTAGGGAAGCATATCTTTCATAACAGCATGAAGAAAAATGAAATATTTAGAAACTGAACTAACAGATGGAATGAAAGACATCTACAATAAGAGTTATAGTACTCTGAAAAAGGAGATTGACATGAAAAATGAACAGATATTTTTTGTTTGAAAATAGATACATTAAGGTCAAAACATCCATACTTCCAAAACCGTAACACAGACTTAATGCAATGCCTGTCACAACACAAGTAGGATTCCTCAGAGAACTAGAGAACTAGAGAGAACAATTCTGACATCCATATGTAAGCAGAAGAAAGCTAGAACAGAAAAAGGAATTCTGCAAGAGAGCAAATCCAGAGCCATGAAAATCCGAGAATTCAGTCATGCTATTAAGTTATGTTAATATTGCGGTGAAAAAATCACCACAATATTAAAAAAAACAACCTTCATAAGCCACATTTGTGAAACAGTGGAATGCAAATAGAGATGATGGAGAAAAACTGAAGTTACACTTAGCTACCTTACCTGTGACAAAAGTACCAAATATTTTCCCTGTAGTAAAGACAGCCTCATTAAAAATGGTGCAGAGAAAACTGGCTACCCACATGTTCAAGATTGAAACTGCATCCATTTCTCTCACCATGCACAAAACTAAAATAAAAATGAATAATGATCTTACTAATAAAAGAGAAACAGGTGTTGGTGAGATTGCATTAAAATAAGTAAATGAATGAATAAATAAATAAATAATAGAAATAATTAAGTGGCTGAAAAAGAAAATAGGTAAAATTCTTAATACATGGGCATAGGCAAATAGTTTATGAAAAAACCCATAGATCTAGAAGAAATAATAGCAAATCAAATGAGAACTCATCAAATTAGAAAGGTTCTGTGTAACCAAAGAAACAATGGAGTGAAAGGACAATGTAGAGAGTGAGAAAAAAAATTGCAAGCTACTCATCAAAAAAGGATTGATATTCTAGACTATATAAAAATATTCAAAAAATTAGACCATCAAATTTTATGAGACAATCAAAATCTGGGCATATGTAATGCATAGAGATTGCTCATTTGGCAAATTACAGATGACTAATAAGTATATGAAACATTTCAACATATCTGGCCATTCAAAAAATGCAAATTTAAGAAAAGAAATGAAAATTAAAACACTGAAATTCCATCCTCTTCAAAGAAAAATGTCTGTTAAGAAGCCAACTAATAACAAGACTGAGTAAGGTGGTGCGAGCCTGTAATCCCAGCTCTTTGGAAGCTGAAAACAGGAGAATTACTACAAGTCTGACCTGTGTAGTGAGATCCTGTATACCCTGTACACCCTGTCCTAAATTCATAAAAAAGGAAGCCAAACAATACCAAATGATAGAGAGACTACAGAGAAAAAGGAGCAATTATCCATTGTTGGAAAGTAAACTGGTTATACCACTGTAGAAATCAGTGTATAGATTACACAAAAACATAAAACTAGAAAATCCATTTAAATGAGTTATTCTCTTTCTAGTTACAATCTTGAAAGAGTTAAAGATGTCAAATCAAAGAATTATATTCACACCTATTCTTACAGCAGGACAACTCATAACACTTAAATCTTGGAAGCACTATAAGTGGTCATTAATGGATGAATAGATAAAAAACTGTGTTGTCTATACACTATACAGTACTATTTTCCCATAAAGAAGCATACATAAACTCGAGTCTCTTGTGGAAAAAGAATGGATACCATAATTTTAAGTGCAATACATCAGATTCACAGGCTTGCATATCACATGGTTTCTCTTATATGAAAACCCTAACATATACAAAAAAGTACAAAACTAGACAATTGTAAGTGTGAGAAAAATGTTTTTGTAATAAAATGTGATAAATGTATCTAAAAGTAAACCTGACTTAGTGTAATTTTCATAGGTGATTTTTATCATTTTTTGCCTGTAAGTATGGCTGTAAACTTGGTTGTATAATAATTAATTTGATAGGTAATAGTGCAATAAAGAAATGAAGTGGATGCTGGGATTTGTTTTTTAAGTATTTTAAAACAAAAGCAGAAAAAAACAATTGAGATAGTGCCTGAAAATATAGATCAGTGTCACAGATATTGATCAGTGTCACAGCACCTTCATGGGAAGAAGAATAAGGTTGTGAATTCAACTCATGGTACAAAAAAGAGTCAGGAATGGTGGTGCAGGCCTGTAATCTCAGGAGGTTGAGACAGGAGGATTGTTATGAGTTCAAGACCATTCTGGGCTAAAAAGTGAGCTAATGTCCAGCCTGAACTACATAGCGAGACCCTGTCTAAAAAAGAAAAAAAGATTCCAGATGGTACAAAAAAGAATTGACATGTTTTATATATTCATATCATTTTTCCAAAACGAATATAATCATTATGTACTGCAAACTTAAACTAATAAAAATTAAAAATTGTTAAAAATACAACTATATGGGGGTAGAGCAATAGCTAAGCAGACTAAAGGGCCTGCTTAGGCAAGCTTAAGTAAGCTTAGGCAAGTGCAGGGAACGCAGTTTTGTCCCTGGCACCACATGCTCAGTCAGCCCCACCCCCCAGGGCTGTCCTAAGCCTGGCCATGGTGGAGGCTGAATGCAGGACCCCAGGAGTCCAAGCTGTGTAGTGAAATCCTAAAACAACAAAATACATTTAAAAAATAGAGCTATATGTATATGGGGAAGTAAATGTTTTAGAATTTTGAAATTTATTCTCATTTTATTTGTCATTGTATGCTATGCCTAGTACTTCACAGAGTTCCAGGAGAAATAATTCCTGTCTGATGTTGATTTTTTAATAAAACAAGGATTTCCTTTTTTTCTTAGTGGAACTTGGAATTGAACTCAGGTCCTTGCACTTTCCAGGCAACCACTTATTCTACGGAGTTATTTTCCTAGCCCCTAAATCAAGAATTTTCTAAATGTTTTATATGTATGATTTTATTTAACTATTGAAATAGCAATCTTCACAATAAAATTATAATTAGTAGTGCATGATAATTCTATATATGGATAAAGCAAACACTAAGTGTAATTTATTTTCTTAATGCAATATACTTAGTGTTTGAATGAAAATTAAGGTTTCCATTATTGAAGTGTTAACACCTATGGTATTCTGAGACAACAGAAGGCAAACTTGCTTAAAATTTTTTCTTCTGACTTTTGACTATGAAATTTAGCAATATAATAAAATAACTTTTTTGTCTTCTTCCATATTTACTGGTTATTTCAATAATTTTACTGAATCCAAAGATGAGTTATTATATTCTACATTAATATTGATCATATTTACAGAGATAAAGGAATGAAAGTTAAGAAAATAATTGGAGATAAATGGGCCAAAAAACAATACTCAAGCTATTTATATAGATAATGGTACAAAAGACACCTCTTTGGGGAAATTAACTGCATCTGACAAAAATTCAATGCATTCTACTATTTCTAAACACTTTATTTCTAAACATTGAGACATCAGTATTTGCTAGTATTTTAAAATTCATAATGTATATGTTGTAAGTAGTTGAATTAAATAGAAATATATGCAGTCAGACAGGGCCAGGCCCTCAAGGAAGACAAGATGAAAGGCAAGGTGACTTGGAGGAGACGCCACTCCTATATGGTCCACACCTCAAGACCAGGACAAAAGAGGAAGCACAGCTACATATTTTCCTAGGGATGGACATGGGGGATTGATATTCTAAATAGGAATCAATCACCTTGAAAGAGTCCAAATGAGTCACCAACCCAACCCCCAATAGGAAGAGGCCCTTTTCCATATTCATGCCTGGTTGCTATGGGACTTGTTCCCCATTTGGTACTGGATTTAATCAATTTTACCTGAGCAATTGTGCTAGTAATCTCATTGGTTGACCATAGTTTTGTTCCAGCGCATGTCCACCTAAGCAAGTTCCCATGTCTTCTCCACCACCTTAGACCCATCTCACCACATAGTTTTCTTCTATAAAAGTGTCTGGAAGAGACACATTCCTGGGGACCAACAGCTCTCGGGGCTCCCTCCTATCTGTCTCTCTGACAGGCGCTTTCTGTCACCCCAAAAATATATTTTTCTCATAACCTTCATTTGTTCCTAAAATTCATTCTTTGGTTTTAGAGAAGACAAACTCATCCCAGGTACCTTTTATGTTAGATCATTTTTCTGGGTATCATAAGTAGTACATATTGTTTTTTAAAATAATAGGAAAAATTTAAATAAAAGGTATGAAAAACAAATACAATAAAATTTAGTGTTCCCAAATTTGCTTGAATTTCCTCTCTGTTCATTAACTAGTGTCGTAGAGAAATATAGAAAAACTAAAATAGAACATACTTATGCAAGGATTTTTTCCTCTACTTTGCATTCTCTAAGTGCACTGGCCAGAGATTTTTTAATTTCATACATCATTTACAACTAACTGTGCAGATTTCATACTCATTACCAGACTCAGCCTGAGTTCCAAAAAGAAACACACAGCAACTTATGGACACACACATGATAGTGTCACAGTTATTGCATAATAATTCAAAAATAACCCACTAACTATGCTATAAGCTAAAGAAGTCCAGATTTAGAATATAAAGTGCGTAAAATTAACTACTATTTTTGCTTGCAAAAGCAAACTAAGAGATGGCTCAGTGGAATAAGCGCTTCCCTGGCAAGCACAAGGGCCTGAGTTCAATCCCAGAAATAAAAAGAAAGAAAGAAAGTAAAGAGAAAGGTTTATCCATTTGGGGCTGGAGAGATGGCTCAGTGGTCTAAAGCACCTACTTGGAACAAGCTTAGCAAAGGCATCAGGGACCGCGGTTCGATCCCCCAGC
>NW_004524639.1:12073771-12079038 GCF_000260255.1 Octodon degus
TTGTCTGTCACCATGTAGTTCAGGAAGGCCTTGAACTTACTATGTAGCCTAACATAGACTTGAACTGATGGCAATCCTCCTGCCTTAGCTTCCCAAGTGTTGGGATTATAGGCTTGTGTCACGAGGTCTGGAAATTTTTGTAATACCTATTCAATAAGCAAGGATTGTTCTTAGTACTGTTTTAGATAAAGGCACTCTGAAAACAATGAATTTTCAGAAGCCTCTAAGTGTACACTTATGTTTATGTGTCTGAGTGTACATTTGACCTTCTTGAAGTAAATGTACTTACCAGTAAAAGCTGTTTTCTTATTAAGTATGTGTTAGAAATTGTGAGTAATAAAATAAGGTTCCAGTTAATATAATATCCATCAGTTTTTGAAACAAAGTAAAAGTAACTTCCCTTATAAAGATCATGAACAATTAACAAGTAAAACTATAATTTCACAGATAGTTGACCATCTGAATTCATTCAGACTTAGGAAAGAAGTGAGGCTACATTAAATTTTAATCAAATTTTACAGCTACTGGAATATATTCATGAGATATTTGATTGACGTTTTTAACACAAACAGAATGATCTATAAAAAGGACCATTGCGTTTTAAGGTCAAGCATGGCATTTTCATCTCCCTATGTTAAAAATGTGTCTAATTTAAAAATTTGCTTGTTTCTTCATTTCTCTGTTGCATTTATTAAGACTTCCTTTTCAGATATAATTCATGAAAATACTTAAAATTAGATTAGAATAATATAGTTCTGGAAAAGTTGATTGTGTTTTTCAGGAGTGAGATGCTGCATTTCAACAAGAAATCACCTAGTATATTTTATTCTAACTGATATATAAAACCAAAAATATACAAAACAATGGTATAACACGTCTTATTCCAATATATACCACAGGTACACATTGCACAATGTTCAAAAATAACTAAACATACCTGTCTCTTCAGTTATTTATCATTTTTCATTTCTTCACTATCATTCTCATTTTGTCATCTGAAGTTGTTAATCAGGTAAATAATTTTTGTGTACTTAATTAACAGTGAAATTCATTAAAGTGAAGGGATGTTATAAGTTCTAGTTCTAATTATAACATAGCTTCTAAATATATATGTGTTTTTGTGCAAGGCATTAGTGATGTTTTTGTCTATTTATTTTGTTATTTTGTTTGGTAGTTTGTTTGGTTGATTTTCTTGCAACTGTGTTTTGTTATGTAGTTCAGACTGGTCTCAAGCTTACAGCAATCCTCAGCCTCCCAAATACTGCAATTGCAGAACTGGATCACCACCCTTAGCTGTCATCAGTATCTTACTGTCTTAGTTTTCTTTCAGAAAAATAAGATTGGCATAAAAAAGAGCTTGAATAAGAGCAGGAGTGAAACTAAAAGCACAAGACTAAATCTTTTCATATGAAGAATAGTAAGATTATATTTCAATATAATGTGTTACAAACATTATTGAAGTTTAAATGATGAATATGCCTTAACACTGTATGTATTAAACACGTGGTCCATGAAGTGGTGGAATTATGAGGAAGTAGAGCCTGTGGGAGAACTCTGGCACATGCTTTTCAAGTAAATTGTATATCCCTGGCACCTTCCTATTTCTTTTATTTAATAGCTATGATGTAATTTTGCTATGCAGCATGGTTCTACTGTGATTTGCTGCAATGAGCAAGCCCAACTCAATAGGGTCAACTGACTGCAGACTGGGAGTCTGCCATACCTGAGAGTCAAAATATACCCATTGTTTCTATAAGTTAATATCTCAAATAATTCATTAGGCTTATGAAAAACTAGCAAAATTATAATACATTCTGCATTTGACTTCTACAAAAATTTTACAAATAATTTCAAGCTGTAATATATTCTTTCACTGTGAACTGCAAAGTTTGAAATATAACAGACAAATTTAAAGTAATGGTTGAACATATGATTTCTGGTAGTAATAATCACATCATACTCAAGAGAGTTGAGAAAGTAAGGTCTTACCACTTGTTACAAGTTTTAGACTCCTGTCAAAATGTAAACAGTGTTACATAAAATGTTGAGACAAAGAAATTTTGTTCTTTAGAAAAGGAGAAAAAAAAATCCTATATAACAGAATTACTTATGCTGGAATGCAAATGAAAACCTCTAAACGTCCCTAGTTATTTTTGCTTTCTGATTTCCTACTTCAGTTTCTCGAGAAATTCTTTTTTTTTTTTTTTTTTTTTTTGGTGGGATGGACCGAGGATTGTACTCAGGACCCTGTGCTTGCCAGGCAAGCACTTATTCTACTGAGCTATCTCCCTGGCCCAGACTGGAGAAATTCTAATGATTTATAAATTGTGGGTTTTTTCTTGCATAAGATATTTCAAGTTTATAAACTTCAGTGAAAGAAGTCGTAATATATGTAAAATGTTAAAAGACTAAGTATTTTTCTTGAACTCTTAGAATTAGAAAAGTCAGGTGTCAAAAAATGTTCAGAATTAAAAGTATCACATATTTTATTGATATTTAGAAAGATGTATTTTAATATTGGTGGCCATGTGATAGTGGAGAGAGATTTCCTAGAGATTGTGAATGACATACAGTTTTTAAAAATTCAAAACCCATATTCATTCATCTAGCAATAGTGCTTTTGGCAATCTATTATAAGGAATCTATTATGGCTTGTGTTTAGTTGTCTTCCTCAAAGCCTCCTGTTGTCATGGGTGATGTTATTCAGATGTAGCTGGAATCAAGTGTGTGTGAAACTCTTATTGATTCAGGATGCAGTGGTAACCTCTACGACACAAGAATGCAGTATATGAGTGTTATCGCCCTAAGCAGCATGGGTAAAGTAAAACATATAAGAGATAGAGCTATGGTTGACCCTTGTTGATTTGATACCTTCTTCCTGGTAATACCTGTTTCTACTCTATGACCTTTGTCTGCCATTGGTACACTGCCTTGGAGTAAGCTGATTATGGACTGAAACCTCAACAAACCTTGAGCTCAATAAACCTTTTCTCCTTCAACTTGGGGTAGTAGGTATTTTGTTTCAGCAACAAGAAAAGTAATGAAGACAGAATTCAATACAAAGTGCAGAAAATACTTTAATCATGTTAATATAGACATCACATATAGTAGTAAAATGTGAAATAATCTATATGGGTACTAACTTGAAATATGATTAATTTAATTTTATATCATTTTGTAATAAACCTTCATATAATATTTTAGCAAAATATGTGATATAATTTTCTGTGATATGATTTTATGACATAATTTTAATATAAGTAAATTCATGAGGGTGGGGAGGAGGAGAGGAAGTAAAAAGGATCAAGATACAGTATGTACCAATTCCCCACAAAAAACGTGCTTAATGTGCATTGCAAGTGTACATTAATAAAATTTTAAAAACCCAGAAGATTATATGTTCTGTCACTTATTGTGTGGAGATAATTTTTAAAATATTGTACAACTCCAAAGTTCCATGATATTCTACATGGGTATTCCTTGAAGTTCTCAGGTAAAATGTTTTTTTTTTCATTTAATAATCATTTGTGTTGATTAAAATATCCTTTCTCTAGGTTGTCATACATTATCATAACTCAACATTTACATCTATTTCAGACTATGATTAACCTCTTGGCTTCTATGAAATAAAGGAAACACTTTAACAGCTTCAAAAAATGCATCACTATATAATATTTGCAAAGGAACTATGTTTCATTTTTCCAAAAGTATTGCAACATCAGAAAATTTAGAAACTTGTGAGTTTGTGAAAACATGATATACACTGTGAATGATATGTGACTTAAGTCTAGGCCTGGTGGTGCGTGCCTGTAATCCCAGTGCTGGGGAGGCTGAAAACAGGAGGATCACTACAAGTCCGAGCTGCATAGTGAGACCCTGGATCAAATACATAAATATAAAATGAAAGACTGTTCTAAAATATCCTGCTAATCATGTTAGTGAGGAATATATATTAATTTTATCTCATTCTGCTTCTCCTTAAAATATCATTTTGTCTTTACTAATCTATATATTTCATATTTCATATTTTTGTCATGTATATTTTTCAGTTCATTCTTAAAGTCTTAATATAGACTCTGAAATAGAACACATCAAGATTTTCAAAATATATCTTTAAATTTGTTTTAATTTTTATTTTTATTTGAAAGAAAAATAGATAAGACATTAGAAACCATACACAATTTTTTTAAAAAAACATGATAGGTATTCAGCATAGGTTGTCATATTGCACACTGTTGTCTTCAATGTAGTTGCACAGATTATGAGACATAAGTATGTAAAATTGGTGAAAATAAAAAATGTAAGCATTAAATGATGGAAAACCAATAGAAATTCATAGCACTATCATCTTAACAATCCTCTATATATACACACATGACTTTCCCGTTTCCTTTTCTTTTTTCTCCTTTTCGTAGTCTCAGTTGTTCATTCCTTTTGAGCAGCTTTTTTTTCCTTTCACTATATCTACTATACCTTTCAGATTTCACACTTTAGGGTTCTTATACCAGGGAGACAATGCGATGTTCACATAAGTGGGACTGATTTATTTCACTTATGAGTACAGTCCCTAGTTGCATACATTTACCTATAAAAGCCTTGAGTTTATCTTGTCTTTTTTTAGAACTTAAGATCTCTAGTTTATTTACATTCAGTGTCACTCTTTGTGTTTTACATTCTGTGAATTTGGACAAATGTGTAATGACATGTGCCACAATGGTAACATCATACAGAAGAGTTTCACTGTAATAAAAAGCCTATTTCTTCTGCCTACTCATTTCTCCCTCCCCCTGCCCTGGGGCAACCACTGATATTTTACTGTATCCCTAGCTTTGATTTTTACAGACTGCCATAGAGTTGGAATCATGCATTATATAGCCTTTTTACATTGGCTTTGTTCACTTAGCAGAAGGCATTTAAGGCTCCTTCATTTTTTTAATGGCTTCATAACTCATTTCTTTTTAGTGCTAAATAATAGTCCATTGTTTGGATGTACTACCAGTTATTTATCCATTCATCTATTGAAGAACATTAATGCCGTGCTTGGATGCTTCCAATTTCTCACAATTATGAATAAAACTGTTGTACAATTGATGTTTAAAGTGGTTCTTAATACAGTTAGATTGGTGCTGGAGAGATGGCTCAGTGGTCTAAAGCACCTACTTAGAACAAGCTTAGCAAAGCATCGGGGACCGCGGTTCAATCCCCCAGCACCACATGCCAGCCAGCCCCGCCCTCTGGTGGGCTGAGCTGGCCACACACACACACCT
>NW_004524639.1:12079138-12079749 GCF_000260255.1 Octodon degus
AAAAAAAAAGCAAACTAAATAAAGATGTTGACTCAAAATAAATCCAAGGCATTGTGGAAAATGTAATGTATGGTCTAAACATAAGAAGAATGTAGTTTTTATAAATATATGAGTTTTAGGTACAAATAATCTTGATATTTTCCAAATTTAAATATCTCACTAAACTCCTTGTCATTTGTATATTGAATGTCATGATTTTTTAGGTAATGAATGATATTTACAAAGTCTCATTTACATCGGTATTTGAGGTTATTTTCGAAAAATTTTAATATACTTTTTACCATTTCCTATTCCAAATCCTATGTAGGGAGATCAAAAACATGGAGGATTGATGTCAGTTATTGTTGGTTTATGACACAAAATCTATACTCACAGCACCATCTCTTTTGATCAATTTTCTTTATACAAGACATATGTCTAATAAAAAATAAGCATAACCCATATACCAATCAGGATTTTCTGAAGACAGAAATCCAAGAAGATATATTCATTCATATATTTATATCTGTAACACACATATGTCTACCTGTGCTTATTTGTCACTAAAATGTTCATTCATATGTCCATTTTATTTGACTTAAGAAATATATTCACAAGACTACGATTGTGGA
>NW_004524639.1:12080192-12082875 GCF_000260255.1 Octodon degus
AAATAGGATATTATGTCTGCATCTTGTACAGCAATTAACCACTAGGAAGAATGTATGCAATGTGTTAATTATTGAAACTGTCCTACCAATTTTATTTGAAAAAAAATAAACAAAACAAAAAAAAAGAAAAGAAAAGAAATTATGGAAAGTGTTGATGTTGAGTCTTAAATCAAAATGTAGTTCTTCAGAATAGATACTAATACATGATTTCTGTTCAGTAATCCTTTTAAAATTATTGTTTTGGTGGGCCAGGGAGATGGATTAGTAGAATAAGCCCTTGCCTAGGAAGCGCAAGGGCCTGAGTTCTATCCCCAGTTCCACCAAAAAAAGAAAAAGAAAAAGAAAATATAAATTTTTGTGATTCCTCTATTTTTATGGTTTAGATCTAGATGTCTTTGAAAGCCTCGAGTGGTCACAGCTCAGGCATTCTGGAGGTAGTTAGTTCACAGGGGCATGCAACTTATTAATGGAGGTGGTCAGTTGTGCAACCTGGAAGGGTTTATCTCCTTGTCTCCTCCCTTCATGTCTTTCTGCTTCCTGCCTTCTACGTCCTGAGCAGCTTCTCCTCTGGTATGCCAATCTACCTTGGGGCAACCAACTACATGCTGATATGTCTAAAAACTGTGAGCCACAGTAACTTTTTCGTCTTTAGGTTAATGGGTATCATATATTGTTTCTCAGTAACAAGAATGTAATTCTAAGATACGTGCAATGTGATAGCTTTATTTTAGTTTTTAAAATAAATTTCCATAGTATTTTTGATAATAGCTATACTAATTTCATTCAGAAAATAGTTTCCAAGGATTCTTTTTCCTATACTTTACTTTCATTAAGAAATCTCAATATCTATTGCTAAGACCTGCAAGAAATTAAATGCATCAAAATTGTAAAGAATAATTAACTTTAAAGTCAAATGATTGCAAAACTTAATCACATATAAAAGTATCCTCATGTAAAACATTAAAGAATGTTTGACTTATTTGGCACTATACACTGGGCAATTTGACATATAAAATTACTCAACACTCTCCACACACATACTCTCTCTCACACACACACACATAAACACACACAAAAGACTTCATTATAACACTCTTCCTAAACTAAGCATATCATATATGTCATTTAACATAAAAAATTAATAATTCATCTTAATATTAAACTATGTCAATCCTTATCACTGGTGTCTTTCTAAGAAATATAGGTGTTGTTATATTGAAAATAATTATATAATAATTAACATGCTTTTGTACTGTGGGTGAGACAAAACTTAACCTATGTGGTGGTAATTTTTTTTTAGTTCAACATTAATGAAAGTTGAGTTTTCCAAAATGTTAAAATTCTAGAAATTTTGCTTACCTAATAATAATGATGAATCTATTCATTACTGAATTCACTTTACTGGCAACTGGACAAAATTAACTGAATCAAACTCTGAAGTGATATCCATTACACCAACATTCTGAGCTTGGATGACTCAACAATTTATTCACAAAAATGTGATAGGTTTCTGTCTTCATCACCAGTAATATATGGATCACTATTCATATAGACTGGTCCAATGATGTTTAATTTGTAGTTTTTTTCTTTTAGTTTATAAATACATACTCCTAAGATTATTTTTATAAAAAGTGCTTTCTACATAGGTGAACAACGTTATCAAATTCTCTTAGAAAGCTTCTTTATATCTCTTGATTCAAATCTAATTTTTATCAATGGCAATATAGGCTACAATTTAAAGTAATCTCAAGGCAATTAGAACACACACTGTTAAACCTTGGTCATGCCCATTAAAATTAATTGAGACCTTAGCCCTTTGCTAGAATCTTTCTTAATGAGCTTAGTGGAAAGATAATAAATCCAGCAAACAAGATCCTTCTTTAGTGGCTATGGTACATTTCTTCTTGGTTTGTGTAACAGAAATTAACTACATATTTCTAATTTAATATTTGGTGCTTACCTACCAGAAAACACATATGTGCTTTTCAAAACTGAGAAAGTTCATATGTGCTATGAAAGAAAAACAATGTTATAAAAATAAAAGATAAGACAATTTAAAAGTATAGTACCCACTGAAAGGTCAGACTTTGCTAGATAAAGGGACAGCCTAGCCAGTGCATTATTAAGACCTTCATTAATAGTCAATGAATTGCTGGCTGTGGCCATAGTTTTACACAACTGCTCAAGCAGAGACAAAATTTATTCAGTTAATTTAAATCTTATGCTCACAGTTTTTAAGTGATTTCATTAGACAGATGAATTGACTATTATATGACAGAATCTTCCCCTTGGAAGATTGGTATACTTCACATACCTTGAGTCTACTGAACACTCCAAGTATCCAGTACTTCTAGTGTGATTGCTGAATAAGTAAATTTTAGTTACTGAGAGAACTACAGAACTGAAACATGCTATAAGCAAAATTTCTTATTTATTAGAAATATACCTACATGCTTTAATATTATATTCCATTAATTATCTTTGCTTGCCGCTATAAAATTTGTAAATATTTTCCATCAAAAGATCATAAATATATTGACGCACAGTAATATATGACTCTATTACTAAAACAAGATATAGGGCTGGAGAGATGGCTCAGTGGTCTAAAGCACCTACTTAGAACAAGTTTAGCAAAGCACAAGGGACCGCGGTTCAATCCCCCAGCACCACATGCCAGCCAGCC
>NW_004524639.1:12085463-12088686 GCF_000260255.1 Octodon degus
GGACCTGGGCTAGGACTGGGTCTGGGGGTTCCCGGAAGTGGTCAGAAACTCCTACTCGGCGGGAGGGGTGGGGCAGGTAGGGCGGAGTGGTGGGGGGCGGCCCAAGGGGGTGGGAGAGGGTCCGGCCCACGCTTTGCCTGGGCTGGGACTGGTCCCGCCGGCGCAGGTAGCAGGAAGCTCTCCACACACTCACCGGACCTGGGCTAGGACTGGGTCTGGGAACCATGTTTCTTAAGCATCATCATTTTTCATTCCACTCCTATCACATAAGCCTTTGATTAACACTTGACTTAATGGAAACTTTGAAGCCCAGCCAGCAAGAGATCATGGTTTGGGTGAAGAAATCATGTGATAAAATCAGTGACAGCTGCGTTACTAAAGCCCAATGTTCAGACTATATGTACAAGAAGTGCTCATTTAAGAAGAGATATTTTTCTGGACAAGAGAGATTGTGGTCAGTGGTTCTACAGGACATGAAATCATGAGAAATTCAGGCCAAGCGCAGTTTGCTGACACATATCTATAATACCACTACTAGGGGGCTGAGGCAGGAAGATAACTCTGAGTTGAAGGCTAGCCTGGAGTACATAGTGAATTCAAAATTAGCTTGAATTAAATAGCAAGACCATATCTCAAATGGGAGTGAGTGACAGAGAGAGAGAGAAAGAGAGAGAAATTCAGTCCAGAAATTAGAGTTTGGAGGGTAATGAAGTAAGATTTTGGGGGATATTCCAGAGGATATGATTATATTTGAATAAACTTAAATTTTTTGTATAAGAATACATGTAAATTGTTTTTCATAAAAATATGAAAAATCTCTATTGTCTTTTGGAACAAAAATTAATATGATCCTAGACACTATTTAAGGGGAGATAAGGTGAGCAATGAGACAAAAATTAAAGAATGAAATAAACCTAAGAAAATGGTAATTGTTTGTGTATGGAGGAATCACATGTCATTTTTCTTTTTTTGCATTTGCAAATCACACATTTTTTACCATGTCTGTTTTATTATAATATAATTAAAGAAAATATATATTATAATTCTTAAGTTCAGCAAAATGACACTTATCATGTAAAACAATAGTATAAAACTTGTTTACAGTAATTCATATTACTAGCTTTTTTCCATAACTTTATTGAGAAAAAAATAACAATGAGAAAGTTTCAAACCAAATTGTTAGGACAGTTTTAATAATTAACATATTGCATACATTCTTCCTAGTGGTTAATTGCTTTACAAGTTGCAGACTTGATATCCTATTTACAAACACCATTAGAACAAATACAGAGATACAAAATAGGCATTCATCTGTATCCCCTTTTTTGTTAAGTTCCATTATTTAAATGTTATAGGTGTGTAAACTCAGCAAAATATTCTAACAGAGTTCAGTAGTCCATAATAGTACTGGGTCTTCCGCTTCACTGGCAATGTCAGCAATTGTTCACCTGAGTCCCATACAATTCAACATAACACCATGGCTTTACTTCTTATACTTCGTTTTTATACTTTTTGGCTGGATGGTTAAGACCAAGGTAAAGCAGGACCTATGCAACAATAGTTGTAGCTTTTGAGTCTGATAAGGTCAGTGATATCCCCTCAGGATTTATCCTGAGATCCTGTACCTCAGATTGTAGAACCTTTGTCAGTGTCAGCCATGTGGATGACTCATGGCCATTGTTTGGCGAATGTGCCCTCTGAGAAAGTCTGAGAGAATGTTTTCCCTATATGAGACTCTCCTTAGGCACACTCTACATCATTGATCACTTTCCTCTTTGGCCCCATAATCTCCTTGATCAGAAAAATTGGTACGCTACCGAGATACATGACGTTACAGTGCAAGTTCTCATATGTCCTGAGTATTAATTGACCTTGGAAGGCTAGGGCCAAAATGTTGGCTTTCCTTGCAGCCCTCTTTTTTCTCTAATTTTGTTCTACAAACTTAGGTTGTTAACCATCCAGAAGACAAGCTTACTGTTATTACCATACAACCTAGGCTGCCAAGCTTAACCTCACTATCTGTCTGAATATCAAACATCTTAGGCATAACATGGAGCAGGTATTTTTCATCAGGAATTGATATGTTGAAGTTTAAGTCCCTATAGAATATGGTGAAAAAACATTTAAAAATTAGAATATATTTTTAAAAATAGGCATAAAAATTATATACTTCTTATGTTTACACATAAGTCCAAAAATCTCACCATATACAACACTGAAGCAGGACAATCCCACAATATTCCTTTTACTATCTCTTGTCTTTATTCACCATCCCTGTCTTTTTGAACAATCATCCAGAGGGACAGCACAGCAGCAACTGGCATGTCATGACAAGCAGCCCATATTCAGAAGACCAGAATGACAGGCACTCCAAGCACGAAACTACTATTACAGATTACCCTATTCAGTGCAGTTGCTTATTACACAGGTATCAGTATATATAGTTAGCCAGGGTGAGAATCTTTCCAATTAACTTCTAGATTCAAATTTCTGGAGATTTTCAGGAACATTGCCGTTCCCATCTTCTACATATTACTATATGGCTTGACATTGTCATGTTTCCTAGCACTTCTCCTTTCCCTCTTTTGATTAGTTAGTCCTCGAGATCCTGCTTTACTTTTACTTGTATTATACCATTCTATTTGTATTTCTTCTTTTGATTTCTTATACGATGGAAACTACACACTATTTACACATGTGTGTCTGGTTTATTTCACTTATGAGTATATGTTCAAGTGACATCCACTCCAATATAAAGGCTTCAAGTTTATCATTCTTTATAGCTGAATAATACTAAATTGTATAAAACTACCACATATTTTTCAACGATTCCTAAGGTGATGGGCATGTTGGTTGTTTCCAAGATTTGGCTATCACAAATTGTGCTGATATAAACATAGGCACACAAATATCTCTATGATATTATGTTTTCAGATTCTCTGGGAAAATTCCAAGTAGAGGAATACCTGATTTAAATGGGATTTCCAGTCCAACTTCTCTAAGGAGTCTCCACTCTGATTTTCATAATGGTTGCACCAGTCTACACTCCCACCAGCAGTGAAGAAGGGTTCCTTTTGCCCCACAGCCTCTCCAACATTTGTTGTCGTTTGATTTCTTTATGATAGCCATTCTTTCTGTGGTGATATGATATCCCAATGTTGATTTCATTTACATTTCGCGGATGGCTAGTGATGTTGAGCATTTTTTCATATATTTATTCGCT
>NW_004524639.1:12088786-12099323 GCF_000260255.1 Octodon degus
TAAATAAATAAAAAAAAATTAAATAAAACAAGATATAAAATCAAACTCACTATGATTTTAATAGTATTAACATATCAAAACAAATATGGAAATATGTAATTTTCTTGATTTTAGTTAGTGGATACTCAAACATATGCTTTCTGTACTTGACCACGTACATCTTCTGAATAGCTTGAAATTATAGCTCACTCATGTTTCCTTTCCTAATTAAATAGGTAACATTATAAAACTTGCAAAAAGCAAGTGCCTTTGGGCTGGAAAGATATCTCAGTAGACGAAAGCTCCTGCCTAAGCAGGCATAGGCACCCAGATTCAATCCCCAATCCCAGCATGCTATATTGATCCTCCCCCCAGGGCGCACTGAGACAGTAAATGAGACTGGTCTTGGTGGGAGACTGAAAACAGGAGGATCACTACATGTCAGTTTGTGTAGTGAGACCCTGCAGACCCTGTACTAAATGCATAAAAAACTGGTCTTCTTTGTATTAAGAATGTACATAAGTCATACACTATTTACATGTGTCAAAATTTCTGTGCCAATGCCAGTAAGTGAAGAAATATTGTACTGATAAATTATCTCACAAGTCTTAAGCCATACTACGCTTTTCTGGTGTTGCAGTTTGTGTCTGCATGTCCCACCAAAGCCTCATGTAGTCATGAGTGGCAGGCCTATTAGCAGTGGCTGAATCTAGAGGGTGTGATTGGTTTATTGCCTAGTCCTGGGCTTGGCATCAGTGAGTGTTGCACATGCCCTGGGGAGGTAGACAGCATTCAATATAAGGGAGCAAAAGAAGTTTGCTCTTCCCTTTTTCCCCTTTTACTCTTATTGTTTCTAGCATCTTCTCCCACTATGAACAGTTGAGCCTCTGCTTCATGCCATGCTTCCCCATTGCCATTGGATTTTGGATTTAAACCTCCACAAACTGAGCAAAATAAACCTTTCCCCCCTTAATTTGGGGCATCAGGTATTTTGTCTCAGCAATGAGAGGAAAGTAACTAACACATCAGCCTTTTCCAAAATCAGACTTGCTATGTGAGGAAAAGTTTGGTTAGAATGAATTTAACTGATACTTCCCTAAGAATATGAATAAAGACAAAATAGATGACAGCAAAGCTATCAACTATGACTGTAATTATTAACGCTTATTGACCATCGACAGCTAGTTCTGGGATTTAGAGCACACATACAAATAAAGTTTTTTCTCACTTCTGTCTGATATTAAAGGTGAAATAACTAGGATTAGATCATCATTTTGGAGAACAAAGAAAATATCTTCCAGTCTACTGGAATGATTGACTTATATTTAATATATTGCACAGTGAAAAGCAACAGTGTAGCATAACGAACCAATAATTAATTATTGGGTGATATTAATGTTCACAAATCACCAAATTAAACAAAAATTTTATGTGGACTCTGAGAGGGCAAATCATGTAACATACTTTAGATTACTCTTATTTAAAAATATCATTGAATACTTTTAAAATGTATACCAAAAATCTTATGGGTAAGCATGAATCAGGCAAAGAAAGCTTATATATAGTTTATCTATAATGAAAGATACTTAAAGAACATTATTATAAAGCAAATGAAACCAGAAAATAAATGCAATTGTTTGCTTAAAAGTGACATCTATTAATAGATGTAAACACTAAACATTGTTAAGGTGTTGTTCCTCTTTAACTGATCTATATATTCCATACCATTTTTCTTAGTTATTCTTCTCTCATTCTGGGACAAATACTTGACACTCAAAATTAAGGAAGAAAAGTTTATTTAGCTCAAAGTTACTGGAGGTTTAAGTCCTTACTCTGCTAGCTACAAGGCAGAGTGGCACAGTGCAGAGTGCATCCAGTCATGGTGGCAGCAGAGCACAAAAAGGAAGAGTAGCAGCAACAATGGTAACAGAGAGCAAGTCTGTCTCCCTTAAATTGCATTCAGGCTCTCTGCCCCAGGCTGGGTGTAGTACACCCATAATCCCAGAGGATTATGTGTTAATCACAAACTCAAGAAGTCCACCCCATGACTGCATGAGGCTTTGAGGGGACAACTACACACAAATCATAACATTCCACCTCAGGACCCCAAAAGATTCATGCACATTCTTTGTGCAAAGGCCATTTTAGTCCATTTCTAAGAGTTACAAAAACCCTACAGTTTTAGCATTGCTGAAAAGTCCAAGTTCCAAGTCTCCTCCAAGATCTAAGGCAAACTCTTAGCTGCATGCCCATGTACAAATGAAAAGTTGAACACATCCAACATTCAAAAGCACAAGAAAAACATTACTACTGCAAAACTTACATACAGCAGGATACCAAGCAATGGGACGAACACAAGTCCAAAATCCAGTAGGGCAAACATTAAGTCCTATAGTTCCCTGTAGAGCAACCAAAGCAATCTGCGGCCAATTGGAAGCTCCATATGGCTCCGCCCCTATGGCACTCTTGATGGTAGCTCCCATGACATCTGTCTTAGGCTGGCTTTCCTCCCTCTTTGCAGTTTAGCTTAGATGATGTACTTACCTGGATTTTCCAAACTTCTGGGGTTTACACTGAATAGGCTTCTCACTCAGCTTTACACACTGCCCTCTCAGAGGCACACTGCCTGGCCCCCCAAGCCTTCTGATATAGAGGTAGAAGCCTTAACCTCAGAACTCTTACATTCTGAATGCACCTAAAACCAAGGCCACATGGATGCTGCCAAGTTCTACTGCCAGCTGGAGCAGTAGGCAGGCTTTCTTCTCTGTTGGCGTAGGGGTAGAGTGCTTGGATCACTGAGCACTCTGAACATGATTCCAAGGAAGAAATTCTCCATGCCGGCACCATTCTCGAATGTGGTGTGGCCACAAATGCCATTGAGAAATATGAGGCTCTGTGCCTTTACCCTCAAGGCAAAGTCTCTGGACTTTGCAATTCTGAGGCTGCAAAGGGTGGAGACATTCTTCTTCCTGTGATGCCTGAAGGCCATCCTTTGCATTCTCCGGTTCCTTCTCCACAACAGAGATCCTCTCAGCTCTATATTTGCATTCCACAATTTTGTTGGAACTTCCTTTCTGGCCAAACTCACAATATTTTAAGCCATCCTGCTGGGCTCTTTCCTCTAGATTCTTAACATAAATCTGACTAAAAGCTCCCTAAAACAGATATGTCTCTGCCTCAATATTCAGCTGCTTTGAACTGTCTCTTGAAAGATTCATCAGTGTTCCATGCTTAATCTCAGTCTCAGGCAAAGTCTCTGGATACAAGCAAAGTGTAGACAAAGTTACTGCCAAGCCAAAACACAAATCTTCCAGAGTCCAACAACCAATGTGTCATTCTTCCCAGCAGAAAACTCCCCAACCTGGTTTTTATAGACAGGATTTCTATCAGCTTTATGGTCTGAGCTCTAACCAGAATCTCCCATACAGAACAGCTAAATGTTTTCCAGCTCTTCTCTTGTAGGCAACATCTCTGAACCTTTCCTAGCTCTGCCTATAAGCCATACCCCAAAACTTGTAATCCTCTTGGTCAGCTTTAGTCACAGCAATGACCCCACTTCTCTGGTACCAAATTTTGTCTATGTTATTCTTCTCTACTTGCTGGGACAAATACCCAAAACTCAAAATGAAGGAAGGAAAGGATTATTTACCTCACAGTTACTCAAGGTTTCAGTCCATACTCAGCTAACTCCCAGGCAATGTGGCATGTGGCAAAGAGCAACCTTTCATGGCATCAGCAAAGAGCAGAGAGCAAAATGGAGGAGTAGCAGCAACAATGTCAATAGAGAACAAATCTGTCTCTCTTAAGTTGGAATCAAACTCAGGATGTCATGCTTGCCAGGTAGGCTCTATAATGCTGGCTTATGTTCACAGGCCCTAATCGTCATTTTTAAGCAGAAAGAAAGAAGAGGAAAATAAATTTCCCTAAGCTTTATATTTTATAGTAATTAAGAATTTTATTTGAATGTTCCTACAAAGTAATAAGAAATAAATTTTATGTATATGTACATGCATATGCATACTTGCTCCTACAATTTTCTTTTGTCTCCTCTTGTTCTAAGAAATTATGTATGTACGTATGTATGAGTGTTTAAATTCATTGATTTCCTTTATTTCAGATAAATGGTGTAATCACTTGAATAATTAAAGTCTAGCATTATAAATGTCTTTAGTTATGAAGTGTAGAATTGGAGCACATAAAATGATTCATTCTATAGTATTGTGAAGTGTACACTTTTACTATGTACATTTATAACTTTTGCAATGATAGGATTTAAGACAAAAGTCATAAAATAAATCTGAAAGAGTGGGAAGATGGGTTAAAATAAAAAATTTAGCATTCAGTTGTGTTTACAAGGGAGCAAACTACAACCAATGTGAAGCTGCATGATAAGGTTGGGGTCCTATGAAAGTACTTATGTGCAACAGTGAGAGTCAACAACCAGGTAGAATACAGAAATATTGGATATTAGAATAATAAGATATAACATTCCAGTACCAAATGCTCAGTGTCCCTACTCATGGAGGGGAAGTGCCTGTGCACTGGGGATATCGATGAGAGAGATAGTCTTTAAAAACTCATAAGCATAGAATCCAACAAGTGGCAAGCATACTGTTCACACAGATAAAAGTCATGGGATCTATATAGCAAGCTGTCACTGGAGAAGTGATATTCTGTACTTCTCAGCAAAGTAATAAAGTATTGTGACTAAGAAGCATTATAAGAGTTGTCTTATACTGAGTTTACTATTTGGAGAATGAGAAACCCCACCATTTTTATATCTCCAAGATGCAGTGTTTTTTTTTTTTTTCCTTTGCTGTCTCAATGGGAAACCACTTCCAGTGCGAGCCCAGAAAAGTAGGTTGACACTATCTTCTGAGAACTCTTTGTGGTGGGAAGCATTTCCTGCAATGTGCAGAGAGTACTAATATTTATACCTGGGGTTCATCATTTGTGATAATGAGCAATAGCAGTTATATGCAGATCCATGCCCCATCACAAGTGTAGATTGCATTGTTTTGGCCACTGTCTGCACACTTTGAGGAAGTTGGACTACATAACTGCAGACTGCACATCTGAAATGCCTACAGGTGTGCTAACAGAGAATCCGGGGGGCAAGACAATGTCTTTCCAATAGATGCACAGGTTCATAGAGAAAAATGGGCTAATGGGAATAGCCCACAGCCTCTTATCTTTGAGTAGGCATACCAAAGCTCCTGAGAGAATATGACACATTTGTGAATATTACCTGAATCTACCCCAGCACCAAGTTGATTTGGCCTGTTTGATGAGAATTGAGGAGGAACACATTTGAGTGAGTCAGTGACTTACTACCATTCTTACGTAATACATTAAAAAATGAGAGGCTATGGAAAGGAGCAACTACATTATTTTCAAATATGTTGACAAATATTGAAAGAAAAATGGAATATAGAGATAGAAGATTCTGAAAAGAACCAACTAACAATCATAGAATTAAAAAGATTATTATGTAAAATAAAAGATGCCTCACCAGTAGATTTGAGATATGAAGAGATGAAGTGTTCAAATAAGATATTTTGATTTAGGAATCAGAATAACAGCTATTCATAAAGAAAAACTACTCAGTAAAATAATAGAGGAAAAATTAGTAAATCTTGGAAAAAATATGGACTGGAAGTCTTTAGAACCACAGATAAACAAGGCCCGAATATAGTTTCTCAATAACATATTATAAGCATCCAAATATTTAGAATAAAGATAACACTGCAAAAGAGGAAAATTAAATTGTATTTAAAGGAAAATGCATCACAATTACAACAGATTTCTCAGCACAACATGAAAAGGTCAACCAATAGTATAATTTAATCTCGAAAGAAAATAGCTGTCAAAGTGAGTTATTATATCTAGCAAAGTTATCGTTCAGAATTGAAGGAAAAGTAAAGATTTTCTCAACATTGGCATAAACTAAAAGAATTTATGACTGTTAATGCAGTTTTACAGAATATACACAAAAGGATATTATTTCCAAATGAGAAGGCAAGACAAACACAACTGCAAGAGCACAGTAAAACACAAAATCTTACTAGAAAAGAATTTAAACAAATGAGAAGTAGGGAAAAAAATCTGATTAGTTCAAAATGTCAATCACTAAGTTGAATAAATGTGGCATATTAGAATCAAAATCTTATAGGAACTAGTACACTTAAGAAGAAAGGATAGAGTTTATTTCAATCAAAGAAAATCCTAAAGAAAAAAGTAGTATCTAAATTCAATCCAATGAAAAACTCTTCATGCCAAAATTGACTAAAAGTGAAAAAGAGTATGTGTTGATAAAGGCAAAAATTTTTCAAGAAATAGTAGTAGTAAATTTATATGGACTAACTTTATAGGATATAAAGAAATATGGCCCAGTAAAGATAAGCAAAGAAGCCCACGTAATTAAATCAGACTAGAAATGAAAAGGTCTATATACAATTTGAAAAAATAGCTGCGAAATACACATTCTTTTCATCAATAAACAGAAATTTCTCTACAATAGATCTAAATTTAGGCTACAAAACAAATCTTAAGAAATATAAGTATTTGAAATAATCACTTTCAATTCATCAGTTCAAAATAGAATGAAATTAGAAATCAAATACAAGGGAAACATCAATAAATACACTTTAGAGCTACAATTCTGTCATAAATAAAAGAAATAAATTCAATAATAGAAATGCAAGTAACAGAATCTATGTGAAAAGAGAAAAGTTATAACTAACAAGGAAGTTGATAGCTATAAATGCTTACATTTGAAAAATAGAAATACTTCAAGTAAACAACTTAATGGTGTACCTTAATGTCATAGAAACACAAGAGAAAACCAGACCTATAATCTATAGAAGAAAAGGATACAGACCAGAGCAGAAATGAATACAATAGAGCCTAAAATTATAGTATACTATGAGTGAAACAAATATATTGTTCTTTGAAAAGATTCTTTTAAGTTAACAAAATCTTAATTCAATAAATTGAAAGAAAGGGGGAAAGAAGACATAAATGAATAAAATAAGAAAAAAGAAATACTGGATGGTACAACACATACCAGAATATAATTTGTGACTATTTTGGAAATCTGTATCACAATAAATGGGGGAATTTAGAAGAAAGTGATAAATTTCTAGCCGATATGTTTTACAAAATTTCTGGGCTGGCCAAATGGTTCATCGGATTAAAGTGCCTGTAAGCAATCACAGGGGTCTGGGGTTCCATCCCCAGGCCTGCCATGCTGGCCCTGCCATGCTGGCCCTGCCCCTGGGGTGCGCTGAGACTGAGAAAGCAATTGATACGCGGCGTGGTGGTGCATGCCTGTAATTTCAGCTCATGGGAGGCTGTAAACAGAGGGATCACTACACGTCTGATGTAGTAGTGAGACCCTGAACATTCTGTAGACCCTTCCCTAAAATACAAAGAAAAAAAAAAGAAAGAAAAGAAAAAATTTGGACCAAGAAAAAATGAACCTAAAGAGATCAATTACAAACAATGTGATTGAAGTAAGCATGAAAATTTTATAAGACTCTTAAAGCAAACTTAATGAGAAATGCCATCACATTAGTTTATAAATTAGAAAGGAAATGAAATTTTCCAGAATCATTCTATGAAACCAACATTACCATTTCAGCAAAACCTAATGATAACAAAACACATAATGAAACGAAAGAACAATATACTTGATGTATATAAATATTACATTCCTCAATAAAATACTTACAAGGGCTGGACAAAGCTCAGCAGATTAAATTCCCTGCAAGCAAGTTCAGGGGACTGAGGTTCAATCACCAGGCCTGCTGTGCCTGCCCGGCTCCCCTGGGCATGCTGAGAAGGTGATTGAGATTGGGCGAGGTCACACATTTGCAATCCCAGCACGTGGGAGGCTGGAAACAGAAGAATCAATATAAATCCATTCTAGCAGTGACACCCTAAGTGCCCTGTATACCCTTCCCTAAAATACAAAAAAGTAAAGTTAAAAAATATAATATAAATTGAATGCAAAATCATTTTTTAAAGATCATACACCAAGATCAATTCCCCTTCATACCAAAGATAAAAAATTGAATGAATTTTATTTCATAAATATCATCAAAGTAAATAACCACATGATCATCTAAACTGTTATAGAAAACATTCAATAAAATTCCTTTCACAATAAAACCATTGCAAAACTATGCAGAGAAGGATCATAGGTCAACATACTGAAGGTTATATATGACAGACCTAAACCAACATCATTTTGAGAGAGGAAAAATTGAAAATATTTCCTGTAAGATTGAGATTAAGATGAAGATCTCTTTTTGCAGCAATTTTATTCAATATATTTCTGGACACTTTAACTAGAACAATTGAGCCAGAGAAATAAGTGGATAAACATCAGGAAGAATGAAGTTAAATTTCTAGTGTTGGAAATGTTATGCATTTAAAACCAGAAAATCCTAATAACACTACCAAAAATCTTTAAGAATTGATGAACAAATTTATCTAAGTAGCAGGATTCAGAGTAAAAATATATGTGTTCATTTTCCTATGCAACAACAATGAACTACCAAAGAAATCAGGGAAACTGCATTCATAAGAACTACAAAACTAAATGAAATAACTAGGAATAAATCTACCCGAGGATATAAAGTTAAAAAATGAACTCTACAAGGAATTACAAACATTGAAGTAAGTAATTGGAGAAGACACTACAATATAGAACGACAACTCATAACCATGGATTGGGAATATAAAGATACTGTTGAAATGACCATACAACTGAATATGATTTAGAGATTCAATGCAATCCTTATCAAAATACTAATGACATTTCTAACAAACCTATAGGGAATCTATTTTTAAGCACAATGGAAACACAAAATATCCAAAGTAACTTTGCTCAAAAATAATATTGGAGACATAACAATATCATCAAAGACTTCAAAGAATGATAAAGAACCACTCTAAAATAAAGAGTATGGTACTGGCATAAAAGTAGACAGGCTAGAGTTAGCAGGCTTGTAACCTTTCATCAGTGGTGATTTGATTCCTTATAAAAGAATATAAAAACATAATTTGAAGTAATGACTATGTCTTCAATAAAAGGGATAAAAAATTGAATATCCATTTGCAGAAGCTTGTAATTATATTTCTATCTCTCATTCAGTACAAAATCAAGAAAAAATAGATCAAAGAAATTAACACCTTAAAATTTGAAACAATTCGAAGAAAATATTTAAAAAACATTTCAAAATATTTGTTATAGACAACAGGCTTTGTGTCATTTTGTTTCTGAGACAGTCTCACTATGTAGTTCAGGCTGGCTCTGAACTCACTAGGTACCTCAGGCTTGTCTCAAACTCGGCATGCACCACCACACCTGGCAACAGTTCTTAATAAAGACTCTAGCAGCACAAAAAAATAATAAAAGTAAACAAATGATATTACATCAGATGAAAATTGCTTCTTTACAGCAAAGGAATGTATCAACATATTGAAGAGATAACCTCCTAATTAAGGGAAAATCTTTGCCAGATATTTGCCTGAGAGAGGGTAAAGAAACATGATTTGTAAAGAACTAAAAAAATTAAGATCAAAAAATATGTGAGCTAATCATTAATTAAACAAATTGGATTGCCAAAACACTTCAGGGAAAATAAAAGTACATATATTCAACAATTAAGAAAAAATTCAACATCTTAAACCATGACAATAATGCATTTTGAAACATTGGAGTTCTATCTCCCTCAATCAGATTTGCTTGATAAGGAAACAAAAAAATTGCTGACAGTGGTATGGAGAAAAGGAAACACCTACACACTGTCGGTGGGAATGTAAACTAGTGCCTCACAGAGAATATTGGCATTCTCAAAAACAAAAATAGAATCACCATATGATCCAGCTATGCCACTCAAGCTATGGGAAACCAGTGAGAATGCAATAGAGACAATTGTTTAATTATATTTACCATAGATTATTGATAGTAAGCAAAGGATGAAATCAGCCTGGATGCCTATAAAAGAATGTATACATAAAAAGTATAAATAGTACAACAAGACAAGTGGAGTTCACTGTAAAACATGATCTCATCTAGAGTGTTTCCCTAAAAATAAGACCTAAATAAAAGAAAAGCCCTAGTATAAGGTTTCAGGGTGCTTGTTACATAAGCCCTACTCCCAAAATATGCCCTGCCATAAAAAAGCACTAGGTTAACAATATCAGACACAAAGGCATTTTGTATTTCCATTGCAATATGCAATGAGCATAATGTATTATAAAGCAATAATATTAACATGTAATTAAACATAAATTATATATTGACATTAATACTTGAATTATGATTTAAATTATAATAAGTAATTGTAAATAAGCAAGCCAAATCAAGATTTATTGCCAAGTGACCAATGGGAATACAGGCATAATACATGAATGACTTGTTAACTTGATAATGAATGGATATTTGTGTCCAATATGAATTTTCATAATTCAATGCATCATAAGTTATAAGGGACATAATTAATTCACTAGTGTTAGATACAAGAAATGTTTTCAGAATTTTGTTGCT
>NW_004524639.1:12105398-12107522 GCF_000260255.1 Octodon degus
CTTTTTGAACAATCATCCAGAGGGACAGCACAGCAGCAACTGGCATGTCATGACAAGCAGCCCATATTCAGAAGACCAGAATGACAGGCACTCCAAGCACGAAACTACTATTACAAATTACCCTATTCAGTGCAGTTGCTTATTACACAGGTATCAGTATATATAGTTAGCCAGGGTGAGAATCTTTCCAATTAACTTCTAGATTCAAATTTCTGGAGATTTTCAGGAACATTGCCGTTCCCATCTTCTACATATTACTATATGGCTTGACATTGTCATGTTTCCTAGCACTTCTCCTTTCCCTCTTTTGATTAGTTAGTCCTCGAGATCCTGCTTTACTTTTACTTGTATTATACCATTCTATTTGTATTTCTTCTTTTGATTTCTTATACGATGGAAACTACACACTATTTACACATGTGTGTCTGGTTTATTTCACTTATGAGTATATGTTCAAGTGACATCCACTCCAATATAAAGGCTTCAAGTTTATCATTCTTTATAGCTGAATAATACTAAATTGTATAAAACTACCACATATTTTTCAACGATTCCTAAGGTGATGGGCATGTTGGTTGTTTCCAAGATTTGGCTATCACAAATTGTGCTGATATAAACATAGGCACACAAATATCTCTATGATATTATGTTTTCAGATTCTCTGGGAAAATTCCAAGTAGAGGAATACCTGATTTAAATGGGATTTCCAGTCCAACTTCTCTAAGGAGTCTCCACTCTGATTTTCATAATGGTTGCACCAGTCTACACTCCCACCAGCAGTGAAGAAGGGTTCCTTTTGCCCCACAGCCTCTCCAACATTTGTTGTCGTTTGATTTCTTTATGATAGCCATTCTTTCTGTGGTGATATGATATCCCAATGTTGATTTCATTTACATTTCGCGGATGGCTAGTGATGTTGAGCATTTTTTCATATATTTATTCGCTTCTTTAATTTCATCCTCTGAGAAGCATGTGTTCATCTTGGATGCCCATTTCTCGATTGGGTCTTTAAATTTTGGGGCCCTAGTGTTTTTCTGCTCTTTATAAATTCTGGAGAGCATACCTTTGTTAATTCTTTCAACTATTTTCCATGCTATTTGATTGCTGAACATGAACACTTTGCCTACCCCTATGTCTTCAAGAGTCCCTGCCTACTTTCTCTTCAAGTAGATTTAGTGTCTCTGCTTTAATGTTTAGTTCTTTAATCCATTTTGACTTTAGTTTAGAGCATGGTGATAGATAGACCTGGGTCAAGTTTGAGTTTTCAGCAGGTAGAGAACCAGTTTGTCCAGAACCATTTGTTAAAGAGGCTATCATTCCTCCATTGAGTATGTTTGGCCCCTATCTCAAAGATAAGGAGGCAGACTGTGTTCGTAGGTGCTTCAGTGTCTTCTAATCCATTCCATTAATCCTCAGGTCTATTTTGTGGCCAGTACCATGCTGATTTTATCACAGTAGCCTTGTAGTATAATTTCAACTCAGGAATTGTAATGCCTCCTGACTTGTCTTTATTGTCCAGGATTGCCTTTGCTATTCTAGGTCTTTGCTAGTTACAGATAAATTTTAAGAATAATTTCTCAACCTCTTTGAAGTATTTTGGTGGTAGTCTGATAGGGATTGCATTAAATCTGCATAGCAGTTTTGGGAGTATGGCCATGTTCATAATGATGGTTCTTCCTATCCAGGAGCACGGAATGTCTTTCCATTTTCTGAAATCCTCTACTGTCTCTTTTTTCAGAGTACTGTAATTTTCCTTGAAAAGTTCTTTGACTTCTTCAGTGAGATTAATTCCAAGGTATTTCATTTTCCTCGGTGCTATTGTAGAAGGTATTATTTCTAAAATTTCCCTCTCATTGTATTTGTTGTCTGTGTAGAGGAATGCTACTGACTTTTGGCTATTGACTTTATAACCTGCTATGGTATAGAATTTCTGTATTAATTCTAGTAGCTTCTTGGTGGAGATTTTTGGGTCTTCCAAGTAAAGTATCATGCCATCTGCAAATAAAGATAATTTAATTTCTTCTTTACCAATTCTTATTTCTTTTATTTCTTTCTCTTGTCTAATGTCTGTAGCTAAGTACACCAGAACTATATTGAATATGAGTGGTGATAGACGATATCCTT
>NW_004524639.1:12107933-12124016 GCF_000260255.1 Octodon degus
ATAGGTGTGTAGTTCTCTTTCTTAGTTGCATCTTTCCTTGGTTTTGGTATCAGTATAATACTTGCCTCCAGGAATGATTTTGGGAGGATTTCTTCCTTTTCAATTTCATGGAAGATTTTGAGGAGTATAGGGACTACATCTTCTGTAAATTGCTTGTAGAATTCAGCTATGAATCCATGTGGAACTGGACTCTTTTTGTCGGTAGGTTTTTAATTATATCTCGTATTTCATTGGCTGTTATTGGGCTATTGATAATGCTTATATCTTGTTGATTATGATGTGGTAATTTGTACATTTCTAGGAATCTGTCCATTTCTTCTGTGTCTTCTGTTCTGTGAGAATAAAGATTCTCAAAGTAGCTATTGATAAGCTTTTGAATTTCCACTGTGTCTGTAGTAATTGCACCCTTTTCATTCTTATTCCATGTATTTGAATTTTTTCTTTCCTCTTTTTGATGAGGGCAGCTAGGACCTTGTCGATTTTATTTAATCTTTCAAAGAACCAGCTTTTTCTTTCTTAATTCTTTGAATTCTTTTCTTCATCTCAATTGAATTAATTTCTGCTCTTATATTTTTTTTTCTTCCCGTCCTTGGGCTCTGGGTTTGGTTTGCTCTTCCTTTTCTAGTTGTTGAAGGTGCAGCATTAGGGTATTTATTTGTTCCAGTTCTGTTTTCCTAATGTGTGTTCATGGCAATGAATCTCCCTCTGAGAACTGCTTTCATCGTATCCAATAAATTCTGATAAGTTGTGCTTGAATTTTCATTGAACTGTAGATCTTGTTGTATTTCTTGTTTAATTTCATCAGTGACTCTTTGGTTGTTGAGTAGTGTGTCATTTAATTTCCATGTATTTGAGGTTTTTTTTTTACTGGTTTCTTTTGTCATTTATTTCCAGTTTCAATGCACTGTGGTCAGATAATGTGCATGGGATAATTTTTGTATTCTTACATACACTTAAACATGACCTATGGACCAGTATGTGGTCTATTTTAAAAAATGACCTATGTGCAGTTGAGGAAAATGTGTATTCTGTTGTGTTTGGGTTGAGCACTCTGTATATGTCCACCAATTCCATTTGTTTCAAGCTCTGGGTCAGTTCTGTTATTTGTTTGCTAAGTTTTTGTGGGGTTAATCTATCTTTTGGAGATAAGCGGGTGTTAAGGTCTCCTGTTAAGTTTGTGGTACTGGATTTTTGATTTTACATGTCCATTAAGTTTTGCTTTATATAGTTGTGTGCTCCTGTGTTTGATGCATACATATTTATGAGTGTTACCTCTTCCTATTGAAATTTTCCCCTAACCAGATAGAGTGATCTTCTTTATTTCACGTGATCATTGTTGGTTTGAAGTTGAGACAGTCTGAGAGTAGGATTGCTACCTCTGCTTTTTTCTGAGGTGCTGGGGCATGTATATTTTGTTCTACCCTTTCACTTTCAGCATATGAATATCTTTATGAGTTAAATGTGTTTCTTGTATACAGCATATTGTTGGATTTTGTTTCCTAATTTACTGTGCCAGTCTATTTCTCTTTTTTTTTCTGGCAGAACCTGGCATTGAACTCAGGCCCTTGTGCTTGCCTGGGAAGCGCTATTCCACTGAGCCATCTCCCCGGCCCCTTATTTCTCTTAATTGATGAATTGCTTCCATTTACATTGATGGTTAGAATTGAGATGTATTGACTTATGATTGACATGTTATTTACCTGTTACGGTTTACTCCTTTTTCTCCTGTGATGAATTGCTTGCCATATTCAGGTGGTTGCTTCCCATCTCATTCTTGGAGTTCTGATAGTTTTGGTTCCTCTCTAGAACATCTTTCAGTAGCCTGTGTAGGGTTGGCTTTGGCATCATGAAATTTTTTAGCTGTTCTTTGTCATGAAAGTATTTCACTTTTCCATCAAACTTTAAAGAGACTTTTGCAGGATATGGTAGTCTTGGCTGGAATTTATTTTCATAGAGTACTGGAAGTACTCTGCTCCATTCTCTTCTTGCCTTCATGATTTGTGAAGAGAAGTGAACTGTAATTCTGATGGGTTTTCCTTTGAATGTGATCTGCTTCTTTTTTCTAGTGGCTTTCAGTATATTATTCTTGTGATGAATTTCTGGGATTTTGACTATTATATGTCTCGGTGTGTTTTTAATTGGGTTGAGGTTAGTTGCCATTCTGTATGCTTCAGTTAACTGAATGTCAGATTGATACTTCATGTTTGGGAAGTTTTCTTCTATTACTTCTGCCCATATTTTTTTAATGTCATTTGTATTGACTCCTTTCTCATTGATATCTATTAGTCTCACGTTGTTCATCTTGGCATCATCTTGCAGGTGATTATTTTTTCCTGCATCCTAGTTGTTTTTGAGGCATCCTTTCTTACCTTTTCAATAGCTACACCAACATCTTCAGGATCTGAAACTCTGTCTTCACTTTCACTTAAACGGTTTTGCAAGCTTCTGTTTGAGATTTTAAATTCCTCTATATCTCTTTAACTCTTCTTCATACAATCTGTTTCTCTCCTACATTGCTCATTCAAGGAATCCGTCACTTTTCTAATCTCCTCTAAGTTTTTTATCAGTGCCTTCTTTAGAAACAGTTAGAAATTATTTTACTGCAGTGTTTTTTTCAAATTGAGTTTCCACCCTATGTTTCTGTATTTGATTCTTTACTTCAGATGCTATGAGTTCTGATAATTCTTTTTTTTTATTTCAGAAAAGAGTTCTGCTCTGAGTTCCTCTACAACTTTTTGCTGTTGCTTATTTACTATTGAAGCTATTAATTCATATATTTGAGCTGAGCTAGTAGAAAAGGATTCCGCTCTGAGTTCCTCTGTGACTTTCTGCTGTTGCTTATTTACTTTTGACACTATTAATTCATGCATTTGTGCTGAGCTAGTGTCCTCTGCACTTGTTCTGGGTGGTCATTGGGTTTCCTCCATATGTTTCTGCATTTGATTGTTTACTACAGATGTTATTAATTCAGGGATTTCTTTTTTCATTTCCAATCTGAGTTCGTCTATACCTTTCTGCAACTGTTTCTTTATTTCAGAAGCCATTAATACATTGCTTTCAGCTGTGTGATTCCCACTTTGTTCTGTGTTAGTGACCTCTGCACTTGTTATAGGTCGGCTTGGGTTCTGAGATTGTATTTTGCTTCTTCTCATTGTCATTTTGGGTAGCACTGTCTTCTGATCTTTGTTTTAGTTCTTTGTTGCAGTTATATCCTTAGTACCTACTGAAGTTCAGGTTTAGATCTAAAAAGTTTGGATTTATCCAGCTTTGCCTGGCTTGGGTGTGGCTGCTGTGCTCAGTTCCTTCCTGTTGCTGCCCTTGGGGGTGAACCTGTTGTGCCCCTCTGGAGAGATGTTTTGCTCCTGGACTCCTGGGTGGTTCTGTCCCCTACACTCTCTGCAGGGATTGCAGCTGAAGGGTTTCACCCCAGGCCTGTATTCCAGGCCTGCGTTGAGTCTGGAGCAGACAAGTTGGAGTAGAGGGTAGAGGCAGCTCTCCCACATACTCACCGGGCCTTGACTAGGTGTAGATCTGGGGGTTCCCAGAATGCGACAGATATTCCTACTCTGTGGGCAGGTTATGGAGGTGTACTATGGAGTGATGGGTGCATCCCAAGAGGGTGAAAGAGGGTGTCACCCACACTGTGCCTGGGCCGCAACTAGTAGGTCATGCCAGCACGGGGTAGACAGAAGCTCTCCCACACACTCACCAGGCCTCGGCTAGGACTGGATCTGGGGGTTCCCGGAATGCAGCAGAAATTCCTACTGGGAAGGTGGGGTAGGGGAGGTGCTGCGGAGTGGTGGGGGTTGTCCCAAGTGTGTGGAAGAGGTTCTCATTCAAGGTATTACTGGTCTGGGACCAGTAGGTCCTGCTGGTGCAGGGTAGCAGGAAGCTCTCCCACACACTCATCGGTCCTCTGCTAGGACTGGGGTTGGGTGTTCCCTGAACACCTCAGAAATTCCAAATACTCCAAATAATCCATAATTGTCAACAGTTTATTAAAAAGCTATTGCACAGCAAAAGAAATGACCAGC
The DNA here is from genome assembly GCF_000260255.1 of Octodon degus. NCBI lineage: Eukaryota > Metazoa > Chordata > Mammalia > Rodentia > Octodontidae > Octodon > Octodon degus. Next base: position 12,111,968 of record NW_004524639.1, read on the forward strand.
AGAGTGAAAACATAACATGGAGAATGGGAAAAAAATTAGCCAGTAGTCCCACCAACAAATGACTTTTATCTAGAACATATAAAGATTTGTATAAAAATGAGGAGATACTATCTTACAGTGGAGTAATATACATCTATAATGATGGAAAAATTTGAGATTTTTATAGATAAATGGATGAAAACAGAGAACATTTTATAAAACAGTTTTGCATGTATGAACATTGCTGTCTCCCTAATGTATAAAGCTGAAGATATAATTAAGGGCCAAAATGTAAAATAGATATGAGGAAATGGTAAGATCCTGTTCAAAAGGAAAGAGAAACTATGATGGAGAAAAAACAGAAAAATATAACGAAAAAGAAATAATATATGTATATATATATATGCATCTAATTTTCATATGTATATACTATAAAGTAGTGAAGAAAGCTACACTACTAATATTCATTAGTTGATTAAGAAGAATGGTTTGTACTTGTATCAATTATTCAATTTTTCATACCTCAACCTTTAATCTGAGCAACTACTTTGAAAATAACACAGTGTATTAAATCTTATTCTCAAATTTGTGTTATTGTTTTCATTGATATTTTTCTCTTTGAAGAAAAAACAACCCAGAGCAATAAATAGTTTTACTCAGAAAATATCCTGCCTAAATTGTACTGGCTACTAACTCGCCATGTTTCTGGTTGGCCAAGTTTAGATTACATGTGGCAGTTAATTCAAATAAGACAACAGGGCCCAGCTAGAAAGCTCAGTGGAGTAAAGCACCTTCTTATGCAGAGTGCAGTGGCCAGGGTTTGATCCCCAGCATGCCATGCCGGCCTCATCCCCAGGGTGCTCTGAGATGGTAATTGAGACTGGGCATGGCGGTGCCTGCCTGTAATCCCAGTGAAAATAGGAGGATCACTATGAGTCCAATCTATGTAGTGAGATCCTATAGACCTTATACTGAGTGCATTAAAAAAGTATATAAGACAATAATGAACTTTCTGTCACAGATTGTTTATTAAAATATTCTTTTGATGTAATGGTTCCTGCTTTTGATTGTATCCACAATTTAAGAATTATAAGTGTACCTAGGCCTTTTGACATGCTACCTTCCTGCAAATGTTCAAGTAATGATATCTATGCTGTACAATGACCATTTCTCTCCTATGTTAATCATATTTGAGTTTAAAAACTTTACATCACCTATCTCACACATTCTTAAACACTCAAACTGCGATGAGACATTTCTTCTCCGTTATTGCACTATTTCTCACATCTCAAACACCGTCCTAAGAGGAAATTTATGACTAATTTTTGAGGATCCTTTGTTACAAATTGTAACTTAAGATATGAAGATTTATTTCAGAAATTCTGTATAAGCTTCCTGTGGCAGATATGTCAAACTTACATAAACTAAATAAAAGCTGTCTATTCATATTATCAAAAGCATTGCAATATTAACAATAGATTTAAGATGTGGAAATAGGGGAAGATGTTTAGCAACATTACTGGGAAACTTATGAAGAGTGCGTCTAAATGCGAGTCACGTGACACTAATTTTGTTTTCCTTGTTGGCCTCACAGAGGAATGAGAACCATTGGGGTCTACATTCAACTTTGATCTTACTTTGCATGTGACACCCTCATCAAGTTAGAAAAATGATCTGAGTTATAATAGGAGGGTTTAGGCAGCAGTGCCTGAAGCACATATATACATGTGGTAGGAAAAATATTATTCTTTAGTGATTTTGCTAGGTCCAATGTAAATTACTTACCAAGGCAGATTAGAAGTTATAGTATCCCTATTAAATTAAAAAATGTAAAATATGTCAACTTGGAATACAACCGCGTATAACTGACCCAAAATTCGTATTAAAAGCACTGTAAAGTTCAACAAGTATTAAAGGGATGAGACAAAAACCCAATTAATACTTTGGCATAGAGTGAAAACAAAGAGCAAACACAAACATTCAGGTTCAAGTTAACCAAAACATCAGGCATGTAAAGCAGGTTTTAAAAATATGAAAATCCACTGAGCTGTATTATCAGCAATGGTACTTTGAAAATTCCAGTTATAAACTTTTCAATTTAAGGGCAAGAATGAGAACCTTAAATCTTTGGGTGATTGGTACAAAAAACAAATATGAACTAGAAAAGGAGTTAAGGTGGGAAATCAAGGAAAACCATGGGACTTAAATACATGCTAAATGGATTTAGAACCTCTCTAAATCTATCCTTTTCAAAAAATGTTAAAAAAAATGTTTCCTTCTGTGCTGGTCCTGCCCCTGGGGCATGCTGAATGGGCAATTGAGACCGGGCATGGTAGCGTGCACCCGTAATCCCAGCTCTTGTGAGGCTGTAAACAGGTGGATCACTATGAGTCCAATCTAGTAGTGAGACCCTGAACATCCTGTAGATCCTTCCCTAAAATACAAATAAATAAATAATTGTGCAAAAAATGTTTCCTACATTAAGAGTTTTTTCAAAAGAGCTAGTGGAAATGGAAGTGAAAGTTTTGCCTAACAAAAATGTAGGTTAGAAATTAATAATTAATTTACTTACTAGACTGTAGAAACTGAAACTTAAGTGCTACTGTCAGTGATAAATAGTAGAAAACTGCTTTCAAAAATAGAACTGCCATGGTAGCATTCAACATTAATAAAGCTGTTAAGAAACAAGTTTTTTTAACTTTTGTACTTGAAGCCTGAAGAGAAAATACTTATATTCTTATTAAAGAAATCTAGCACTTTAAATTAATGTGAAAAATTATTAAAGTTATATTTAAGTTTTGTAAGATGAAAACAAGATCTAGAATGATCTAATCTGGTATGCAGGCTTAAAATCAACTATACTTTTAGAATGCATCTAGATGACCCTAGACTATTTCTTACCTAGTGTCACTGCCATTATCATCTTCATGTTTTCTGTTCACGGGGCTTGATTCATTGTCTGTGCTCTGTGTTGAAACCATGTTGGTAGTAATAAGAATATTTTTGGATCCAATCATTGAAGGATTAATCAAAACATTTTGAACTGCAGTTATTGCAAGAACTGGTTAGACAGGTGTGGACTAAGAAGATGGAATCTGCACCATAAATCTTTGGCTTGTCAGTGACACTGACACAGCTTTATATGGGAGACACGGTTTGTGGCTGCTACTGTGGAAGTGGTAGGTCTTCTACTAATAGCAGCAACACTTAATCATGGGACTAGACGTCCTTAATTAGGTCACTTTTTAATTAAGGACTTCAGTTAAGCAGTATATATAAGGTGGTAGTCTAGACCATGCATATGGCTTAATCTGTGGCAAAGGTATTTGATTTTTCTGCCTTGTAATATCCAGTAAAAAATCTCTTGGTGGAGGACAGGTAAAAAATTGGTCAGCACAACACTGGATTGCCAATCTGACATCATCTGATTCAACATTAGATTTCCTAGCATGGCTTGAATAAATTTTTGCATCAACAAGAATTGTAATCACATATTGGAAAGCAAATTCCAACATTTGATTTATAACCCTTGGTTCATACTCTGTGATGCCCATATCCTTCAGGATCTGTGACATCACCAATGCATCTCTGGGAGTGTTCTTGGGAGGAGCCATCTTGGCTGACTCCATGTTATCTGGCTTCTCCTAAACAGCAAAGTCTAGTATTTAAATCTTTGATTCATTTTGACTGTATCTTTGTGCATGGTGATAGGCATGGTTCTAGTTTTAACTTTCGACATGTGGAAATACAGTTTTTTTCAGCACCATTTATTAAAGAAGCTATCTTTCTTCCAGTGACCATGTTTGGAACTTCATCAAAGATAAGATGGCTAAATGTGTTTGCAGTTCTCTGTGCATCTTCAAAGGAGTTCTATTGATCCTCAGGTCTGTCTGTATGCTAGTACCAAGCCGATTTTATCACAGTATCTTCATAGTATGATTTCAGGTCAGAGATTGTGATAGCTTCTGCCTTTTCTTTGTTTCCCAGACTGATTTTGATATTCTGGATCTCTTCTGGTTCCAAATGTATTTGAGGAAAGTTTTTTCTAGCTCTTTGATCTATACTAATGCTATTTTAATCAAGATTTCATTGAATCTGTGTAAAAATTTTTATAGTATGTCCATATTCACAATGTTGGTTTTTCCTATTCAGGAACATGGAATATCTTTCCATTTTCTTAAATCCTCTTCAATCTCTTTTCTCAGAGTACCATAATTTACACTATGTAAATCTTTTATGTCCTCTAGGAGACTGTTTCCTAAGTATTTCATTTTTCGGATGTTATTGTGAAAGGCATGGTTTACTTAATTCCTTTGTGTGTTCATGGTTTGTATAGAAAAGTGCTACTGATTTTGTGGTGTTTACTTTGAATTCTGAAATTTTGCTGAATTTGGTGATTAAATCTGCAAGACTGTTGGTGGAGTTTTTGTGGTTCTCTACAAAGAATATCATGTCATCTGCAAGTAATAATTCCACTTCTTCCTTTACAATGATTATTCTTTTTCTTTCTCTCTTTTGTCTAATTGCTATGCCTAATGTTTCAAGAACTTATTGAATGGGAGTGGAGACACTGGACATCCTTGTCTTGTTCTTGATTTTAAAGTGAAGGACTTCAGTTTTTTTCCCATTTAGTATGATGCTGGCTGTTGATTTCTGATAGATAGCTTTAGTCAGGTTGAGATATAGACCATCTATTCTGATACTTGGTAGGGTTTTTATCATGAATGAGTATTGAACTTTGTCAAAAGCTTTTTATGCATCTATTGAGATGATCGTGTGGTTTTTGTTCTTGGTTCTATTGATGTGCTGTATCACATTTATGGATTTGTGAACATTGAATCATCCCTGCATTCCTGGAATGAGTTGCACTTGTTCATGATGTCTAATCTTCTTGATGATATGCTGCATTCTGGTAGTATTTTATTGAGGAATTTTGCATCCATATTTTTAGAGATATTATTCTCTATTTCTCTTTTTTAGTTGGGTCTTTCTCTACTTTTGGAATCAGAGTAATACTTGCCTCTAGGAATGAATTTTGGAGAATTGCTTCCCATTCAAATTCACTGAAGAATTTGAGAAAAGTTGACCTTACATATTTTGTAAATTTGTTGTAGAATTCAGCTATGGATCCAGCAGGAGTTGTGTTTTTCTTTTTTGATACGTTTTTTTCATTATAATTTCAATGTAATTTGTCATTGTTATTCAGATATTGTATATCTTCTTGATTCAGGTTTGGCATTTCATATGCATCTAGGAAACTGTCCCTTTCATCTGTGTTTTCCATTCTGTGAGAGTAAAGATTTTGCAAGTAGGTATTGATGAACTTCTGAATTTCTCTAGGGTCTGAATTGATTTCACCCTTTTCATTCTTTATCTCATGCATTTGGTCTTTTTGTTTCCTTTTTTGATTAGGATGGCTAGGGGTTTACCAATTTTATTTATTCTTTTAAAGAACCAACTCTTTGATTCATTTATTCCATGTATTTTCTTCTCTAATGCATCAATTTCTACTCTAATATTTATTATTTCCTGCCTTCTTTGGGCTTTGGACTTGACATTCTCTTCCTTTTCTGGGAGTGTCAGGTGCATCATAAGGTCATTTATTTGTGACTGCTCTGTTTGCATAATGTGAGAACTCACTGCTATACATTTTCCTATTAAGACTGCTTTCTTTGTATCAGATAGGTTTCAGTATGTTGTAACTGCATTTTCATTTGATTGCAAATTTAAAAAAAAATATTATTTAGTTTCATCTGTGACCCACTTGTTTCAGAGGTTGTTGTTTAATTTCCATTTGTTTATGCTTTTCTGTAGTTGTTTTTGTCAATAATTGCCAGTTTTATTGCACTGTGGTCACAGAGTATGCATAGGATAATTTCAATGCAATTGTATTTTCTTTATTTTATATGCAAGAATTTGTTTATTTGTGGTATAGAAATGCAACAGTCAGTTGTATATACACATATACCATACATACATGATGCATTATTTTTTCTTAAGCATGGTCTGTGTGCTAGTATATGATCTATTTTGGAGAATGTGCTGTGTGCAGCTGAGAAGAATGGGTATTCTGTTGTTGCTGGATGAAACACCCTGTAAAGGTCTACCAAGGCAATTTCGCCACAAATTTGGTTTTGGTCTCTTATTTCTTTGCTTATTTTTTGCCTAGTTTACCTATCTCTTTATGACAGTGACATGTTAAATCTCCCAATACTCTTGCACAGTTGCTCATTTGGCTTTTTTATGTATTCAGTACAGGATCTACAGGGTCTCCTTACACAGGTCAGACTCGCAGTGATACTCCTGTTTTCAGCCTCCCAAGCACTGCGATTGCAGGCCTGTGCCACCATTCCTAGTCTCAATTGTGGTCTCAGTGCCCCACGGAGATGGAGCCTGCAAGGCATGCTGGGGATCAAACCCCAGTCCTGTGTCAACATAAGTAAGCACTTTAATCCACTGAGCTGTCTAACCGGCCCCCATTTGATTTTTATGTCTGTTAAAATTTGTCTTACACAGGTGGGTGTTCCTACATTGGGTCATATGTATTGATAATTGTTATCACTTCCTCTTTTATTATCAAATTTAATATTATTTCATTTTGAAGAGTAAGAGACCAATGCAAAAAAAATCTGAAATATTGAAACAGGCTAACATACAATAATACATACATTACAAATTTTAAGAACAAGAATAGCTGATTAACAAAGGCTGATATATTATCTATTTTTATCATCAAATCTGTTACTCAGATTAACAGATATATGTATGTAAGATTTGACATATGATAGCATATTAATGCTTGTTTTTCAGAAACACTAAATTTTTGTTCTTGTCCTTCACAATTTTTAAAATGCTTTTTAAAGCTTATTTTGATGAGTATAGTAATAATTGATAAGACATTAGAAAGGGTTCACATTTGGAAGACCAAGACGACCAGATTTTTCTTAAGCATGAAAAGTATTCAAGCATGGTTTTTGTATTACACATTGCTGTCCTCAATGTAGTTGCTTAGATCAGCATACAGAGTTAGTCAAGGTGAACATTCTTTACATAAGCTGCTATTTTCAAAAGACTGATGGAAATTATTAGTACAATCATCTCAGCCATTCCGTATGTATATTTGCATGATTTTTCCTTTTCCCTTTTCTCTACCTTTTATCCTTTCTCTCATCTTCATTGTTTAATCCTTAAGTTCTGTTTGTATCTGTTTTACTATATCTGATATAGCTTTCAGGTTTTATTTATTCTTTCAGGTTCTTACATTAGGCAGACTATGATATTTAGACATGTGAGTCTAATTTATTTCACTTGTAAGTAAGTGTAGCCTCTAGTTGCATCAACTTATCTATTGATGTTTCAAGTATGTCTTTCTTTGTGGCTGAATAATTGTCCATTGTATAAAAATACACATCTTTTTCATCCGTTTCAGGGTGATGGCCATTTTGGTTGCTTCCAAGATTTGGCTATGACAAATTATGCTGCTGTAAACATGAATGTACATATATCATTGTGGTTGTATATGTTTTCAGTTATTTTGGGAAAATATCCAGAAGGGGATTAGCTGGACTGAATGGGATTTTTTTTGAAAATCTATTTCTAGTTTTTTTGGAAGTCTCCACACTGATTTACATAGTGGTTTTACCAGTCTACATTCCCACTAGCAGGGAGAAAGTTTCCTTTCTTTCCCCATAGCCTCTTCAACATTTGTTATTAGTTTATTTATTTATGATAGCCATTTTTCTGGGGTGAGATGGTATTTCAGTGTTGTTTTAATTTGCACTTTTGAATGCCCAGTGATGTGGAGAATTTTTTCATGTAATTATTTGCCTCTTGCATTTCTTCCTCTGAGAACTGTGTATTCATCTCAGATGCCCATTTATGAATTGTGCCTTTAAATTTTGGTGTCCTAATATTTTTTAGTTCTTTATATACTCTAGATAGAAGATATTTGTCTGTGTGATTGTTGGTTAATATTTTTTCCTAATTCATGGGCTGTCTTTTCATGTTGTTGGTGATTTCCTTTGATGTGCCAAAACTTCTCAATAAAAGGAGGTCCCACTTGTTAATTATTTGAAGTATTTCTTGGGTATTCTGATACTTGTTCATGAACTGTCTGCTTATGTCTTTAATGAAATTCCTAGGTATTAATCTAACTAAGGTAGTAGAATATCTATACAATAAAAATTACAGTACTCTTAAAAAATGATCAATTAGGATTTCAGAAATTTGAAAGCTATTCTTTGCTCCTGGACAGGAAGAGCCAACATTGTGAAAATGGCCATACTACCCAAATTGCCATATGGATTTAATGTAATCTCTATGAAAATACCACCAGCAAAACTGACAGATCTAGAGAAAATATTCCTAAAATTTATTTGGAAACAGAATAAAACCTTGAATAGCAAAGGCAATATTGGACAACAAAGGAAAGGCAGGAGACATTACCATCCGTGACTCAAAATTATATTACAAAGTTATCATGGTATTTCCAATACCATGATGAAAGCAGCATGATATTGGAAAAAAAATGGACCTGAGGATAAATGGAACAGATTGGAAGATGGAGATACAAATTCAAACACATTCAGCCATCCTATCTTTGACAAATGGGCCAAACATGTTCACTGGAAGAAAGATCACCTCTTTCACAAATGGTGCTGGAAAAAATTATTCTCCAAATGCCAAAGATTAAAACTAGACCTGGGTCTATCGTCATGCACTAAGCAAAAGCTAAAATGGATTAAAGAGCTAAACATTAAAACAGAAACACTAAATCTCCTGGAGGAGAAAGTAGGTGTTATCTCTTCCTCTTACAGTTTTCCCTCAAGTATGTAGTGACCTTCTTTACCTCTTTGAATGATTTTTGGTTTGAAGTTGATATTGTCAGCAACCAGGATAGTTACGCCTGCTTTTTTGCTAATTTCCTGTGGCATGGAGCATTGTTTTCCATCTTTTGACTTTTAGTCTTTGAATTTCATTTTGAGTTAAATATGTTTCTTGTATGCAGAATATTGTTGGATTTTTTTATCTTAATGCACTCTTCTACTCTGTTTCTTTTTACTGGCAAATTGAGGCCATTTACATTGATGATGATTTTAGCTGATACATATTGGCTTATCTTTGTCATGTTATTTTTCTGCTATAGTATCCATACTTTACCCTTGTTTTAATCACTTGCTCTGTTTATTAGTTCCTCTCCATTGTTCTTGCAGCTGTGGTTGTTTCTTTCTCTTTCTAGAATATCTGTCAGTAGTCTTTCTAGCATTTGTTTGGTGGTCATGAATTTCTTCAGCTGTTCTTTTTCATGGAAGGATCTTATTTCACCATTGAATTTAATAGACAGGTTTTCAGGGTATATCAATATGAGTTAGAAGTTAACTTTCCTCCAAGACCTGAAATATTTCTCTTCAAGCTCTTCTTTATTTGATGGTTGTGTCAAGAAATCTGCTGTGATTCAGATGGGCTTTCCATTGTAGGTGATCTGCTTCTTCTCATTAGCAGCTTTCAATACTCTACTCTTTTGCTGAGTTTCTTAGATCTTGATTATTATGTGTCTAGATGTAGATTTATTGTGATTGCTGCTGTTTAAAATTCTATATTACTCACTTAACTGTATGTGAGGTACTTTTACTATGTTTGGAAAATTTTCTGCTAGTACTTCTGCAAATAGTTTTTTTTTTTTTTTTAAATATCATTTGTGGTGTCTCCCGCTCCTTCATTAATACCTATTATTCTTATGTTATTTTTATTTTCATCAGCTTCTTGGTGTTGAATTATTATCTCTCATTTCCTTGTTAGTTTTAATAGATCTTTCCTTTCACATTCATTAGCTACACCACTGTCTTTGAGGTCTGAAAGTCTGTCTTCAATTTCATTCAAGTGGTTTTGCTAACTTTGAATGACATGCTTAATTTCTTGGATATCAGTTTGAATCTGCTTTATGCATTCTAATTCTTTCTTGTATTGTTCATTCAGTATTTCCAGCATTTCTGATCTTATTTCTTCTATAGCCTGATGGACTTTTTTTTTTTACTTTAATTGCTATCATTTCAGAAGTTTCAGGTATGTGATTTCCAAGTTCTTTTACTTTGCCAGCTGAATTTTTTTTCTGGTGGTATTAGGGGGTGAACTCAGGAACTTGTGTTTTCCAGGCATGTGCTTATTCCACTGAGCTATCTCGCCAGTCTCATCTCCTGAATTTTTCTGGGTGTCCTAGAGGACATAGATTGCCTTTTGTTACTATGTTTTCGCTCCTAGTAATCATTCAGACCACCAAGAATCTACCAAAGTTCTTAGATGGCTCCAGGAAACTCCACACCTGCTTACAATTGACCCACATATTGCAGCTTTCCTGAGTCCTGAAGACCACTCAGAGTCCTCCTAAGTTCTTAAAAGTTTGGAATGGCATCAGCAGAAGGTCCACACCTGCATGCTTGGGGCTAAGGAAGGTCAGAGCTTACCAGAGTAAGCTCCAGGAAAGTTCCTAGGAAAGTTCTATGCCTCCATAGACTGGACCCACTGATCACAGCTCTCTTGAGTCCTGTAGGCTACTCAGAGTTCTTCTAAGTTCTTAAAAGGTTGGACGGACTCAACACTGAATTCTTGAACCATTCAAGATATCCTCAAGTGTTTAAACCAAATTATTCTAAGTCCTTTTCACTATGATAGTAATTTCATATCATCCATGAATCAAAAATATTCACAATAAAATGCTCCAATAGTATCCATAATTTTTTTTTTTAACCGGGGATTGAACTCAGGCACTTGCACTTGCCAGGCAGGTGCTTAATCTACTGAGCTATCTCCCCAGGCTCCTAGCATCCATAAATGTTTTCCAGAAAATTTTCAATTGACATTGCCAAGATTTACCAGAAGTATATTCTATGACAACTATGCCCAATGAAATATATTTTTAATAGTAAGACTTGATAGTCACACTTATTGCTTGATCTTTGTATTTTCAAATGGATGTGTTTGTGGACAAGAAAACAAAACAAATCACTTTATGCATCTCCATTAAGGATCCTGAATGACTATGTATATTGGCAATAAGTACAAATATTTTGAAAGTAACTATTTCTTATAAGGAGTAGGTCTAAACATTGGTTTTAAATTGTTCAGCAAATAAGGTTATAAAGAATTATGTTGTCATCTTGATTTTACTGTTACATTTATAGAACACAGACAGAGTAAATTTATTATAATTATTAGAATCCTTCTATTTTCAGAATAGTAAAGGAGTATTGACTTCAATTTAAGTCATTAGCTATTCCATGCTTTGAAGCCAAGCAGTGATATCTACTTTTCAGTTAAAAAGCCATATAACACTCCTCCTTCAGTCAAAGAGTGCTTCATCTATATGAACATCTTTCCTTTACTAGAGCCACTTTCTTCAGTTATCTTTGCTAAGTCATCTGGATAGTTTGCAAATTCTCCTTCAGGGTTCATTAGCTCATTTTCTACTTCTATGTAAAAAATGTGATTTCTTAAGCAACATAAAATCACCCTTGTTTACCTCAAATATAGCTTTTATAAAAAATATCTTTTATTGTATCCTTGTTTCCTTTAGCTTTCATAAAAATCTAGACCCTTAGGGTCTAACTCTAAATTATCCTTTTGCTTAAGAGAACATTTGGCTGGTCTGATCTTCTAAGCAGACAAATAAAATGACACCAGGAATAATGCTACATTTTTTTAATGGATTTAGTACAGGGTCTACAAGTTCTCATTATACAGGTCAGACTTGTAGTGATCCTTCCGTTTTCAACTTCTCAAGCACTGGGATTACAAGACCATGCCACTATGCCCAGTCTCAATCACCATCTCAGTGCACCCCGAGGGCAGGGCCAGCATAGCAGGCCAAGGGATCAAACTCCCAGTCCCTGCATCTTGCTAAGCAGGCACTTTGATCTGCTCTCTGACTGGCCCACTACTTTGCTTTCTTGTCATTTCATGTCTTCACTAGAGGTAGAAGTGTTCATCTCTCCCACTTTCTTTTTAATTTCCTTCCAGAACTTTTTCTTTGAATTTACTACTTTACTAAATGTTTGGTGCAAAAGATCCAGCTTTC
>NW_004524639.1:12124351-12131978 GCF_000260255.1 Octodon degus
ATAATAATTATAATGAAAAATATATTAGTATGATAATTACCCAATTCTGGCAGATATGCTAAATGAACACTCTATTTGAAAAATGATGCCAAAACACTATGTTGGCATAAGAGTGTCACAAATATTCAATTTTCAAAAAATACAGTATTTTTGAAATGTGGAAAAAAAGAAATACAATAAAATAGGTATGGGGCTATGCTATACCTTACTGCCACAACATTTTCCTGACAGGTATGAGGTCCTGATTTCAATTCCTAGTAAAATAAAACTAAACAGTGCTACTACACTTTTGTTTTAGTCAAATTCGTCCACATATATTCAAGAATTTATTCACTTATTGTAAGTTAATGAATTTCTTGGTATACTGATAATAATGTCTTCTGATCTATTGTTTTTCAGTAATATTTATCATCTTTTTTATTTGTTGTCTTGTTTATTTGAGTCATCTCATACAGCAGTGAAGATTACTTGGTATATTTTGTCTATGAAAAGCTCTTAGTTTTATTTAATTTTCTTTTATCCTACTCTCTTTTTTTTCAGAACTGGGGATTGAACTCAGGTTCTTGGGCTTGCCAGGCAAGTGCTTACTTAACTGAGCTATCTCCCTGGCCCCGATTCTACTCTATTTTATTTTCTTATTAAATTATTGAAGTTCATTGGTGCACTTTAAATATACATAATGATCACATTCATCACAGATGATTTTCATTTCTTTCTTTTCCTCTTCTGATCTTTATGTCATTTACACTGATAATCTGGGGCTCAGTTTGTTATATTCTTTACTTCCTTGAAGTACATATTGAACTGTCTGTTTATCATATTTTGGATGCATGCATCTTCTGTTATAATTTCTTAAATCTAATTTTTATAAATTCCAGGATACAGTGGCTTTACTGGTGAATTTTTCAAGTATTAAGGAAAAATTAATAATAGCCAACAGAAAAATTTTTAAAGAAATTGTGGCACAATTCATTTAATTATTTCATACTACTAAGACTTAAAAACTAGAAAAAAAATTATAAGATAAAAGATGTACCCAACAAATCATATGATTCACAATAAAGACTAAAAGTCCCTAACAACACAATTTGAACAGCAACAAATACACACACACACATGCACGTATGAATGTGTGTGTGTGTTTGTATGATATCTACCCCAGGATTATAAAGTTGCATTAACATATGAAAATAAATCAATATAAGAAAACACAGGACAGGACAGTAGATAAATCATCTGAACAGATGCAGATAAAACACTTAAAAATCCAATGACCTTTCATGATAAATATCTGTCAGTATTTTACATAGAAGGGTAAATCTTGAACTTGATTATTTTTAGAAATATATAAAAATTTGCAGTCAATACCTTACTCAGCATAAAGAAAACCTTAGCTTTATATTTAACAACAAGGCTAGAATGTTTAATTTCACCATTACTATTCTATATTGCTATAAAAGTTCCAGTCAAAAATTATGTAAGAAGAATGAATGAAAGGCAACTAAGTTGGTAATTCTCCTTTATGTTCTGTTTAGAATTGTTTTAAATATTTACGTACTTCACCATTTAATATATAAATATATACATATATATATACATATATATATAATATTTTAAATTGTCCTCTGTTCTTCATAAATGAGGCTATCACCATATTGATATTTTCTTAAACTAAAGATGTTTCTTGAGTTAACTAGGAAAATTTTTTGAAAGATTGTCCTAGTCAACAGTTTTTAAAAAAACAATAATTTATACTAAAATAATTATATACAATTTACAACACACAGTACAGGAAAAGGTAATATTCAATTTTGTGACAAAATTCTTTTCTGTGAGCACTTCTGAAGTTTCTTTTATTTATATTACACCTGATTTGAGTATGAAGAAATTGTCTTTTTCAATAACTTAAAATAATGAACAACACCATTGTCTCCCTGCGAGATCCACATAGTATTAGAACATTTACCTCACTTATTTAACAATTTTAACTGAGTTTTAGCTGTCGCTGAATACTAAAGGTTGTATTACTATTAAGATTTATTTTAATCTAAATTAAAAACTGAAAATAAATAAGAAAGCTATAATTTAGACAAATAACTCTGAGAATCCTAATTTTCACAAAAGTATCTTCATGTACTGCTTTTAAAAATAACAAGGAAAGCCAACATTTTGGCCCTAGCCTTCCAAGGTCAATTAATACTCAGGACATATGAGAACTTGTACTGTAATGTCATGTAACTCGGTAGTATCCCAAATTTTTTGATCAAGGAAATTATGGGGTCAAAGAGGAAAGTGATCAATGATGTAGAGTGTGCCTAAGGAGAGTCACATGGAGTAAAAACATTCTCTCAGGCTTTCACAGAGAGCACATTGGCCAAGCAATGGCTGTCACTCATCCACATGGCTGCACTGACAAAGGTTCTACAATCTGAGGTACAGGACCTCAGGATAAATGCTGACGGGATTTCACTGACCTTATCAGACCCAAAAGCTACAACTCTTATTGCATAGGTCCTGCTTTACCTTAGTCTTAAGCATCCAGCAGAAAAGTATAAAAATGAAATATAAGAAGTAAAGCTATGGTGTTATGTTGAGCTGTAGGGGATTCAGGTCAACAATTTCTGACATTGCTAGTCAAGCAGAAGACCCAATATTATTATGGGCTACTGGACTCTTTTAGAATATTTTGCTGAGTTTACACACCTATAATATTCAAATAACAGAACTTATCAAAAAAAAGGGGATACAGATGAATGTCCATTTTGTATTTGTGTATTCAAAGTGGTTGGGATAGATATATAGTTACATTCTGGTAATGAATAGAATGATTTGTTCTAATGGTGTTTGTAAATAAGATGTCAGGTCCACATCTTGCACAGCAATTAACCACTAGGAAGAATGTATGCAAGGTGTTAACTATTGAAACTGTCTTATTGATTTGATTTGAAACTGTCTCATTGCTATTTGTTTATCAGTAAAATTATGGGGAAAAATAAAGAAAATAAAAATAGCATTGCAGATTTAAAACAGATCTTTTGCACATCATTGTATCAAAGATCACTTCTTTTCTTTTCTTTCTATTTTAGATAGGATTTTCTTAAATTCTAGAGGTAAGACTTGAACTTGAGGTATTCCTTCAATTGACCAGAGTTCTAGAGTCATATTTGTAGATCACTGTGCCCTGATTCGTTTATTATTTTAAAAAAATGTTTTTTTACTTGTTTGACTAACCTGTACAAATTTCACATATTAATGAGAGTTGGTGTGAAATTTCCACATGGTGTGCGCTGATCTGCCTTACACAGAAGTGTTCCAAATTCAATAACCATTATTCTACAGGTTGACCTATTTTAGCATCCACATACTAGAAAGAACGTGCAATATTTTTCTGGCTTGGATTGGTTGGTTTTTCTTACAGTAATTGTATACAGTTCTATCAATTTTGCTGCAAATAACGCAATTTTATTTTATTTTATGGCGAAAAAATACTAAATCGTGTAGACAACATGTTTTCTTTGTCCATTTTCAAGCAAACAAGTCATCTGTGCTTATTCTGTTTCTTAATATATAAATTGGGAGGAAAGTTTCAAGACTTTATACAAGTAATGATTTGTGGACAGAACACCAAAAGTCCCTCATGTTGACAAGTTATTCATTTCTTAGCAATATTGAAACAAATCAAACTATGTGTGTTCCTGCATTTGCCAAGTTGAGAATTGCTTTATACATAATTACCATGAGTATGAAGCCTGCTGTTGTTTCAATTTATCTTAAAAGAGAGAATGAATGCACAGTCTTAATAAATAGTGGCTACATGTATGTACACATAGATTTTTAGTTTTATGGTTTCCTCTTCAGAACACAGAACAACCAAGAGGATGATTGCTCTAGAGATATCTCATTCAAATCTGGCGTTATCTATGTCATTCAAATTCTATAAGTGCCTTAAATGTGGATATAAATCGATATTTGCCACTATATCAATATAGAAGCTAAATGGACATTTATGCTGTATAATAACATGATTCAAACTGCCTTATGGTCTGAGGTGATTAGTGCAAGAAGATAATGTTCCCAATTATATTTTAAATAATGTGTAGTAACTTTAAATTTTAATGGATCACCAAGTAATTTGAGAGGTTTTATATTTGTAATTTATAATAAGGACAGTATTATAACAATATTAGAACATCTGTAGAAATGGTTTGTTTTGCATTTAGATAGCAAGCCTCATTTTTCAATTCCTTCCATATATAACTAATGATTGTAAGTCATGAATGTCACAATGACATTTTTTCCATAGAAATAGAGACTTTACAAAATGACCATGGTGATTTTGAGTGTCCATTATCTTGAGTTAGTGCTTCTAAAAATGTATTTCCTTTGTTCTTTTGGTTACTATTCTAAAGTAACTTAAATTTTTTGTTCAAGTTTTTGTCCAAAAGTATGAGTTCATCAGTTCAGAATCAAGTTGAGAATGCATAAAAACTCACCTAACTGCCACTCCAGTGCTATTTCTATTGCTACATCACCATGTCCCTTAGAAGATACGTAGGGACTGTCTGTTACAACAATCATTCCTTTGCTCTTTTGTCGCTCATTTTATATATTTGTCTCCATGTAGTCTATTTTTTTTATTTTTTTTAAATTAATTTTATTGAGAAAGAAATAGCAAAGAGAGAGTTTCAAAAGAGGTTAGTAAGACAGTTACAATAATTAATACACTGCATATTATTGTCCTCATAGTAGTTATTCATAGTACAAGATGCAGATATGAGATCTTATCTAAACACTATTAGTTCAAATCTTTCATCTCACTGAACTAAGAGTACCTGTACATCTATTCTATTTTGTATATGCATATATACATATATACATATATATGCATACAATATATACATATATATGCATATATATATTCACTATAAAATGGTTCTTCCTTACATAATTTTATTAAGAAAAATATAGCAATGAAACAGTTTCAAACCAAATTGATAGGACAGTTTCAATTTTAACTCATTGTTTTTACTAACTAGTACATTTATGAGTATACACTAGGCACCTGAGAAATATATAAAGTAATAGTCTAGGCAGTTAACCAATTTTATGTGTTCTCTTATTTCTGTATATATTTATGAGAAGGAAAAGGTATTATAAATGAAGCTCACATGTTTCTTTTTGTCCTTTGTGTACTTCCATTTAAAAATATCTCAATTGAGGGCCAGCCAGATAGCCCAGGGGATTAAAGTGCCTGCTTAGGGAAATGCAGGGACTGGGGCTCAATCCCCAGTGTGCTGTGCTGGGTGTGCTTCCAGGGACCCTGGAGATAGTGATTGAGTTTGGGTGTGGTGGCACATGCTTATAATCCCAGTGTTTGAGAGGCTGAAAACACTAGGATCACTACGAGTCTGATCTATGTAGTGAGACCCTGTAGACCCTGTGCTAAATACAAAATAAAGAAATATTTAAAAATAAAAATATTTCTTTTTCTTTTGTCTATGAAAGGATAATTAATAGGAAATTGCTTATAAAGGCCTTTACATTCATGTTTTTTACATTAAGGTTAGACATAACCTGGTATTCTTTGAAGTACTGATATTCAGTATAATAGTTTTTAGATAGTAGAATTCCTCATATCTAATAAATAAAGGTTGAATTCATCAGAATTGTCTGAATTGCATATGCAAATATGAAAGAATATCTACTTTCTGCTATTGCAGATTGAATGGCATTAAAGTGGTTTTTCCATATTTACACTGTGCATTTTGCAGTACTGCCATGTTATTACAGAGCTGTGTGCTCTTAAACCACTGAGGAATTCAAAAGCTTTGGCCTGATGGCCACTATAAGATAGAAGTTGCAGTAAATTCTTCTTGCACTTTTATATAAAACTATTGAAAGCAATATTTGGCAGTTAATTTTTAGTATAGGTAATTATTGTACCAATCAATAATAATTTTTCCAATAATGTTATGCACCAATTATTTTTGCATGTCATTGTTTTAGAACTTATATAACCTGTATTGCATCTTTCTATCATAGACTATCAATTAAAAAACTGCATTAACTTTGATGTTGGCCTTTGAACTATGAATCCTATATTCTGAATATCAAGTTCTGTACTATAAACAACAAAAACTGAGAAAAATATGGGGCTAGAAGACTGAATAGTACTTGCTTCCTAGTGTAACTTTTCCTTACACTCCTCATTTTGACCTTCTATCTGATCCTGTCTGTTGTGTTTACATCTCATTGAGCTTTCTTTTCTTATCTCTGAAGCATATGCTTTCAAAAACATAATAAAAGACAGATTGTCCCTGTCAGATTCCCATCAGAATTGCATAAACAAGAAATATAGTATTAATAACTATCATCATCTCAACAAGAAAATCTGAAAGGATAATTGAACTCTACCCACCTCCTAAAAATCATACATAAACAAAAACAATCTCATCACAAATGCATTTTACCTTATTGCTTTTATAAAAATGCCATAAGAGGCAGCTTGCTCTCAAAGGACAGTTTGATTCCAAAGTCTACAAGTCATGTCTATCACATTTATCACAATCAATATGCCTGGCCAAAGAGCTGTAACCCCTATTGTGCCCTGTATCACACTCCAAATGTGAAGGAGCTGAAATATTTTCAGCCCTCTCTTTCTATCTCTTTCATGTTTATGGTGTTCAACTCAGATAATGTGCTTTCTCCCACTTGGATCATTTCCAGATATATAACTCAAACTGCAAGTTAAGATAAAAACTGAACATGACTTCAAAAACTGTGACACCTAAGAAAAAAATAGCACTTTTTTAGGCACTTTGGAAAGTTGGAAAAAATTTACTCTTTTTAAAACAGTCTTTAAAAAGTGAAAATAAAGGGCCTTGCTGCATAGCTCTGTTGTTTAAAGCACAGCTTGGACAAATGCAGTCAAGGCTCAAAGGATGGTGGTTTGATTCCCAGCTCCAGACACCAGACCCACCTTTAAAGCAGCCTGAAGTTGCCAAAAGAAAAAAAAAAGTCCTTCTCAAATTGTGGGGACCAAGCAATTTTCAGACTTATCAATATTTTGGGCCAAGCAAATAGCTCAGCGCATTAAAGCCTCTTCTTAGGCAGACGCAGGGGCCAGGAGTTCCATCTTATGGCATGCCTGCTAGGTCTGCCCCTGGGGTGTTCTGAGATGGAGACTGAGACTGGGTGTGGTGGGGCGGGCCTGTAATCCCAGCACTTAGGAGGCTGTAAAGACAAGGATCACTACGAGTCCGATCTACGCAGTGAGACCATGTACACCCTATACACCTTGTTCTAAAAATGCAAAAAAAAAATGGAGGGAGCAGGCTTGTCAGAAGGTCAGCTCTTTAAAGTGCCACTTGGGCAAATGCTTTCAGGTGCTTTGGATCATGGTTTGATTCCCAGCTCCATAAGTTGCACCAGCCCGCCATTACAACAGCATGAAGTAGCCAAAAAAAAAAAATCCTTCTCAAATTTTAAGAGCCTTCCAAATAGCTCAGAGGATTAAAGCTCCCACTTAAGGAGATGCAGGAGACGGGAGTTCAAACCCCAGGCTTGCCGTGCCAGGCCTGCTCCTGGGGAGCTCTGACATGGCAATTAAGATGGGGCTTGGTGGGGC
>NW_004524639.1:12132805-12136966 GCF_000260255.1 Octodon degus
GGGGATACAGATGAATGTCCATTTGGTATCTGTGTATTCAAAGTGCTTAGGATAGATATATAGTTACATTATCTTAAGGAATAGAGGGATTTGTTCTAATAGTGTTTGCAAATAAGATATCAAGTCCACCTCTTGTACAGCAATTAACCACTAGGAAGAATGTATGCAATGTTTTAATTATTGAAACTGTCCTACCAATTTGATTTGAAACTGTCTCATTGATATTTGTTTCTCAATAAAATTATGGGAAAAAAGAAAATATTTCAGAGTTCTCATAACCATCTTTCCTTCCATCAAAGGTGAAACAAAATATTATTCAATAAATACATGTATATTGCTAAGTTTTTCTAAGACATTTACTTTGACCTGACTACATTTGAAAGCCATGTGTCTAACATCAAGTAACCATGCTTTACTGAGTAGTTTGTCCTCTCAATTTTGTCACCCTTAGTCTTTCCTATTACTCTGCTTTGATTCAAACAAAATAGAGCAGCACTAAAATGTTTCAAAATTTTTCATAATTAAAAGATGATTGAGTCTGCAGATATATCTCAGGAGCACAAATGCCTATCTGGCAAGCTGAAGGTCCTGAGTTCTCTTTCTGGTGCCAAAGGAAAAAAAGCATTCTGTTTTAATTTGAGATCAGCATATTTTCAATTCCACAAAAACATAATAAGTACAGAAAATCGGTCTCAATATGTACAAGACATACAGTAGTTATTCATATTCTGAATTGTTAGAACAACGTGTAGTAATTATTAAATAGAAAATTCATTGCAATTTATGTTAGCAGAAGCAGTGTTGCACAGTGGTAAACTGTGAACAGTACAGGCAATTAGTGTTCCTCAAATCAAATTTATATTCCTTTTCTCCTCTAGCTATCTATAGGATAAACATTTATTTACTTCCCACCATGTGGTCAACTTCTTTATAGACAGAAATTAAAACTTACTCAAAGCATTGGTGCTAAAAGTAAATCATGACTTAAATGAATAAGTGTCATAAGTGTGAAATTAATAAAACTCAAGGAACAAGGTAACAGAATACATAGACACATGAAAAAAATGATAATAGCAAAATCCTTTTTAGTAGTAATTTTATAAGTAAATAAATCAATGTAGCACATCTATGCGAGCAAAAGAGCTCTTCCTTCTTTTTTAATTTTATCTTAAATCAATTGTAGGGCCAGGGATACAGCTCAGCATCACGTTTCCTGCCTTCCAAGTGCAATCTGTAGTGGCATGCACCACTACACTCAGACTCTGCTGCCAGCTCAGTACTGCCCAGGGGTAGGGCTGGTGCGACATGCATAGGATCGAAGCATGGTTCCTGTGGTTGCCTAACCAGGTGATTAGTCCATCCACTGAGCTATGTCACTAGCCCTAGTCATGATCTTTCAAAATTGTCACACAGTAAATAAATAGCTGATAAATTACTAAAGCATTAGTAATTTTATTTTACTTTATTTTTTATTTTTATTTTTATTTTGTATTTTAAGCAAGGGTCTACAGGGTGCTCAGGGTCTCACTACTAGAGCAGACTCCTAGTGATCCACCTGTCTACAGCCTCCCAAACTGGGATTACAGGTATGTGCTACCATACCCAGTCTCATTTGACAGCTCAGCATGCCCTAGGGGCAGGGCCGGCAAGACAGGCCTGGGGATCAACCCCTAGTCCCAGAGCCTACTTTCAGGTGCTTTAATCCACTGAGCTATTTGGCCTGCTTAAACTTAGATTATTATTTTATTTTATTTTGGTTAACTTATAGAAAAACGATTCCATCACAATTTTTGAGAACTTTGTGTATTACATCAAGTGAGAAATAAAATTATTAAGTGAGATTAAAATTACCATGAATTTTTAAATTACAGTAAATGAAATATTGCCTTTAATTTCCTTCAAAATACTGCCCCTTCGTGGTGGCACATGCCTGTAATCCCAGCTTTTGCAAGGCTGTAAACAGGTGCATCACTACGAGTCCAATCTAGTAGTGTGACGCTTAACACCCTGTAGACCCTTCCCTGAAATCCAAAAAAGAAAGAAAGAAAAAGAAAGAAAGAAAGAGAAAAAAGAAAGAAAATAAAATACTGCCCCTTGGTCCACGGAGATGGCTCAGTAGAGTAAGCACTTCCCTGGCAAGTGCAAGGACCTGAGTTCAATCCCTGGTTCCAAAAAAAAAAAAAAAATACTGCTCCTTGCTTCAAACACACTTATTCCATTTTTCTTGCCACTTTACAAAGCAATTATGAAAGTCCTTTTCCAAAAGTATGTTGTACTAGCATCAGTTTGACCCACTGATTATTTAAAAGTATATTATTTAAATTTTATATATTTGCATATTTTCTTTTCTTTGTTTTTCTTTTCTTTTATTTTTTTGGCAGAACCGGGAATTGAACTCAGACCCTTGCGCTTGCCAGGGAAGCGCTTATTCTACTGAGCCATCTCCACAGCCCCTATGTTTGCATATTTTCTGCCGTGTCTTTTTTGATTGATTTCTAGTTACCTTTCACTGTGACATAATAACATATATGGGAAAATTTTGATTGATTTGCACTTATTAAACATGTTTTGTGCACTACTTAACAGCTGATTTTGGAGAAAATTTCATGTGCTGTTGAGAAGACTGCATTTTCTGTTGTTTTTGGAATACTCTGTAAATATCTACTAAATCCAATTTTTTAAAGGTTTGGATCATCTCTGATGTTTGTTAATTATTTTGTCTTATTGATATGGCTACTTGTGGCAGTGAAGTATTTAGGTCCTCTATTACTACTGGACTTGTGCTTATGTGATTCTTCACGTTCACTGTTGTTTTTCAACAGGTCATTGTGCCAGTATTTTGTGTGTATATATTTATAATTGCTATCTCTTCATATTGAGTTTTACCTGTAACAAATATGTTGTGTCTTTTTTGCCCTTCTGCTGAGTATGTGCTGGAAATCCACTTTCTTTGAAATTCATATAGCTACTCATGCTTTTTTTCTAGCTTTTTATTGCATGGAATTTTTTTTGGTCTTTTTTTAAATGTATTTAGTGCAGGGTCTACAGGGTCTCACTACATGTGTTAGACTCATAGTGATCCTCCTGTTTTCCGCCTCCCAAATGCTGGGATTACAGGCCACGCCATCACATCCAGTCTCAGTCACCTTCTCAGTGGGCCCTGGGGGTGGGGCTGTCACAGCACACTGGCGACCAAACCCCAGTCGCTGTGCCTGCCTAAGCAGGCAGTTCAGTCCACTGAGCTATCTGGCTGGCCCCTGGGAATATGGTTTTTCAATTTTTGACTTTCAGTCTGTGAATTTCTTTTTGGGTTAAAAGTACTTCTTCTCTACAACATATTGTTGGATCTTTTTTCTTGAACAATTGTTTTATACCACATATTTAATTTATAAATTCATATCATTCACACTGATGTTTAGAAAATTAGGTATGGACATATTCCAGTACTCTATTATTAATCTACTACTGATTTCCTTTTCCTTCTACTTACTTGCTTATCCTGAATGGTGGATTTATTTATAAGAATTTTTGGGAGAACACTGGTAGCATTGCCCCTTGCTATGATATCCTTGGGAATTGTTTGTAGTTATGGTTTGTTGACCATGAATGTCTTCACATGATTGTTTTCATAAAATGCATATTATTTGTCCAAAATTTTGAAAGAATAGATATAAGATTATATATGCTTGGGTTGGAAGTCAATTTCATCTGGAAACTGAAATTCTTCACTCCATACTCTCTGATTTTATAGTTTGTGTTGCTAAGTCTGTTGTTATTCTGATGGATTTTACTGTGTAAATGATTTGTTTCTTTCCTCTAACAGCTTTTAAGATTCTGTTCCTGTGTTGGATTTCTGGAATAGTGACTATGATGTGTCTTGGGGCACATTTTTCATGATCAAAGCTATTTGAAGTTCTATGTGATACATTTAATTGTACAAAAAATACATTTTCCACTCTTTTTAATTTTTAAAGAATAAAAAATAGTGATAGGAAGAAGAATAGCATTAGAAACAATAAAAGATTTTACTAAATAAATTAATAGGTATTCAACAATGGTGCGTATATTACATAATGCTATCTTCAAATAAGTTGTTCAGAGAACCAGATAGAAATGTGCAAGATTCATTTAAACATAACAAAACAATATGATAACAAGTTA
>NW_004524639.1:12142556-12155017 GCF_000260255.1 Octodon degus
TTATGATTGACATGTTATTTACATGTTGTTGTTTATTCCTTTTTCTCCTGTGTTTAATTTTTTGCCCTATTTAATTGGTTACTTCTGATCTCATTCGTGGACTTATGATCATTTTGGTCCCTCTCTAGAACATCTTTCAGTAGCCTGTGTAGGGTTGGCTTTGTCATCGCGAAATTTTTTAGCTGTTCTTTGTCATGGAAGTATTTCACTTCTCAATCAATCTTAAAAGAGAGTTTTGCAGGTATTGTAGTCTGGGCTGGAATTTTTTCAATAGAGGACTTGAAGTACTCTGCTCCATGCTCTTCTTGCCTGGATGTTTCATGAAGCACAGTCGGCCATAATTCTGATGGGTTTTCTTTGAATGTTATCTGATTCTTTTGTCTAGTGGCTTTCAGTATATTATTCCTGTGCTGGATTTCTGGGATCCTGACTATTATATGTCTCTGTGTATTTTTAATTGATTGATTTGAGGTTACTTGGCATTCTGTATTTTTCACTTACCTGAATGTCAGATTGTTTCCTTATATTTGAGAAGTTTTCTGATATTACTTCTGCTCATATTTTTAATGTGATTTTTATTGACTACTTCTTTCTCATTGATACCTATCAGTCTCACATTGTTCATCTTTGCATCGTCTTGCAAGTGATAAATGATTTTTTCCTGCATCCTAGTTGTTTTTAAGAGATCATTTCTTACCTTTTTACTAGTTGCAGCAGCTTCTTCAAGATCTGAAACTGTCTTCACTTTCACTCAAATGAATGTGGAAGCTTATGATTGTGATTTTAAGTTCCTCTATATCTCTGTGACTCTTGTTCATGTGATCTATTTCTTTCCTGTATTGCTCATTCAAGGAGTCTGCCATTTTTCTAATCTCCTCTATTTTTTATCCATGTCTTCTTTAGAAGCTGTTATTAATTTTTTTACTGCAGTTTTTTTTTCATATTGTGTTTCCTCCCTGTGTTTCTGTATTTAATTCTTTACTTCAGATGCTATCATTTCAGAGAATTCTGTTTTTATTTCAGAAAATAATTCTGCTCTGTGTTCCTCTATAACTTTCTGCTGTTGCTTATTTACTTTTGACACTATTAATTCATACATTTTAGCTCAGCTAGTGTCCTCTTCACTTGTTCTGTGTGGGCATTGGGTTTCCTCCATATGTTTGTGCATTTGATTCTTTACTGCATATTCTATTATTTCAGGGATTTTTTTAATTTCCAATCTGAGTTGCTATACCTTTTTGCAGTAATTTCTTTATTTTAAAAGCTCTTGATTCATTGGTTTCAACTGTGTGATTCCCCATTTGTTCTGTGTTAGTGTCCTCTGCACTTGTTATGGGTTGATTGGGGTCCAAGATTGCATTTTGCTCCTTCTCATTTTCAGTTTTTATAGCACTTTCTTCTGACCTTTGTTGTAGAGCTTTGTTGTAGTTATAACCTTAGCACCTACCGAAATTCAGGTGCAGATCTAAAAAGTTTGAATTTATCCAACTGTGCCTGTCTTGGGTCTGGCTGCTGTCCTCAGCTGCTTCCTGCTGCTCTCCTTGTGAGTGAACCTATTGTGCTCCTCTGGCAATATGTTCTTCTCCTGAACTAGCTGGGTGGTTCTGTCCCCTACTTTCTCTGCAGGGAATGCAGCTTCAGAATTTCACCACAGGCCTGTATGTCAGGCCTGAGTTGGGTTTGAGGGGGACATGGTGCGGTAGCGGGGAGAAGAAGCTCTCCTACACAGTCACTGGACCTGGGCTGGGGCTGGATCTGGGGGTCCTGAGAACACGGCAGAAGTTCTCACTTGGCAGACATGGGGGGGCTGCAGAGTTGGTGGAAGTACCAAGGGCACGGAAGAAGTTCTCATTCACACTGCACCTGAGTTTTAACTGGACAGGTCCCGTGTGTGCAGGATAGCCGGAAGACCTCCTACACCTACACTTATTTACATAAAATTGAGATTTTAGGAAGGGAGAGATGGCTCAGTGGAATAAGCACTTCCCTGGCAAGTGCAAGGACCTGAGTAAAGCCCCAGTTCCCCCCCACCAAAAAAAAGAAAAAATTGAGATTTATTTTTTAATGTTTGAACACACATACAGCTGTATATAATTTACAAATAATTATATATGTAATTATGCAAAATTATACATGGAAAATAATTCTCAGAATTTTTTATATTAATTCTTCACTGTAATTCACCTTTTCACTAATGATGTTACTTCTTATTGTTTCATGAATTACCTCACACCTTTGTGATCTTTTCTTTTTTTTTTTTTTTTTGCTCTTTGCCTTATTTATTTTGTTTCCACAATTTTATTGAGAAACAAATAGCAATGAGACAGTTTCAAATCAAATTGGTAGGACCGTTTCAATAATTAACACATTGCATACATTCTTCGTAGTGGTTAATTGCTGTACAAGATGCGGACATGATATCCTATTTACAAACACCTGTTAGAACAAATCCCTCTATTCAGTAAGAGAACACAACCATATATCCATCCCAACCACTTTGAAAACATTGACACAAAATGGACATTCATCTGTATCCCCTTTTTCTCTTAGGTTCCATTATTTGTATGGTTAAACACCTAAGTTTGCAGACAAAAAATTAGAGAAAAAGGAAGGCCGCAAAGAAAGCCAACATTTTGGCTCTAGCCTTGCAAGGTCAATTAAGACTTAGGACATATGAGACCTTCTACTGTAATGTCATGTAACTCGGCAGTGTCCCAAATTTTCTGATCAAGGAGATTATAGGCCAAAGAGGAAAGTGATCCATGATTATGGGACCTTTGTGATCTTTTCACTGAGGGTGCATATCACCAAACATTATATGCAGAATAGTTTGTGTAATTCTGTGAACAATTTGTGTTTGTTTTTTGAAAGGTGCAATTAATGCTCATTTTTTAATTCTTCTTCCTTTTGAATTTCTTTCAACATTTTTAATTTTTTAAATGTCTTTAGTACAGGGTCTATAGGATTTAACTGCACATATAGGACTCATAGTGATCCTGCAGTTTTCAGCATCCCAAGTGCTGTGATTACAGGTGGGTGCCACCACACCCAGCCTCTTCCTGAGCGCCAGGGTGGGGCAGTACAGCACACTGGGGATAACACCGGTGGATGAGCCTCCCTAAGCAGATTTTTTAGTCCACTGAGCTATCTTGCTGTCCTTTTGTTGTTGTTTTAATGCATTTTTTCTTTAAACAAATCTACATTTGCATCTGGTAACCTAAACAATTAATTTGAAGATAACATCATGCAATACAGCATTATTGAATTCCTTTAGTTTGTTTAGTGAAAATTTTTTGTTAGGTTTTTTTGATTTGATTTTTTTTACTTTTTAAAATAATTTTATTGAGAAACACATAGCAATAAGACAGTTTCAAAACTGATTAGTAGGACAGTTTCAATAATTAATACATTGCAAATTGTTGTATTCATAGTGATTATTCATAGTGTAAGAAACAGACAAGGTATCATGTCTAATTAAGACAAAATAGTTGTATGTCTATCTTATTTTCCATGTACAGATGCAAAATGTTCCTCCTTCATTTGTATGCTCTTTTTTTGTTTAGTTTTGTCAGAGACGGGTAATCCATTGCCATTTAATTATTGTAGGTCCATGAATTCAAAAAAATAATCCAATATAGTCCAGTAGTCATTAATAATAGTGTGTTATCCATAGGACTGGCAATGTCAGAAGTTGTTGGCTTGAGCCCTTTACAGCTCATCATATTAATATGGCTTTCCCTTTTATACCTCATGTTCATACTTTTCTGATGGATGGTTAAGATCTAGTTAAAGCATGACCTATATAACAAAAAAATGTAACTTTTGTATCTGCCAAAGTCAGACAAATCACCTCAGCGTTTAACCCTTAAGCCCTGAACCTCAGATTGTAGATCCTTTGTCAGTCTCAGCCATGTGGATGAGTCACGGCCATTGCTTGACCAATTTGCTCCCTATGAAAGCCTTAAAGAATCTTTTCTCTCCATGTGACTCTCCTTAAGCACACTCTACATTATCGATCACTTTCCTCTGTGGCCCCATAATCTCACTGATCAGAAAGTTTCGGACACCACTGAGTAACAGGATGTTTCACTACAGGTTCTCCTATGTCCTGAGTCTTCACTGACTCAGGTGTTTTCATGCAATGACTTTGGGTAAATATTGTGAAAAAATGTGATCCTATTGAATTTGATATTTGTTTTTATGCCTTGCTGTAAAAGCTTTTAGTAACTTTGTTAATTAGAAAAATATTTAAATTTAACAGATTATATTCCAGGATAACTCTATGTTGGTCATGAAAGGCTAGAGCCAAAATGTTGGTTGCCCTTGCAGCCCTTCTTTTTCTCTAATTTTTGGTCTTCAAACTCAAGTTGTTAATCCTCCAGAAGAGAAGCTTAGTGTTATTATTACCCTATAACATAGGCAGTTTAGCTTAACCTCACTATCTGACTGAATTTTTTTTTGTTCCAAATGTTGTTTTTTTCTATCACTATTTGATATTCTTTAAAAAATAAAGAAATAGTATAAAACCTCTTACATCAGTACCATGTTTTATGCTCTGGATAGTACTCAGAACTTTATATATATTCATGTAAATTTTGATGAGTGAAGCAGATTTTTTTTTCCGGAACCAGGGATTGAACTCAGGACCTTGCTCTTGCCTGGGAAGTACTTATTCTACTGAGCCATCACCCCAGCCCTTGAATACAGTTTTATAAGAAAAAGACTGAGTCAATATGTTAGCTCTGCAGTTTCATTCTTGGTCCTATCTAGCTTTTGAAAGACCAACATAGAGTTATCCTGGAATGTAATCTGTTAAATTTAAATATTTTTCTATTTAACAAAGTTACTACAAGGTTTTACATCAAGGCTTAAAAACAAATATCAAATTCAATAGGATCACATTTTTTCACAATATCTACCCAAAGTTATTGCATGAAAATACCTTTATCTTAAAAAAGTACATAGTAAGCTATAAAGGATTTTCAGATGAGTTTGTCACATAAAATAAGAAATTATACTTAGAGAGTATTGTTGTAATACAATATGACCTACTAACATTTATTAGTTATTTTCACTGTTAAGTCATTTGACAAAGAATTTAAGATTATTTTAATTGGATGCTACATTATAGTCACAAAGCAAATGAAAAACAGAAGGTAGAAATGATTTTAAATAAAGTCATAAGGTATGCTAATCATAAATCCTTCAGTAGAATACATGTAATATTATAGACATTCAATACATTATTTTAATTTTGTGTGCAACATATTTCATGATTCCTGTCTCATTCTTCTTTCTGTCTAAATGTGTCTTAAAATATAATATCTTTCCAAAATACCCTTTCAATTACCAACAAAAACATCAGATTTTACAGGTGGGCCCCACCACATCCACCATCTTCCTGTGCCCCAGGGGTGGGGCAGTACAGCACTTTCTAAATTACAAATCAGTACATGAAGTGTATCTCCTCAAAAATGTTGAGTACCAGAATTGATACAAGTATTCAGCACACAAAATGTAGGGGCATTCTAAAAATGTATGAAATCCAATCATTAAAAACTACAAATGGTCAAAGCTGAAATTATTTAAGAAACAAATTAACAAATTATGTACTTATATTTCTAAATATGTAATAAGGATTCATAAATTCATAAAAACATTATTTTACAAATAATTAAATGTGAAAGGAGGTGGCTCTTTCTCATAGGAAAAACTCCAAATAATATAAATATCTTCGTCTTTGGCCAAGAGGTGAAGATTAGCTGCCTGCTTAAATAAATGGTAGTTTGACTTGGTAGATTGCTTTCATAGAATATAGTAGTCTCATGAATATCCCTTGAATCAAACTTTCAAGGTTAATACAAGCAGAGATAGTGTATAGTTATGTACTACTTCATATGGTTTATGAGAAGATCAAGGCAATTATGTATGATTCTTTTCCAAATTGATAATTCCACTTATTTTTTTAATTAGGATCACTTTCACACATTCCAATTGACAATGCTAAATTATAACTATCTAGTATTTTTCAAAACTACAAAGGTCATAAAAAATAAGAAAACTCCCTGAAAAACTGTCAAAGCTAAAGAGGTTACAAGCAAACACCATATGTAAATCTAATACCATATTTTTCATGAAAATATGAATGGAGAAAATACAGCAATAGGCCTGGTAATGTCAAAAATGTCACTTGAGTATGTAATGCATCATATTAATTAATTGAGAGAAAAAATGTGGATCTCAATAGAAAAATAAGAATGATAAAATCAATACCCTTTCATGATAAAGTCACTTAATGACTGTAAATAGATGGGTCCTTCTTTGATATGATAAAAGGCAGACACAAAAACCCTGCAGCTAACATTACAGAGGAGGACAAAAGACATTAATGTGTTCAAGTGATTTTTGACAAACGGACAAAACATTCACTACAGAAAACAATAGACTACTGAACAAGTGAAGCTGAAATATCTTGGTATGCACAAAAGAAACAATGAATTTAATTTTCTATAGAAAACTAGAAAGAAAATCTTATTTAAAAATAAAGCCATAAATTTAACTGTTAAAATTATTGAACATTAGTAGAAAGCATGACAATAAATTATGTTTAGAAATTTCTCAATGGATTATTATGACTCCAAGAACAAACAAAGAAATAAAAATTACATCAAGGTTGTATTTCATAGTAGTGCTTCAGAGAACATTATGAAGAAAGTGAGAACACAAATAAGAATGAAATTATTAGTTTCTTTTATGTCTATCCATGCATTAAATTTTGTAGGTTGTCTAAGAACTGCTTCTGGGTTTTATGATGTTTGCAACTCCTATTTCTTTCTATCCTTTGCAGTCTCCAACTACGCATCTTACATATCAAGCCATCAAAGATCCTTCTTAAACTAAATATCGAATGAGTTTCAACTCATCCTATGATTTCCTGGTAATAACCATCATTTAAAAACACGTTAAGATAACATACAAAGACAATGGCTTCAGATAAGAAGATAACTAATAATAAATTAGGATATAGCAGTGATAAAACTCATTTTAATACAACGAGCAGTATATCTTAGAAGAGTAAATTACAAAATAATTTTTGAAGGAAGTAAATAAGTGCTACATAAACAGATGTAGAAATGAAGCAATACTTCTTCAGACAGAAAAAAAATAATATAATAAGTAATAAAGCTCATCCACATGGCTGACACTGACAAAGGTTCCACAATCTGAGGTACAGGATCTCAGGATACATCCTGAGGGGATTTCACTGACCTTATCAGACCCAAAAGCTACAACTCTTGTTGCATAGGTCCTGCTTTACCTTGGTCTTAACCACCCAGCAGAAAAGTACAAAAACAAAATAGAAGAAATAAAGCCATGCTGTTATGTAGAGATATAGGGGACTCAGATCAACAATTTCTGACACTGCCAGTCAAGCGGAAGACCCAATACTATTAGGAACTACTGAACTCTTTTAGGATATTTTGCTGAGTTTACACAGCTATAATATTTAAATGATGGAACTTAACACAAAAGGGGATACAGATGAATGTCCATTTGGTATCTGTGTATTCAAAGTGGTTAGGATAGATATATAGTTAAATTATCTTAATGAATAGAGGGATTTATTCTAATGGTGTTTGTAAATAGGATATCAAGTTTGCATCTTGTACAACAATTAACCACTAGGAAGAATGTATGCAATGTGTTAATTATTGAAACTGTCCTACCAATTTGATTTGAAACTGTCTCATTGCTATTTGATTCTCTATAAAATTATGGAGAAAAATGAGCAATAAACCATTAGAACAAAAGTTGGGTAGTAGTATTGTGGTGAAAGGTGAAGACTGTGATTGTAATACAAAATATGAGGTTCTGAACAAAAACTAGCTGGCATTTTCTTAATTATTTATTTATCTATTGTGTAATTAAATGAGATAACTGTGGCTGTTAGGTTACCCAAAGACAGTCTTTCTTATTGTTTTTCTATCAAATCAGGTGATTAGACATGGTGTCACAAATATGTTTAGGGTTATTTTTTACAAAAGCAACTGGCACACTATACAAAATGATTTTTTTTTCACATTATATTCTGTCTAATGTTAGATAATTATGAACTTTTACTCAAGTAAAATCTTACTAGACTTCAAATTCTCTTTTAACTGGGGCAGACAATATTGGCCATCATATCTGTTTTAGTTACTCTTCTCTCCTTGCTGGGACAAATACCTGACACTCAAATTAAAGGAAGGAAAGGTTTATTTATCTCACACTTACTGGAGGTTTCAGTCCATACTCATGTGGGTCCAATGCAGGGCAGCACATAGCAGAAAGCAACCTTTCATGGTGGCAGCAAAGAGCAAGAGCTGGAGGGAGGGGTAGCAGCAGCTCAAGCAGCTAGCTTCTCTTCCTGCCTTACATTGTAATGCAAATCACCTGCCCCAGGGCCAGTGCAGCATCCACACACACAGTAATCAATCACAAACTCCAGAGGCTGCCCCAAGACTGCATGAGGCTTTGGGAGGACACCTAGACACAATCCATAACAATATCCCCATTCCTGCCATCATTTTCTAACACAATAACTAAAAAAACACACTGCACCCGGGGATTGCCATGCTGGCCCCACCCCTGGGGCTAACGGAGATGGCAATTGAGACTGAGCGTGGTGGCTCAAGCCTGCAATCCCAGCTTTTGGGAGGCTGTAAACAGTCCTATCAGTAGGAGTCCGATCTAGTAGTGAGAGCCTGAACACCCTGTAGACTCTTCTCTAAAATACAAAACAAAAACCCACCCCAAACTGTACTATTAATAGATTCTTCCAAACTTCCCAGATAATGACTTAAAATTTGTAACAGATGTTTATTAATATTGAATATTTTGCAGTTATTTTAAACATTTCACTTGGCTGTTTAAGTTGTTTTAAAACTCATTTAACTTTTTTTGTGTTATTTTAGTAAGCATCTACAGAGTCTCACTACATAGATTAGACTCGTGGGATTACAGGCATGCACCACCATGCCCAGTCTCAATCGCCCTCTCAGTGTGTTCCTGGGTGCAGGGTCGGCACTGCACACCAAGGACAGAAGCCCTGGCCCCTGCATCTGCCTAAGCAGGCGCTTTAATCCGCTGAGCTATTTGGCCAACCCAAAACTCTTTTAATTTTGACAAGCATAAAATCAAACGATCTCCTGACAGTGATCGAGATAGGAAAAGCTTGCATGTAATTTGATGGTTTGCTGAATAATAGACACGGTAAAGAACACTTCCACCTTATTAGAGCTGATAATACAACCTTTAAAGAAGAAGCTCAAAGGTACCTGAGCTTAAATACACATGACAGAAATCTTAGTTTAATCTTCATGCTTTAACATGAACATAAATAAAATATAAATGTTTGTTTGGAGTAAGCAAATAGTTACGCAATTCCTGCCATTATTTCTAAAATGGAACTCAACTTTCTCCTCCAGCAAGAGTCATACTTCTTTTCTTCCCCAACCTATAAAAAGCTCTGCAAAATAAAAACTAAAAAAACAAATCTGCTGTGATAATTAAGATATTTCTCTCAAATTCCACTGAACGAAGTGAAAACAAAACTTAAAAATCAAAATTGACACCTAAAAGTAGCACTAATATTTTTACACATAAGGGCAACATTTGCCCAGATTCATCCGCATTTACATAGAATGTTGCATTTTGCAATTTTATTTTATTTTATTTTATTTTATTTTTTGCGGAACTGGGGATTGAACTCAGGCCCTTGAGCTTGCCAGGCAAGCGGTTATTCTACTGAGCCATCTCCCCAGCCCCTGCAATGCAATTTTAAATAAGTTATCTCATTTTGTTTTTAAAGAAAACTGGGCCTAAGGTATCTAAATGTTATGTTCTTATTTCTTTCAGGGAAGACTTAAAGTGGTGAAGTGACACATCCAATGTAAAATCACGAGGAAGTGGTAAGCCTACAACCCTGAGGTCCCATTACCACTCATCTTTTTTACATTTTGGAATATTACCCGCCTTAGACTAAGGGCTTCCATTTTTATTCAAATTTTAACTTATTATTGAAATTATTATTAAAATAATTTAATTTAGTATCAAGTTATTTCCTTAATATAATACGTAGAACTACAAGAAATTGTCTTTATTCATCCACATCTGTTCTATTAAATTGCCTGTCCTGTGAGTCAAATAAATTTGACTTTCTGGTTTTCATACTATTTTCTATAACCTTTATTTCCTGTAGTTTTCACCTTTCATATAATGTTCATTCCAAATATATTCACTAACATAGGTTGCAATTGATATTTCTAGTTTTTCTCAACTTAGTGAGAAACAAATGGCATTAGATACAAACTATTATTTGCTCACTTTTATTCCCTTCCATCTAGATCTTCTGGGTGACATGTATTATTCAGAATTCTAATATTGAAGTGAGCTATACATTACTGTTCCACAAGGTAAGAATTCATCTTCTTGCACAACAGTAATTCAAAGATATAGATTTTTAATCAATCATTGTATTGTTTCTTGAGTATAATGATGGTGCCCCTATCAGTAGAATTATACATTTGCCAACATGTAATCTAACATTTATTCCTCCAGTTTGGAAGAGTTTCATGTAGAACATTCTGTCATACCATTACCTCTTTCACTATTTTCTTTCGTTCCCAATTTTTCTGCCTGCGACTTTCCTCTCTCCAGTTTCTATTGCCCTGCTATTCCATTCTGCTTCCAGAATCTCTTTCATCTTGCAGGTCTTCTTTTTCATAGAATGTAGACCAAGTTTTGTCTGGTAAAATATAGAAAAACTCCAAATATCTCACTTTCCCTTTGTTCTAAAAATTGATGGACTTTGACTTCTAAACTATTCAGATATCTTTGTGCAGTTCATATTAAATATTTTGTGTCTATTAATAGTCTGATGATGAATTTTTCAAACCGTTCATTTAACACTAACTGCTTATTATTCATTATAGTGATTATTCTAGATAAATTAATATGATTGAATCAGATTTTACTTAGAGATGATTCTAGATGCACATGAATTTAAGAAATATTTTAAAGAAATAGCTATTTGCATTTTGCACAATTTCCCTAATGGTAAAACCTAGCAAAACTAAAGTACAATATTATAATTAATATTTTGATGTTAAAAGTAGAAGATTGAAAACATTTCCATCACCATGCTTTGTCGTTGATCTTTGGTGAGTACTGATCAGTGGTTCATTTCAGTAATTTTAAGAAGCTATACAGATAGAATCATATAATATATGTTGTTTTGTTATCTCTATTTGATCGAACAAAATTCTCTGGACATTCATTCAAATTGTTATTTGTTTGTTTGTTTATTTATTTTGTGCAGGGTCTCACTACAGTCAGACTCTTAGTAATCCTCTTGATTTCTGCCTCCCTAGTGCTGGGTTTACAGGCATGCCCCGCCACACCCAGATTCCATGGCTGGCTCAATACACCCAGGGTCAGGGCCAAGGCTACATGTGGTGTGGGGGATGCAACCCTGGCCCCTTTGCTTACCTAAGCAAGTACTTAGTCCTCTGAGCTATATCACTAGCCCTCAGATTGTTATTTGTATCAGTATTGTGTTCCTTTCAATTGCTGAGTAGTATTCACTATGGAATATTTAGTAGTTTTTAGTCACTCATTCATGAAAAGGCACTTGACTTATTTCTAGTTTTTGTCTTTGCAGTTATATCTGCTGTAATAGTCATGCACAAGTGTTTATCGGAACATAACTTTTTATTTCTTACAAGTACACATCCATGAGTAAAATTGTCATATCATGGTTGCATATTAATTTGCTATTATTTATTTATTTTTATTTATTTTGTACAGGGTCTCACTATGCAGCTCAGACTCATAGTGATCCTCATGTCTCAGCCTCCCCAGTGCTGAGATTACAGGTGTGCACCAGCACACCCAGTCTTGGTGGCTGGCATGGCGTGCCTGGTGTTCCATGGTAAGTATTTCATGTGGTAGTAGGGATCGAACATGGGTCCTTGTGCCTGATAGTCTTAGATACCCAAGGTACCTACGAAGCCATCCATATTCATTTTTTAAAAGAAAACTATAAAATATTTTCTAGAATTTCTGTGTCATTTTGCATTTATTATACCTATGTGAGCAATCTAAATTTTCAGTTTTATTTTCAACACTTGATTGTATCATGATTTTTCATGTTAGCTGTTCTAACAGATGTGGAGTGATATTTCGTTATACATTTGTGTAATGGCTAATGATGCTAAAATTTTATATTTGTTATTGATTTCTTTGTTCTGTTTTTAAAATTGCTTCTTTATATTATTTGCTTACTTTTTATTAACTACTGAAATTTTTTATGTATATAGTACAAAGTCTATGGGGTCTCACTATGCAGATTGGATTCACAGTGATTCTACTGCTTTCAGCTTCCCAAGCACTGGGATTACAGGAAACTACTGGATTTTGAC
>NW_004524639.1:12155476-12159745 GCF_000260255.1 Octodon degus
TAGATCAGACTCATAGTGATCCATCTGTTTACAGCCTCCCAAGAGCTGGGATTACAGGCGTGTGTCACCATGTCCAATCTCAGTTGGCATCTCAGCCTGCCCCGTGGGTGGGGCTGGCACAGCAGTCCTGGGGATTGAACCTCCAGCCCCTGTGCCTGCTTGAGGTGCTTTAATCCAGACTTATGTATTTTTAGAGTATTCTTGCTTAATTTTAATATCAGGGCAATGCTAAGCACCATATAATGAATTGAGAAGTGTTCTTTTACATATTTTGAAAAGTTCTACAAGGAATTTGTAGTAATTCTTCTTTATCCATATAGCAAGATGTAGGGATACCATTGGAACTTGCAAACTTATTTTATTTCAAATGCTTAATTTATACATACTATTTAATGAATAATTATGAGGTTATGCCAATATCTATACTCACTAAATTTTGATATTTTGTATTTTTTAAAGCATTGGTGCAATTTTGATAACTTGTCACATTTGTGTTTGATGAATTGTTCATATTATCCCATTATCATATTTTTGATGTTTGCAGTGCCTTTAAAGATATTCTTTTGGATTCATAATACTGGTAATTTCGGTCATTTTTCTATTTGTGTTACTCATCTTAGACTTATGAATTTCAATGCTCTGTTTTAGAGTGTAGCTACTTTTCCACTGATTCTTTTTTTTTATTCATTCATTCTTTTTTCTTTTTTTTTGGCAGAACTGGGGATTGAACTCAGGTCCTTGCGCTTGCCAGGGAAGCGCTTATTCCACTGAGCCATCTCCCTGACCCCACCATTGATTCTTTACTGTTTTATATTTTCTGCTTTTGAGCACTTACCTGTTTTATGTTCTTAGTACTTCTTCCTTTGAGTTTATTTTGCTGGTGTCTTTTTCTACATTCTTATGGTAAGAAATTAAGTTACGGTTTTGAAGCTGTTCTTTAATTTCTAACATATACTTAAGTGCTATAAATTTAATTCACATTTTGCTTTAACAGTGTGCTACATATTTTAATGTGTTTGGTGTTTGCTTTAATTTGCTTCATTTGTTCCTAATAGGCATAGGAATCATGTCTATTATGTCCTGTAACTGAAGGTCATAAGTGGTAAAAGCTTTGTGACCACCTCCTCATACAAATCTTCTGTGATTGAGGCTGATTTTGAGGACAGACTTTCAGAAGAACTTCCACATGTGAGATTGGCTGTATACCTGCATGGCGCAGTTTGCCAAGAATATTCAGATGGTTGTGCAGCTCCTCAGGTTATGAGTGAATCTGTATGTAAAGCAGTGGTGAGAGGTCAAGCTCTAAACCCTTATGACCATTACTTCCAACCTGTTCTACGAAAGGCAGTTTAACCCCTACTACATGGTGCCAGTCATTGGTGGGTGGATCCTAAACCCATCAAACTCTTCATTTGCTCCCCAGATCTCATGGGCTGCTGACCTCCTGTGATTGGCAGTATTGAAATCAGTGGCTCTTGTGTGGAGGAGATGTTGGGATGTGCGAGTCTCTCTAGGAGCCCAAGATAGACACAGAGCACATTTATAAGACCATTTCCCAAGTCATGCTGAACATGGCAGATAGTGTGTCACAGTCAGGTATGTTTGACATGGTTCACCTCATTGAAAAGGACAAGATCATAAAAGAACCCCAAAGGCCCCAGATGGGCTATCCCTTTTCTGGAATATATTTTAAGTAGCATTTCATTCCTGAAAAAAAAAAAGAACTGTTATGAAAGATGAAAATTTTTACAGCTTGTCCTCTCCTCAAAATCATAAATGTTATAAAAGATAAGCCTGCAACCAAAGTTAGACTGAATGGGAAAAATTGGAAGCATTCTTTCTAAAATCAAGGAGACAAAGGTACCTACTTCCATGACTCATGTTCAATATAGGACTTAAATTTTAAGCAGAGCAATGATGATAGAAAGAATAGAATTCATACAAGTAAGGCACAAATACATCAAACCATCTATTTGCAGATATTCTCATGCTATAGAATCCAAAACCTTCACCAGACAACTCCTAGAGAGGATCAACAAATTCAGCATAGTGGAAAGACACAAAATCAATAAACAATAATCAATAGTGCTCCTGTACACCAATATTTATAAATTCACCAAAAAGAAATTAGGGAAATAAATCCACTCATGAAAGATTCAAATCATTATGTATCTAGGATATTCTGTTTTGTTTTATATTTATAGATCAGTCACTGCTAACATTATATATTGTCTTCCTTTGTCTCTGATAATTATACTTGTTTTAAATTGCTCAAGTTTTTCAAATTTTACTTTGTATAATATTAATATACCAATTGTAGTGTATTCATTAAGCTATGCATTATGTATTTTTTCTATCCTCTCATTTTGAATCTACTCATAATTGTGTATGAACAGTAAATGTTATAAACAGAATAGAGGTGTATCATTCATTTCTTAATATACTATGTTATTCCTTTTTCAAATTTTTGTATTTATACTATTTACATTTATTTATTTATTTATTTATTTATTTATTTATTTTCCAGGTATATTTTTTTCCATAAATTTATTGAGAAACAAATAGCAATTAGTTTCAAAACAAACTGGTTGGACAGTTTCAATAATTAACACATTGTATGCATTCTTCCTAGTAGTTAATTGTTGTACAAGATGCAGACATGATATCCTACTTACAAACACCATTAGAACACATCCTTCTATTTGTTAAGAGAATGTAACTGTATATCGATCCTAGCCATTTGAATACACAGATAACAAATGGACATTCATCTGCATCCCCTTTTTGTTGTTAAGTTCCATTATTTGAATATCATAGGTGGGTAAACTCAGCAAAATATTCTAAAAGAGTCCAGTAGCCCATAATAGTATTGGGTCTTCTGCTTGACTGGTAATGTCAGAAATTGTTTACCTGAGTCCCCTGAGCTCAACATAACAGCATGGCTTTACTTCTTATATTTCTTTTTTATACTTTTCTGCTGGATGGTTAAGACAAAGGTAAGGCAGGATCTATGAAACAAGAGTTGTAGCTTTTGGGTCTGATAAGGTCAGTGAAATCCCCTCAGGATTTATCCTGAGATTCTATACCTCAGATTGTAGAACCTTTGTCAGTGTCAGCCATGTGGATGAGTCACGGCCATTGCTTGACCAATGTGCTGTCTGTGAATGCTTGAGAGAATGTTTTCTCTCCATGTGACTCTCCTTAGGCACACTCTACATCATCAATCACTTTCCTCTTGGCCCCATAATCTCCTTGATCAGAATATTTGAGACATAATCTAGCAGTTAATTGGAAAATATACTATTTATATTTAATGTAATATTGATATGATGAAATTTAAATCTCCATTTCATAGTAAATTTCTTTTTCTTGTCTTTTTATGTATTTATTTTTTATTTTGTTTGCATTTGGATTTATCTATTGTGTTTTTGAGTTTATATTTTCCTATGGCCTCTTACTGATAGTTCTTTATATTATATTAAATACATACTTTATATTCATCACTGAATAGGGTATACATGTTGCTCTTAATCTGTTTCTAGTGAAAACCAACTGGCTTGGAGGGTTCCAAGTATCTTATTATTTCTTCTCATATGAACTTCATAGATACCCACATAAAGTAGTCTCATTATCTCTACAAACTGATGAAAGCCTTGATTCCATCTTACTTTCTCTATCAGCCAAATTAGAAGAGAGAAGAAAAATTTGGTGTTGTGGATATAGAAATCTAATGTTCCTATGTGGTTTGCCTGTGGAATTTGGATGGCTTAGAATTACTGTTTTGGAGTTCCTATGTTGTTTGGCTGGCATAGAAGAATTACTAATTTTGGAATTAGCATGTTGCCCTTTTACTGGTCTTTTGGTTAGGAAGAGCATGCTGTTTGAAATCAATGCATTTTAACAATTCTGGCTTGCTTGTTTCTCCAGGATTCAGTCTAAAAATTGTCGCAGATCCAGGTGTAGTAGTGCATGTATATTATCCCAGAATTGTGGAAGACCAAGAGGATCATAGGTTCATGCACAATCTGGGAAAATTAGTGACTGATGAATACAGTCATAGTAGAAATGAAAAAGGTCTAAGGATATAGTTCATTTCACAGGCCCTGAGTTAAATTACTTATATCATAATAGTAATAACAATAAAAACTATTAAAATAGTAATGGTAGTAATAAAGCCATGAAAACACACTTCTATCCGATTTATTCTACAGCTCTCTAGTCAATCTGCTGGATTCTGTGTTCCATGGTATTTTGTGTTATATATATATA
>NW_004524639.1:12159845-12162691 GCF_000260255.1 Octodon degus
TCACTAAGAGTTCAATCTAATAAGGAACACCCTGTAGAACTTTCCTTAGAGAGAGAGAGAGATATATATATAGAGAGAGAGAGAGAGAGAGATATTTCAATTTTGCTTAGTCAAAAAATTAAAGAGAAGTACACCTACTCCATCATCCTGATAGCAGCAGTTTTCAATAGTTTCAATTTAACTTCATAACAAAACCCAATGGGTCACATTATGATTATTATTAATATTACTTCATAATTGAGAAGTTTAGGTTTTAAGGTTTAAATAAGTTGTGTGACTAATGCCGCCAAACAACATTTGGTGAAATAATAATTCAAGAACAGCAATGTATATTTTCCAATTTCACCTAATCAGTAATCAGTATGAAATATTAATTCACATGAAAACAGTTTTTCTTCCAAACCAAGAGTTGATAGTCTACTGTGCTGTGGGTTATGTAGTCAGTTGGCATGCATAGTTAATTAAATTTATTTTAATTAAAATTTTAAAGCTGCATATTTGAGTTACTAAATTATGCCATATGCATATAAATATTCAGCAACTAATACAATATAGATAAATAGCTGCTAATTGTAATAGTCATATTGACTAATATAGTACAATCTAAAAATAGATTATTCCTATCATCCCAGGGGGTTCTATTGTAAGTATTAGTCTAGAACTTATTCCTTTTATTAAATATAAACTATGGCAGATACTGTAATGTATGGTCAAGGTGAAATGTAGAGGATCAATAATGTGATTGTTTCTAGCGGAAGTTAACTAAGAAATGTTCCCAGAAAATATTTTATGATGCACATATTTAAGGCAATTGTACAAAAGATTTTCTTTCCCTGATATATTCCCAACATCTGGAACAGAACTTGGCATACTGTTGGTACTTAAAAG
The DNA here is from genome assembly GCF_000260255.1 of Octodon degus. Lineage (NCBI taxonomy): Eukaryota > Metazoa > Chordata > Mammalia > Rodentia > Octodontidae > Octodon > Octodon degus. The sequence continues at coordinate 12,160,734 of NW_004524639.1, forward strand.
CAATTTCTGGGGGCTGGTGAGATGGCTCAGTGGTCTAAAGCACCTACTTAGAACAAGCTTAGCAAAGCACAGGGACCGTGGTTCAGTCCCCCAGCACCACATGCCAGCCCGCCCCGCCTCCTGGTGGGCTGATCTGGCCACACACACACACACACACACACACACACACACACACGCATAAATGAATAAAATTTTTAAAAAAGCAATTTTTATCACATGCTTTAATTTATTAAAAAAGAGTGCTTTTAGTAAACAAGAGATGGGTCATAGCAAACTTTTTCATCAGATCATAATGCTTATGCCCAGCCCAGAAGTTAAGAAAGATGTAGTGCAACATCCGACTGCAGAGTGGAAACCAGATCATGTGGGGATTTATAATCAGTAAATCACCACCATTTCTGTCTGGCTTCTGACTGCTAGCTATTTGATAATTTTCCTTTTCCGTGTTTGTCTTTGATCCTCTTTCTGCCTCGGAGACAGCCAACTGTGGACTGAGCCCACAAGATAATTTGAGCCAAATTATTCTCTCATCTTTCAACTTTTGTGTGTTAGGTATCTTGTCCCAGTGATGGGAAAGTCTAATAAAATTTACAGATTAGCATTCCTCCAACATAGATCTCATGTATATACCTACAGAAACATAGGGATAGTGTAGTCTACCAAGAATACAAACTATGTTTTGCAAGACAGACATCATCTCCTAGCATTTGTGACACGTCTTTGTCTTGTTGAGGCATCATCATAGTGATCTGGTTAGGAAATGTAATGGAATTGCAAAAATTTCAGTAGGTCAACATGAACTGTTATGGTTAGAAATTGTGTGTTCAACATTAATGGTTAGTCTAGGGAGAGGAAAAGAAAAAGAAGAGTACTTTTTTCTCTTGCTGGTTTTTTTTTTCTTATATGCCAATGAGATTTGATCTCTGAATTACAAAGTAATCTAGCTTGAAAAGTAAAGTTCTCAAGAAATGATTTTTAAAAATGTCTCCTTATATTTAGTTAATTCACACTAAACTCATGTTTAAGTGTCATTTTAGCTTTAATCAAATTTATCTTAACTTTCACAAGAAAGCATAAAAATTATCCATATTACCAGGGTGCTGTGTGGTGTTTTGATGTATATTACACTGTGCAATGTTTTAAGTTAGTTTAAATATCTATTTTCTGAAACATTTGTTATTTTATAATAAAACTTTTAAAATCTTTCCTGTTCATTTCTGAAATTTATAGTACATTATGTTTACCTATAGCTACTATTCTGTGCACAGCAAAGATTGTTGCCCCTATCTCACTGTAACTTTAATACTCATTGATCATCCTCTCCACAGTCTTCCTACTTCTATACCTGTTCAGCCTTCAGTGACCACCATTGTACTAGGCATGGTTTTTAAAATCATTATTTTTTTTAGTTTTCAGGTGACGAAAATTTTCTTTTATCTATTGTCTGGACTTACGAACTCAGCCCCAGCTGCTATTTTAATGCTTAAAGTCTAAGGCTGATATTCTTTTCATGAGATAAGGAGATGTCAAAAAGAGCTGCTTGTTCCTTATTTAACTTTCCCTTATACTGTCTCTTTTGAACTGGTCCATGTAGAAAAATGTTAACAAGGAATGAACTAAAAAAAAAAAATAAGTACTTAGTCATTAGCAATTAACTATTTGTAAATCTTTGTTTACAAATAACTGAATATTTTGTTCATTTTGAGAATTATGAATTATTGGCACATTCTCTGAACACATTTTATCTACTTTTGTCATATGGATTGGCTACTAGGTGAACCAGTCTGGGAAATGGTATTTCTGGGCAAAATCTGGGCCAATGTGTCTAAGGTAAAATTCTATTTGCGATTATTTATAGTTTTCCCAGTTGGGATTCACAGTTAATCTTTGATACTGCAAAGGTATTTATATAGTTGGTAAAGCAAGTTTAATTTAAAAAATAATTATATTTTTATATC
>NW_004524639.1:12173076-12174369 GCF_000260255.1 Octodon degus
AGGACATTTTATAACTAACTGTATGGACCTCATTGTCAAGTTCTGTTCAACTTTTTGAATGAGACATGAACTTGGTTGAGAGTGCCATATGGTGAAATGTGCTGATGTAGCCCAAAGGCTTTTCAACCAAATGACACATTACACTGTGATCTTTGGCAAGTTTTTGCCCTTTGTTTTCAACTCTGTAATAGCACATACTTTATTTGGATTGAGAGCAACAATAAAGAAATACATGAAACATCCTTTTCAAAGTGTCTGAGGAAAATGATACATAATTGCCATCATTGACATTAAACATTACTACTGGTATCTCGATTTTCTGTTTCTTGTGTCATAAGACATGAACAACTATTAAACAAGGATAGCTTGGTAGGAATTCTTTCAAAGTTTATTCGACAAAGTGCTGATTTATATTTTATGGTGTTTTATAGCTTCTGGTTTGTGGGGTTTATTATTTTAGTTTATTGTTACATATACATGTTTACATTCTTTGCAAGAACTTTGTACAGGTAGAAAGCAAATTTCAATTTTTTTCATCCACTAACCTTCTTTTTCTCTCATGTTTTGTTTTGTTTTCTGTTTTGCATTCAGAAACTTGAAATTCAGGTCTCCTGAAACACTGAAATGGTTTCCTAAGTGAAGTACTCCTCTTTTTTTTTCATTGAGTGTCATAAACTTTCAGTTGATTTGGAAAAACGCTTCTTCATGTTCAGATAAAAGTTATTTAAGCTGTCATCAATTTGAGTTATTAGAGTTTTGCAATCATGATATTACCATGTATAATATATTTAAGAGTGCCTTTTGTTGTTGTTCTTGTTTAGGAAATAGAAGCTTATGAAAGCCCAATGCCTTCATTGATTTTTTTTTGACAAAAATATCTTCAAATGTAAATGCTTTCTGTCTGGAAGTAAATAATCTCCAAGGTATCTGAATAACTCTTAAAAAGAAAGCCACTCTTTTAAACCCCAAATATAAGCCAAGCAGTAAAATGAATTCTGTTGAATGTATTCAGAGAGGAAAGTAATTTTTTTCTTTGATTGCCTTGCTACTGTGCCACTCTATATTCTGAAGCTTGTCTCCTGGCAGATTGTTTCATTATCCAGCAGTATCATTAATCTTTTTTATTAGCACCTTAAAAATAAACAAACAATGATTTTGTTATGTTTGACACAAGTAGTGCATTTTAATTTTGTAGGCTTGTATTACTGACTTAAAAATCTGCAATGATTCAGTTTGAAATACCACACTCAATTCTTAACTATAGGAAACACTATTCAGATGTGTAGAAATATA
>NW_004524639.1:12175214-12179757 GCF_000260255.1 Octodon degus
AAAAAGAAAGAAAGAAAGAAAAAGAAATTAGTTGAATTATGCCTGTTGCATCATGAATGTATTCATATTTTGCAATATTTTATTGAGACTTCCTTCTCCCAGTCACTTTTTCCAAAGATGTTGCCAAATATACAATTTCCTTACTTTTTCTCTTGCTAGGACTGTAGGACGGTAGAGTTCTCAAGCCTAAAGACAGACTTCAGGAGACCAGAGAGAGGATAACACACTGAGAGTAAGAAACACATTGCTTGAATTTCAAATAGTTAAATATATTTTTCTTCAATTTTTTTTCTAAATTTTATTTATTTATTTGTGTGTGTGTGTGTGTGTGTGGCCAGCTCCGCCCACCAGGGGGCGTGGCTGGCTGGCATGTGGTGCTGGGGGATTGAACCACGGTCCCTGTGCTTTGCTAAGCTTGTTCTAAGTAGGTGCTTTAGACCACTGAGCCATCTCACCAGCCCCCAAATAGCTAAATATTAATAAACCCATAGATTGCATTGAAATAAATTGAGCTTTATTATAACTTCTTGCTAAGTAGTAATTAAAAATTCATAAGTTCTCAAAGTGGAAAACTCAGTGGAAAAATAGCTTCATTTACTGGAATTCTTTCTCCTGGTTTTTTTTTTTTTTTTCAGAACCAAGTATTGAACTCAGGCCCTTGTGCTTGCCAGGGAAATGCTTATTCTACTCAGCCATCTCCCTGGCCCCCTGCTTTATTTTTACCCTTATTAATTTTTATACAATACTTATCAAAAGTAACTTCAAATGGCCAGCCAAATAGCTCAGCAGATTAAAGCACCTGCTTAGGCAGACACAGGAGCCAGGAGTTCGATCCACAGTCTGCTGTGCCAGCCCTGCCCCTGGGGCATGGTGAGATGGTGATTGAGACTGGGCATGGTGGTATGCACTTATAATCCCAGCACTTGGGAGGCTGAAAACAGGAAGATCACTATGAATCTAATCAAGTTGAGACCCTATAGACCCTGTAGACCCTGTTCTAAATATAAAAAAAAAACTTCAAAGGAAATATAATCCTTTAGAATTCCATAATTGATGGTGACATAAATGAGAGTTCAAACAAAACTAATAATGTTTCATGATAAAGAAGTCCATAATATAAACATCAAAGATATTAATCCATGAAGAAGCAATACTGTACCACTTACTATACTACTATATACTTTTCAATAATATTAAGTGTGATAATAAACATTCCTTTTCAGTAATCATTTACACTGAGATAATGGTAAATATCACAAATATTTCTTCATGTATTTCATTTATGATGTAACATCTTTCATTGCAGTACATTTGAAAGATTTGTATTTATACATAGATACCTTATGGCATAGTACCAGTAAAAATTAAACATATATTGGTATATAGTAATAATAAACATATATATGCATATTCACTAATTAATTTTTCCTTAAATATATCATTGATTGAAGAATTAATAATTTAGGATTTTGGGAGCCATTGAGCCTAATGGTGTTGATTTTCTAAATTTTGAAAAATGACATACAAATTTGCAATGCAGATTCAGCTTTCATTAAAAACCTTGTGCAATTAGTCTTTAATATTTCAACCTTTATTTCTATAATAATCTTATTTCAAACTCCATAAATTTATACCCCAACTGTTCGTTTACCTAAAATTTATATCAATGTCTTTTTAGTTATCGAACATTATTTTAATCAATTAGAATAAAATGTAATAAAAAGGTTCCTGAAGCATAAGTATTCCTAGATATAGAGACTGAATTGACACTTAATTTCATAATTATAATGCAAATTAGAAATATAACCATTCAAAGATATACAGAAAATACTAAAATTGTAGAACATTTGAAAGGAAATCAGGTGGTTAGATAGGCAGACTCTACATGAACTATATAATGGAAAAGTCAAAACTGTACAAAATAATTTAGAGTTAGCTCAGTAAATAGATATATAGATAGGAGTGGGAAGGCAAATAAGACAGAAATAAACCATGAATAAAACCACAGAAACGAGAAATAGTGCAAAATATGAAGTGTGAAGAAAATATAAGGTGAATATGTAAATTTTATAAACTTATCACAATAAAGGAAACATTGCCAGTAGCCACACACAAAATAATCTTGCCTCCTTCAAATACACTTTCCCAGTTTTCTTTCCACTCTTTGAAACAGTTCTAGGTGTTCTTTTCTTACACATCTTTAGTTGTGCTTTCTTGTTTCCCTCAATGTCTTGAGTCAGTCTAAAATATTTACCTATCATAGTCATTTTCACTTTGGGGAAGAGCCAGGAATCATACTATGTCAGATATGGTAAAGAAAATACCTTAATTCTTGGTACTGAGGCACACCACCCAGACACCCACACTGCTAAGGAGAAAGGTTTTATTTAATTTTGCAGCTTGTACAGCTTCCCAGTAAGCTTCAAGTTAGGGCTGCATGCAGAGGACCATAGCAGAGGAAAAAAAACCTCATAACATGACAAACAGGAAGCAGAGAGATCAGGGAGATGGAAAGAAGATAGGCCCTTGTAGGTCACACCACCAGTGTCCACCTTCTACCAAAATTACACCTAGCTATAAACTCATCAGTGAATTAGTGTGCTGATAAATCACACCCTCATGAGCCAATCCCCTACCAAAAGCTCCACTATGAAAGCATGTGAGTTAGAGAAGCCATCCAGACATGAAGTATCACAGAAGCCTAATATGATGCACTATAAAGATTTTATGGGCCTGATTTTCTGTTGAGTACAGTTCACTGGCAGCATTCATATTTTTGATCATGCTACAGAGAGACACTCACTAAAGATGTTCATAACTGCTTCTGAAAGTGGAAAGAATGAAGATATGTGTTCTTGAATTGAGGGGTAGAATTGTTAGGAGTATAAATGGCAATGCATCTTTTACCCAGCATATATTTTGATCACCTCTTTCATACAAATGACAATAAATTGTTTGGTTTTGCTGAACTATAAAGTCTAAAGCAAGGCGTGGAAGTCAATGAGGTAGAAAATTTAAACAGAGTCTAAATTAAGACAGGCATGCAATACCACTCTTTATGTTTACTTGTAGCTACAAAAAGAATAGGCAAAACTCTTAAAGTGAAATTTTATTTTATATTCATCTTTGTGGGTAAATAATAAATATATACTCTATGAATAAATTAACTTTGATAGGTGCGTAGAGAGTTTAATATTTAAAAGACTAGAAACAGGAAAGTCCATTAAGTAGCTAACTCAGTCATTTTCAAAAGACATTATGAAATGTGAAATTATAATAATGTCATCAATTGGAAAGAGAAAATATCTTTCAAAAGCATTGAAAAATATCAAGGCACATGAATGATCAAACTTGTAAATGGACCTGCATTTCTGTCAATGAAGCACACTAAAATATATGTAAGATCAACTACTGTACATATCAACAAATCCTGGATAAAATATACTAGTGTATGAGCAATATTTCCTCAATACCTATGACTTCTTATTTGGGGAAGATCCTCATAACAAAAACAGATTAATAAGAGACAAAAGACTTGTTTATTAATATGTGCTGTCTACATTACACAGGCAAAGCCTCAGTGAAAAGTAACTCCAAGCAATAGCTTAGCACTAGCTTATACAGCATCTTCAACAAAGAATAATACATTTGTGGATAAATGATAGGACAAAGAAAAATATTTTAAGCTTCGATGGTGAGAAATTGTAGGAAGGTAAATATTTGGGAAGAAACTAATAGAGTAGGATTTGTTTGCAGATTTCTCTGCTGCTGTCTCTGGGCTGATAAGAGTCTGGAGTTGTCACCAGAAAAGCAGGATTTATATCCTGACTTTTAGCAGAAAAGAATGGGAATAGACAATGTGTTTTTCCACATTGGTTACTTCCTAAATGCCTAGAGCTTAAAAATATGTTTTGTGTTAAAGAGTCATATTTGAAGTCACATAGTGTGATTCATTTAACTATATAATAGAAAATTATAATATATTATGAAGAATACTACAAATGGTTATATACCAACAAATTTAAAAAAAGTTTTCCTTAAGAAAACTTTTCATAAATGGTAATATAAAGTGGAAAATATAATAAACTTATTATGAATAAAGACAGTAAATCTTTCAATGAATTTGTCTTTACAAAATATTTCACGAAACATTTTAGCTTACAGAAATTTGTTTCTATACATTTAATATATTTTATTGTATAAGGTTTTCTCATCTTCCTTCTTTCAGTCTATTTAGTTTTTTCTGGTGCGGTTTATCTTATTAATTTTATTGAGAGAAAATAGTAATGAGACAGTTTCAAAACAGGTTAGTAAGACAGTTACAATAATGAATACACTGAATATTGGTGTCTTCATAGTAGTTATTCATAGTAAAAGACGCAGATATGATATCCTGTGCAAACACTATTAGTACAAATCTTTATTGTCACTGAATTAAGAGAAAGTAGCTGTATATCTATCTTATTTTGTATATACAGATACAAAATGGTCCTTCATTTATATCATCCTTTTTTGTTTAGTTTTGTCAGAGATGGGTATTCCA
>NW_004524639.1:12186782-12192435 GCF_000260255.1 Octodon degus
ATGAGTAAACTCAGTACAAGTAAAATGTGGAACTAAATAAACACAGCAAAAGTTAAAACTATTCACATGGTGGCATATTTGACTGATCAAGATATTCATATATCTAATCTTACAGATTTGGAAGTTACAGATTTATTTAGCAAGATGTGTAGTCACTAAATTTGTAAAGATGTAAGGATTCTTTTGAATTTTTAATGAATTACTTTAACAGTGTAGCCATTAAGTAATAAATAAATTTTTAGAACTAAGGCCAGAAATTCTCTAATTTTTCTTTCTCTATTGATAGGTCTACTGAACTTGGAAGTTTACCATGCTTTTGCAAAAATTGCAGTTCTTTTGTATTCTAAAAACTAACATATGTATTTCTGCATCTGGGGATAATAGAAGATAAGAAATCCCTCAAATCTGACCTTATGTTTCAAAAAAATAATTATGTCTAAAAGCATCAACAAAAATTGAGCAATGATATCTAAAATAAAAAACCCAAATAATACATATTATACATGCATTGAGGCCCTGTAGACTCTGTACTACATACATTTAAAAAAAATGTCAGGACCTGCCAAATAGTTCAGCAGATTAAAGTGCCTACAGACAGGCGCACAGGGGCTGGGGATTTATTTATTTTTATTTACTTTTATTTTTTTCCATAATTTTATTGAGAAACAAATAGCAATGAGACAGTTTCAAATCAAGTTGGTAGGACAGTTTCAATAATTAGCACATTGCATACATTTTTCCTAGTGGTTATTTGTTTTACAAGATGCAGACATGATATCCTATTTACAAACACTATTAGAACAAATCTTTCTATTCATTGAATTAAGAGATTGTAGCTATATATCTATCCTAACCATTTTGAATATACAGATACAAAATGGTCATTCATCTGTTTCCCCTTTTTTTGTTTAGTTCCGTCATTTAAATATTATATGTGTGTGAACTCAGCAAAATATTCCAAAATAGTCCAGCAGTCCATAATACTATCCGGTCTTCAGCTTGACTGGAAATGTCAGAAGTTGTTGACCTGAGTCCCCTACAGCTCAACATAACAATATGACTTTACTTCTTATACTTCATTTTCATACTTTTCTGCTGGATGGTTAAGACCAACATAAGACAAGACCTATATAGCAAGAAAAGTAGTTTTTGGATATGATTAGGTCAGTCAAATCCCCTCAGGATTTATCGTGAGACCCTGTGCCTCAAATTGTAGATCCTTTGTCAGTGTCAGCCATGTGGATGAGTAACGGCCATTGCTTGGCAAATTTGCTCTTTGTGAAAGCCTGAGAGAATGTTTTCTGTCAATGTGACTCTCCTTAGGCACAGTCTACATCATCAATGACTTTCCTCTTTGGTCCCATAATTTCCTAGATCAGAATATTTGGGACACTACTGAGCTACATGATGTTACAGTAGAAGTTCTCATGTGTCCTGAGTCTTAACTGACCTTGGAAGGCTAGGGCCAAAATGTTGGCTTTCTTTGTGGCCCTCCTTTTTTTCTAATTTTTGTCCTGCAAACTTAGGTTTTTAACCCTTCAGAAGAGAAGCTTATTGTTATTGCCATATAACCTAGGCTGTTGAGCTTATCCTATCTGTCTGAATATCAAACATCTACGGCCATACCACCCTGACCGCATCCACTCTCTTCTGATCTCAGAAGCTAAGCAAGGTCAAGCCTGGTTAGTACTTTGATGGGGGCTGGGGATTTAATCGTTGTGCCTGCTATGCCAGCCCTGCCCCCAGGGTCCGCTGAGATGGCAATCGAGACAGGGTGTGGTGGCGCACCTGTAGTCCCAACAGTTGGGAGGCTGTAAACAGGTACATCACTATGAGTCCGATTTAGTAGTAAGACCCTGAAAACCCTGTAAACCCTTCCCTAAAAAATACACACAAAAAAATGTCTTTTGTAGTCCACCATCAGCTCAAGTGTTATCAATAAATACTCTCAAAATATCTCTTCTACTGTGTTTCACTGACTGCAAAATTGCATTCTCTGGTTATGAGGCCCTTCCAAAATGTAAGCAAGTCACTCTAAAAATTTCATTCTTTTAGGATTCCCAAAAGAAAGTAGGAGGGAAAATAGCCTACTTTTGATTCTTGATCTCTTAGCATTGGAAATCAATTAAAAATAAACAGAAAAAACAAACTAAAATTAAAATACGGAAAAAATGAAAGCTTTGAAAAATGCATTGTATAGGAAACTAATACTTTGTTGCACATAAACATTATTTTATATATGTTTTGAGATCTAGGTTTCCAAATGGAGAGTTAAATGCACAAAAACATAAGTAAAGGACCCTAGTTGCAAAAATGCAGTGGCATATTAAAAATAAAAGTGGGGATGAATGTTTTATGACATAAATGTAGGCAAGTACCTTGGGAAAAAAAGTGAAACAAAAATAAATATATGTTAGAAAACAAAGGAACAATGATATTTTTTCACAAACTACAACTTAATTGTGCTTTAGCTAATTTATTGCTAGTTACTTGGTATGAGCTGGAGTAAGAGAAATTAGACTAACGTTTTTGTATAAAATTTCATTTTGAATTTAAACTCAGAGGTGAATGAACTATATATTACATGAAATAAACAAGTGTGAAAAGAAAAGGACCTTGAGAGAAAGAATTTTAAGAACAGAAATAATATTTACTTCCAACTTTTCTTCTGCTGGTTGCTAATGTACACATTCACCTTCAAAATATGTCCCTTAGGATTGGGAGATAGCATGGCAGTTTAAGTCCCTGCTTAGCAAGAGCAAGTAACCATGTTCTATCACGTAACACATGCCTGTGTGGGCCCCACACAGAGCCAGCCAGTGAGACCAGACGTGGTGGTGAGACTATAATCCCAGCGCTAGGGGTACAAAGACAGGAGGATCACTGTGAGTCTGAGCTGCGGAGGAAATCTTGTACCAAATAAACAAATAAATAAATAAATAAATATTTTTAAAAAAATCAAAATTCTTCCCTTTAGTCTGCTATAGTTGTACCACTACAGACAATGACTATATGTGAACAGGCAGAAAGAACGAAAAGTTGAGTTTGTATGCTTAGATTTATGCAAGACAGAGAAAACAGAAACAATTATAAGCTCCAACATAAAGAGATCTTGAATATTTAACAGAACAGTAAAATAGGAGATAAGCATTGCTCCAAGTAAGGTACAGTAGTCCATCGCTATTTTGTGATTTGACTTTTACAGACTCACTGTTTTCACAAGTTTTCAAAAAATATTAATCTAGTGGCCAGGGAGATGGCTCAGTAGAATAAGAACTTCCCTGGCAAGTGCAAGGACCTGAGTTCAATCTCTGGTTCTGCCTAAATAAAAAAATAAATAAATAATCTAAATTGCCTATTGTGGATTTTTCATTATATCGCAGGATTTTGAATTACCGTACAGTATACATATGTTGTTAAAATTACATAGCTTTACAAGTTTTGAAAATGGCTAAGAACATTAGAAGTATATTTTAAAGTATGGGAAGCATTCATAATAGTGTGAGAAGGATCTATTTATCTATCTGTCTATCTATCTATCTATCTATCTATCTATCTATCTATCTATCTATCTATCTATTTATTTTTGCAGTAACAGGAATCAAACTTGGTACCTTGCACTTGCCAGGCAGGCGTTTATGCTGCAGAGCTATCTCCCTGGCCCAGAAAGGATGCATAAAGCTTTAAAATGTATATAAATACCCAAATAAATATACCATCTCTAATTCTTTGGTTTTCATTTATCATAGGGTGTGTCTGAAACATAACATCCATGAGAAATGAGGGACCACTGTAGGGCAAAATGACAAGGGAATTTGGGATGATGTCACAGTGTTCTTCTTTACAAGCGAACCATGGTTTGAAGCCAATGTGAAAGAATATTAAATGGACAGTGTCACTACTATCTTACAAGTTCATGTATGATTATTATTATTACTATAAGTTCAATCATATTATTTCTTCCTGAATTTTCAGTCTTTAAAGTAATATAATTTGAAATACCAAAATTCACATCTGCAGTCTCTTAATAGGAATATCCACTGGACCCTAATCTTTAAATCTCAAGAGTTGTCAGTTTCTGTATTTTACAATACTATGTCACCGTAAAAAGTTTTAATTATTAAGCCTGTACAGATTAACATTCCAAATAATTTATGACTATGCAATGAGAAATATATTTTGATTACTTTATATTTTATTTTTTAAGGTATATTAGTCATAGCGAGTAATAGATTCTTCTCATAAATATACCTTTACTGTTTTTAACTCCTCAACACCTGATTATGCCTGTCTCCATTTTGAAGTTCCATTTTTTGCATTGTAGTCCCCCTTCATATACTGAATTGTATAAATTTAATACTATGTTCTTCTCAACATATAACTTCTCAATATTGTGTTTAGCCACTGTTGTGATATCTTTTGCATCCATATCTCTATCTCTTTAACTTTTCCTTTCCTGTGACTTACACAAATTTTTATGGCAGAATCTAATACAATATTTATTAAAGTGTCTTAGTAATTACAGTTTTAATCTCCATCCCACCTCCTGCTATGAAAACTGCTGTTTTATACATTTATGTTTAAAATAATTTATATTAATGATTTAAAATTTTGCTTATATTTTTAGTTACAATTTATTGCTTTTTCACATTTAGCTGGTAAAACCTTTACCTTAAACTTTGAACATTTCCTTCCAGTGAGTACACATTAATTTATTCTATTTTCACATATGCAGCAAGATATGTAGCATATTATTCTAAATTATATATTATCTATTGTGCCACAAGACATCAGAACTTACTTTTATTACAAAATAGCAGTTTTGTACCTGCAAATAAACTTCTCTCCTTTCTATTACCTTAAATCTCTTCAGTAATTGGTAGCTAATATTTGGTTGTGATTTTCTACATTAATTCTTTTATCTTCCACTGATTATGATGTCCTGTCTTTTTATGCTGATATATTTTATATAAAACAATACCTTCTAAGCCACCCATACTTTTGTAAGCAATGAGTTTTTTTTTTTTTACTTTTATATGGCTGAATCATATCTATCTAGGTACATATGTATGTATGTATGTATGTGTCTATCTAGACAGCATTTTTTGTCAATATATTGATATGAGTCTATGTTCATTCCATATCTAGATGTAATGAATAGTGCTCCAATAAACAGAGTATGCAGGTTTCTGTTTGATGAACATGTAGAGTTTTCATTATAAATATACAAAGATGTGAGATACTCGCATCATGTCATAGTCTGAGGTTTTGAGGAATTGTTTCCTATATTGATTATATCAACTTGCATTTTCACCAGAATACATGATTTTTTCCATGTATTCTCTACATTCTTGCCACCACTTGTTATATTCTATCTTTTTGAAAAGAGCTATTTTCACTGAGGTGTGATGTTATTTTACTGTGGTTTAGATTTTCATTTTTTTTTAAATTTTTTATTCATTTTAATGAGAAAATAGCAGTGAAATGGTTTCAAAACACGTTAGTAGGACAGTTACAATAATTACTACATTGCATATTGTTGTCTTTGTAGTAGTTATTCAGAGGACAAGATGTAGACATGATAACTTCTTTAAACAATATTAGTACAAACCTTTCCTCTCATTGAACTAAGAGAAAGTAGCTGTATATCTAC
>NW_004524639.1:12192535-12194028 GCF_000260255.1 Octodon degus
ATCTTTATTGTCACTGAATTAAGAGAAAGTAGCTGTATATCTATCTTATTTTGTATATACAGATACAAAATGGTCCTTCATTTATATCATCCTTTTTTGTTTAGTTTTGTCAGAGATGGGTATTCCATTGTCATTTAAATATTGTAGGTGTGTGAATTCAGAAAAATAATCCAATGTAATCCAGTAGTCCATAATAGTAGAGGGTAATACTCAGGACTGGAAATGTCAGAAGTTGTTGACTTGAGCTCAGCATATCAATACTTGGTGGAAAATACCTGTTCTTTCAGTGTATAAATGGCAAAATAGACAATGATCATGAAGCTAACCCCAGGTAGAATCCCCTCCTCTCAGTAAGGTTAGTCTCCATACATTTGTGAATTTTATGAGATGCTCATCTTTGAAAATACCAGTCAATGCAAGTACACCAATATCCTTCACTGATAGTATGTCTTCTCCAAAAGGACCCTACTTTATCCTTCTTTGTTCCTTTGCTTTTTAGGAAATCAAAGAGTGTGCAGAGTTATAAAATTCAAGGTGTACCAATTACAGATGTGGGTAATGGGAAGGTGGTAAGGCTCTAGTGTTGGCAACTTTTCTTTAAAGCAAGAACACTGTTATGGTTTGTGTCTAGTTGTCCCCCCAAAGCCTCATGCAGTCATGGGGTGAGGACTTCTAGAATTTGTGTTAACTCATGATCCACTGTGATTATGTGTGATGCAGGGCTGGGATTATGGGTCTTAGTACTGCTGGGATTACCCACAGGTGGGTAAATACTGGGAAGTACCCATAGGTGTGAGTACTTCCCCTACCCTGGGGCAGGTAATTTGCATTACAATGTAAGGTGGGAAGAGAAGCTAGCTGCTTGAGCTGCTGCTACCCCTCCCTTGAGCTCTTGCTCTTTGCCACCACCATGAAAGGTTGCTTTCTGCTGTGTGCTGCTCTGCCATGGACCCAGATGAATATGGACTGAAACCTCCAGTAACTGTGAGCTAAATAAACCTTTCCTTCCTTCATTTTGAATGTCGAGTATTTGTCCCAGCAACGAGAGAAGAGTAACTAAGACAAACACAGAGAAAACAGCAACTAAATCAGCTCTGGACATCTGTTGGGTTGAGGAGCTCGCCCATATCTTGGGCACAGAGCCTGTCAGGTTCATCGCTACACCTGGAACTTTCAGCAAATCATAGCCTTCCCACATACTTCAATGTCTTTTCTGTACCACCCTGTGGCCCCTCAATTTCTTTCATGGCTTCACACAGTCTGTGTTGTATATTTGTAAGAATTCACACTGACTGAGAAAACATAAATGCAACAAAAATGTAAAAGGCTCCAAGTAGTATATTATATATATTTTGTTCTTCTATATGGTCTTCTGTCATTGTCAGAGGCACAGTAGCTAAATTATAACTTTTCTTTTGAGGGAATCCAAATAAAAGACCCAGATTGCTCTTCAATAAGAAGATTGCCAAGATTGCATTGGATATATATATATA
>NW_004524639.1:12194128-12195981 GCF_000260255.1 Octodon degus
TATATATATATATATCTTGTAAGGTGACTCCTTGGACAATAGCTGTAAAACAGTCTCCAAATTCTTGCTCTAGGGGGCTGGCAAGATAGCTCAGCAGTCTAAAGCACCTGCTTAGGCAAGCTTAGGCAGACGCAGAACACTGCAGTTTGATCCCTGGCACTACCTGCTGCACCAGCCCTGCCTTCAGGGTGGGCTGAGCTGGAAAAAAAAAATTCTTGCTCTAATTTAGTTGCTTGATTCTAAGTTTTCTTGGCTTATTCCTCTGTCAGATACTTATTCATCTCCATCAGAGATTCCAGAGACTTGGACTTTATGAAGATTGCAATGGGGTGGAGCTGGGCCACTTGATGGCATTTCCTGATACATATACAGTGCTTGCCCCTTTCTGCTATAAATCTCATAATCTGCATGCTGGTTCCATATAAGCTGTCATTGTACTTAAGGAATTCTATAAATTTGTGCTCTTGAATATCTTTCTCCATTTGTTCTCTGGAAATGATAAAGTGATAGTCTCTTCGATCCACTTCATACTCATGTTTTGGTCTCCTAGTATGAGGCACACATAAGCCAAATTTATCAGAAAATTCAGATACGAAATCATCATCATCAATGCCAGGTATAGTTTATTTCCTGCCTTCTGACAGGCTCATGTGAAAAATGAGTTCTTCCACCCATTCAGGATCATTGGTTTCCTGCTCGCTTTGCTCCTTGTTCTTGTAGAGTAGAAATTTTAGTGAAAAAATGAAGTTCTTTGCATGCTTGTCATTGAGTGACCCCTTGGAATCAATCACTCTAGGTTTTGTGTTAGACTTAACTGTCTTCAATTGTGCATGTTCCTTCCTTTCCACACTCCACTTGCTGGGGATGAGGCCCATCTCCTCGCTGTTGCCCTCCAGCATGACTCTCCTCACCTGCCACTGTTCATTATCAGGAGCGTTTATTATATGCAGAGTATCTCCGCATTTAAAACTAAGTCCTTGGATCAGAAGCCCACTGTCCTTCCTTTTGTCATAGTCAAACATGGTTCTTACATAGAGGGAGATTTTCTGATTGGTTCACAGGGAGCCAGATCAGAACCAATGCTGTAGTTCATCTTTTCTTGCAGGTCATGGATTTTGACCTCAAATCGAGTATAGACTCTTTTCTATTTCTGGACTTTTTTTTTTTATTGTAGAACTGGGGATTGAACTCAGGGTCTTGCGCTTGCCAGACAAGCGCTTATTCTACTGAGCCATCTCCCAGGCCCTGTTTCTGGTCTTATCTTTGGTGAGACAGAGGAGGTGGAAGTTGTCAGGGGAGTGCTGAAGGGAGCCCTGAGAGTTGTCAAGGATCAGATAATTTTACAGCAAAGATCTATGAAATCCATACTCTACATTTTTTTCCTTTTTTATTATGATAAAATTCACATACCATAAAATTTATCTTTTTAACATATGAAACTATTATGTGTATAACCATTGCATATTGCACAAGTAACCTTCATTTAATTTTGTATTTTCATGACTATAAGTAGTATTACATATTTGTAGGGAGTTAATGAAGATCATGTACAGGTTCCCACACATGCTAGAGATGTGCTCTATGAATGAGCTATACACTTAGGCTCAGAAGCTCCTTATTTATTTACTTATTTATTTATTTAATTTTTTATTTTTATTTTTATTTTTTTGACATCAGTTTTTTTTATTTTAAAGAAAAAAATAAATACAATGGTACAAAATCTCAAAACAAGATTTTAGGAGAATAACAAGGATTAGTACATTGTGTATTGTTACTGCCAAAGTAGTTTCTCATATTACAAGATATAGGCAAGAAATAATAAGTAAACAACATAGGTACAAATATCTTTTTTT
>NW_004524639.1:12198449-12203462 GCF_000260255.1 Octodon degus
TATACTTTATATCCCCTTTTTTTGTTTTGCCAGAGATGGGTGTTTCATTGTTTTTTACATAGATATTTAGAAATCAAACCATATATACACCATTGTAGCCCTAAAATTCTGCTGCATTTTGTTTTTCTTGTCTCTAGTTTACTTTTATTAACTTTTTTACATACATTCACTTAAAAATAGTATATCAATAATTTATATGGCATTAAAAGCAGCATGCATTTAGAAGACCAAAATGACAGCTATCTTAAGCATGGTTTTAGTATTACACATTGCTGTCCGTAATGTAGTTGCTTAGTCCACAGGTATCAGCATACAGAGTTAGTGAGGATGAGATTTCTATGCATTAATGTAACTGTTATTTTGAAAAACCTGATGGAAATCTTTAGGATCATTGCCTGAACTATATTGTTTATATAAACATATGCTTTTGTCACTACCATACATCCTGACCATTCTCCTTTCTCTCTCTATGTTGTTTAATCCTTAAATTCTCTCTTTCCATTTCACTTTTATACCTTTTAATTTTGATTTCTTCTTTTGAGTTCTTGCAGTAGGAAGACAATATGATATTTATACAAGTGTGTCTGGTTTCTTTCACTTATGAATATAGTTTCAAGTTACATCCACTTACCTATAAAGTCTTTGAGTTTATTTTCTTTATAGGTAAGAAATGGTCTTTTGAAGACTTCTCCAAATACAGCTTCGCTAACTTCAGTGGAACACCCATCTCCAACAAAACAGAACAAAAAAGGGGGACATAAATAAAAGACTGTTTTGTTATAAAAAATCTGTCTATGTCTGTCTGTCTATCTTTTCTATGTATGTATACACAAGATAGTTAGGATAGACATATAGCTGTTTTAGTTCATTCATACAGAAGATAGGCTTGTACTAATATTGTTTTAGACAAGATATCATGTCTGCATTTTGTCCTCTGAACAACTACTACAAAGACAATAATATGCAGTGTATCAATTATTGTAACTGCCCTACTAACCTGTTTTGAAACCATTTCATTGCTATTTTCTCTTTTTTCTCATTAAAATAAATAAAATAATATAAAAGGAAATAATCTATAGTATAAAAACACCACATATTTTACTCCTGCTCCTCATGTGATGAGCATTTTAGCTGTTTCCAAGATTTGTCTAGAACAAATTCTGTTGCTATAAATATAGGCACACATATATAACTATGATATGATGTTTTCAGTTCTTTTTGGATAATTCCAAGAAGGAGGATAGCTGAATTGAATGGGAATCCCAGTCCTAGTTTTTTGAGGAGTCTCCAAACTGATTTCCATAGAGATCACATGAGTCAACAATCCCGCCAGCAGTGGAGAAGGTTTCCTTTTCCTCCAAAGCCTCTCCAATATTTGCTGTTTGATTTCTTTATGATACCCATTCATTCTGGGGTGAGATGGTATCTCAGTGTTGTTTTAATTTGCATTTCTCAAATAGCTAGTGATATAGAGCATTTTGTCATATATTTATTTGACTCTTGAATTTCTTCCTCTGAGAAGTGTGAGTTCATCTCCGATGACCATTTTTGGATTGGGTCTTTAAATTTTGGGGCCCTAATGATTTTAGTTCTTTATGAATTCTAGAAAGAAAACCTTTGTCGGAGTGCTTATTAGTTAAGATTTTTTTTCCAAATTTGTGGTTGTCTATTCATTCTGTTGGTGATTTCTTTTCACATGCAGAAACTTCTCAATAACAGGATGTCCCAGTTGTTGATTCTTTCAAGTATTTCCCATGCAGTTTGATTTTTGTTTATGAAACGTTTGCCTACACCCATGTCTTCAAGATTTCCACCTATTTTCTCTTTCAGGAGATTTAGTGTTTCTGTTTTAATGTTTAGATCTTTAATGTATTTTGATGTTAGTTTAGTGCATGGTGAATGACCTGGGTCAAGTTTTAGTTGTTGGCATATAAAGTGCCAGTTTTTCCAGTACTATTTGTTAAAAAGGGTTTTTCTCTTTCAGTGAGAATGTTTGGCTCCTTTTTTGAAGATAAGATGGCTGAGTGTGTTTGTACTTGTATTTTCTTTTTCCAATTTATTCCATTGATCCTTCAGTCTATTTCGTTGCCAATACCAAGCTGATTTTATCATAGTATCTTTGTATATAGTCTCAAGTCAGGGATTTTAATGCCTCTGGCTTTGCCTTTGTTGCCCTTTGCTATTCTAGTTCTTTTGTCATTCCAAATGTATATTAGGAATGATTTCTCTAGGTCTGTGAAGTATGTTGATGTTATTTTGATAGGGATTGCACTAAACCTGTGTAACAGTTTTGGGAGTATGATCATCTTCACAGTGTTAGTTCTTCCTATCCAGGAGCAGGAAATATTGTTCAATTTTGCGAAATCCTCTACAATGTCTTTTTTCAGAGTAGTATAACTTTCATTGAATAGATCTTTTACTTCTTTAGCTGTATTAATTCCTATGCATTTCATTTTCTGAGGTACTATTGTAAGGCTATTTTTTCTGTAATTTCTCTCTCAATGTGTTTGTTATTTCTGTAGAAGAATGTTATTGACTTTTGGGTATTGAGTATGTATTTTGCTATTCTTCAAAATTTGTTTATTAATTGCAGGAGCTTCTCATTGGAGTTTTTTGGGTATTCCAAGTATAGTATGTCATCTGCAAATAATGATAGTTTAACTTCTTTGTCCATACTTATTCCACTTATTTTTCTCTCTTGTCTAATGGCTCTACCTAATGATTTCAAAACTATATAGACTAGGAGTGGTGATAGAGGAAATCCTTGTCTTGTATCTGATCTGAAAGTGAAAGTTTTCAGTTTTTCTCCATTTAGTACTGTATTTGTAGTTTGATTGTAATTGATGGCTTTTATAAGACTGAGGTAGTAGCCATCTCTTCCAATTTGCTGTAGGACCTTGAACATGAGTTAATGTTGGACTTCATCAAAAGCCTTTTCTGCATCAATTGAGATGATCCTGTGGTTTTGTGATTTGGCTCTATTGATATAGTGTATTACATTTATAAATTTGCATAGTTAAAACACCCTTGCATCCCTGGAATGAATCTTACCTGGTCATGGTGTACAATCTTCATGATGATTTGCTATATTGTATTTGCTAGAGTTTATTGAGGATTTTTGCATCTATATTCAAGGGGGAGATGGACCTGTAGTTCTCTTTTTTTGCTGCATCATTACTGCTTTTGGTATCAGTAGAGTACTTGGTTCCAGGAATAATTTTGGGAATATTGTTTCCTTTCCAATTTAATTTAAGAGTTTGAGGAGTATTGGGATTATATCTTCTGTAAATTTCTTGGAGATTTCAGCTGTGAATGCAGCAGGATCTGGGCTTTACTTTGATGGTACTTTTTATTACATTTCCTTGGATTATTGAGAGTTCTTATATCCTATTGATTCATTTTCTGTAATTTGTAGCTTTCTAGGAATCTGTCCATTTCTTCTGTGTCTTTGATTCTATGAGAGTAAATATTTTCAAAGTAGCTATTGATGATCTTCTGAATTTCCAGTCTATGATAATTTCATCCTTTTCATTTCTTATTGCTTGATTTTGAGTTTTTTCTTTCCTCTTTTTGATGATGTTATCTAGGGGCTTATCAATTTCCTTTATTTTTTCAAAGAACCAACTTTTTCATTCATTAATTCCTTGTATTGTTTGCTTCATTTCCATTGCATTAATTTCTGCTCTAATCTTTATGATTTCCTTCTTTCTTTGGGCTTAATGTTTGCTTTACTCTTCTTTTTCCTGACATTTGAGGTGCAGTATGAGGGTATTTGTTTTTGTTCTGTTTTCCTAATATATTATTTCACAACTCTAAATTTCTCTCTAAGAATTGCATTCATTGCATCACATAAATTCTAAAAATTTGTGCTTGAATTTTCATTGAATTGTAGATATTGCTTAATTTCTTCTGTGACCCATTGGTTGGTGAGGAGGGTGTAGTTTAATTTCCTTGTATTTATGTTTTTTTTCTGGTTTCTTTTGTCATTTATTTTCCATTTCATTACACTGTGGTCACATAATATGCACGGGATAGTTTCTGTTTTCTTGCACAAACTTAAGCATGACCTATGGACTAGTATGAGGTCTATTGTAAAAAATGTCACGTGTGCATCTGAAAAAATGTGTACTCAACTGTGGTTAGGTGGTACACTCTGTATATGCCCACTAAGTCCACTTTTTTTTCAAGTTCAGGTTCAGTTCTGCTAATTCTTTGCTAATTTTTTTGTCTGGTTGACCTATCTCTTTGGGATAAGGGGGTTGTTAAAGTCTCCTGTTAAGACTGTGGTATTGGATATTAGATTTTTCTTTTCCACTAAAATTTGTCATATAGAGTTGGGTGCTCCTCTGTTTGATGCATACACATATATGACTGTTATATCTTCCTCTTGAATTTCTCCCCTAACCAGTATATAGTGACCTTCTTTATTTCATTTGATCATTCTTGGTTTGAAGCTGAGACAATCTACAAGCAGGATTGCTACCCCTTCTTTTTTCTGAAGTGCTGGTACATGTTGTACCTTCCTTTGACTTTCAGCCTATAAATTTCTTTATGAATTAAGTGTGTTTCTTGTTTACAGCATATTGTTGGATTTTGCTTCCTAATCCACTGTGCCAGTCTATTTCTCTTAATTGGTGAATTGAGTCCATTAACATTAATGATTATAACTGAGATGTACTGAGTTATGATTGACATGTTATTTACCTTCTGTTGCATTCCTCTTTTTCTCCTGAATTTAATTGTTTGACCTGTTTGGTGAGTTCTTTCCATTCCCATTTATGAAGCTGTGATCATTTTGGTCCCTCTCTAGAATAACTTTTCATAGACTGCTGAATTTCTGGAATCTTGATTATTATATGTCTGGGTGTGGTTTCAGTTGGGTTGATGTTATTTGGAGTTCTATATACTCTGGTTAACTGAATGTTAGATTGTTCCTCTGTATTTGGGAAGTATTCTGCTATTACTTCTGCCCATATTCTTTTTATATCATTTGTATTGATTCCTTCTTTCTCA
>NW_004524639.1:12203716-12207871 GCF_000260255.1 Octodon degus
TTTTTAATTTTTATTCATTTTAGAGAGAGAGAGAGACAGAGAGAGAGAGAGAGAGAGAGAGAGAGAGAGAGAGAGAGAGAGAGTAATCTTCGCATCTTCTTGCAGGTGATGAAGTATTTTTTCCTGCATCCTAGTTGTTTTTAAGAAATCTTTCCTTGCCCTTTCTGTACTGCCCAGGCAGGGGTCCATATGGCATTGTTCTTTATTCCTATCATAACTTAAAGGGAAACTTCACAATGTCCATAGCCCTTGATGTCCTGCAAATGAAGCAGGAGGACATCCTCAAGTTCCTTGTTACAGGAACCCACTTAGGTGGCACCAACCTGGATTTCCAGATGAAGCAGTATATCTATAAAAGGAAAAGTGATGGAATCTGCACCATAATTCTAAAGCGGACTTGGGAGAATCTCCTGGCAGCTCGAGCCATAGTGGTCATTGAAAACTCTGCTGATGTCAGTGTCATATCTTCTAGGAACACAGGCCAGTGGGCTGTGCTGAAGTTTGCTGCTGCCACTGGAGCTACTCCTATCATTGGATGCTTCACTTCTGGAATCTTCACTAACCAGATCGAGGCAGCCTTCTTAGAGCCACATATTGTGATAGTTACTGACGCAAGGACTGCCCACCAGCCCCTAAAGGAGGCAATTTACATCAGTCTGCCAACCATTGCTCTGTGCAACACAAATTCTCCTCTGTGCTATATGGACATTGCCATCCTGTGCAACAAGATGGGAGCTCACTCTGTTGGTCTGATGTGGTAGACCCTGTTCCAGGAAGTGCTGCACATGCATGGAACCATCTCCCTTGAACACCCTTGGGAAGCCATGCCTGATCTCTACTTCTAATGGGATTCTGAAGAGATTGAAAAGAAAGAGCAAGCTGCTGCTGAAAAGGCTGTGACCAAGGAGGAATTTCAGGGTGAATGGACTTCACCAGCTCCAGAGTTCACTGCTGCTCAGCCTGAGGTTGCAGACTGGTCTGAGGGCATGCAGGTGTCCTCTGTGCCCATTCAACAGTTCCCTGCTGAAGACTGGAGTGCTCAGCCAGCCACAGAAGGTTAGTCTGCAGCCCCCACCATGCAGGTCACTGAGTGGGTAGGAACTACCACCGAGTGGTCTTGAGCTGTTCTGCTGACACTTAAGCAAAATGAGAATGAGGCTGATGAAAAACAAAATAATTTCTAAAAAAAAGAAATCTTTTCTTACCTTTTCAATAGGTGCAAGAGTGTCTTCAAAGTCTGAAACTGTATCTTCACTTTCATTCAAACAGCTTTGCCAGCTTATGATTGAGATTTTAATTTCTTATATATCTCTTTGAATCTGCTTAATGCATTCTATTTCTTTCCTACATTTCTCACTCAAGATTTACATCATTTTTCTATTCTCCTCTATTTTTTAAATCAGAGTCTTCCTTAGAAGCAATTATCACTCTTTCATTATGATTATTTCTTTTTTTTTTTACTCCAGAGATAATTTCTGATAATGATTTCCTATACTTTTCTGCAGTTGCTTCTTTAGTTCATACAAAAGCCGGGCCTGGGTGCTTGCTGGAGAGATCTGGCAAGTGATCAAGCAGGCAAGCAAAACCCCCTGCAAACATGCTAGGCCTGGACTCTGGCTGAAAAGGGATCTGGCGGCTGAGTGTGTGGAATGTCTCATATTAGAATTTCATTTATGTAATAACTAGTAATATTAAACATTTTTTTCATGAGACCCATGGACATTTGTTTCTCTTCAGAGAAATATCTATTGATATCTTAATTTTTAATTAAGTTATTTTGTTGGAGTTGAGTTTCTTATATATTTTTATATTAATCCTTCATCACATGTGTTGTTTTCAAATATTTTCTTTTATTGTGTTGGTTGTCTCTCTGTTCTATTAATTACTTCATTTGTTGCACAAAAATTATTTAATTGTATAAGGTTTTAAGCATAAGACTGAAAACTATGAAAGCACTAAAATATAAGGGAATGTTTCATAAGATTAGTTTAAGAAATTAATTATTTATACAAATCTAAATGTACTGCTGCTTGCAACAGAACCAAAAAATGACAAATGAGGCTGTATTTTCTTGCTAATACAACATTAACCACTCCGTTCTTCATTGTATAACTTGACAACACATATAACTATTTCAACAATGAAGTAGTGAAGTCAACCCACTTCTTAAAATTTCTTAACATTATGGTCTCAAAGTACATCCATGTTTCTACAAATAACTCACGTTTATCTTTCTTTGTGGTATCACCTTGGGGGTGAATATCATATTTTCTTTATCCATTCATCTGTTTATGGACATATAGGCTGCTTGCGAGATTTAGCTATTATGAATGTGCTGTTGTAAACATGAATATAAATAAAAATCAACATTAAAGATAGATAATATAAAGAGGAGTGAAAGATCTTTCTCAAATGGGAAGGGGACTGTGAGATGGAGGGATGCAGAAGGAGCAGAAGGAAAGAGGACAAAATTAGGAAACAAAATGTGTTGTGTATATACACCACATCCACATCAGGAATATAAACATTATGTACTGGAAACTTGTAGAAAATATAAAATTAAAAAATAAAAATTTCCTTTGATTCCTGCTCTCATTTCCCCCTACTACATATGCTATATGGCCTCAATTAAAAATCACAGTCCTGTGAAATTTAATTTTCTCTGTCTGCATAACACCTTACACATGTATTTCCTCTTCTAGCCAGTGTTTTTCTCCATGAGCTATCATTACATTTTTGCATCATCACCCTTAAATGCATTGGCCACTTTCCTGCTTTTCCATTAAATATTCATATTTTGCTTTGAAACAATCAAAATTTAGGCTGTAAACATTGCTGCACTAGAACAGAAATGGGAACAACTCACTGTGGTTCAGTACTTTGAGTTGATGAAAAATCATTCTCATCTGTATCATTAATTTGTTCACTGTATCTTTGGGAGATCCTCAATTTTAATCTCTTTTTACAAATATAACCTCCTCTGAAACCTTGCTGACAGAGCTAAATTATGCATATTTCTTTGATTTATCACTCTATGTTCTCATTTTTATGCTATAAATATATCAATCCCTCACAGTGCAGTAAAATTTTTCACTTATTATTGAACCACTTCTCAATAAATATACCATATTCCCCCATTTCCACCCTGTTTAACTTGTAGTCTTTCAGTGTAAAGACAATCATATGCTTTGGTTGCAAAAGCTAATAATTTTATTAGCTTTATTCCTTAGGTGTAAAATGGAACTGCTATTTTCCAACAACCATGGATATTCTAAAATTTAAATCCCTATAGAATGTTAAAAACCATTGCACATTTTTACACAGAAAGTTAGAAATCAAACCATATACAGCATTATAACAGGACAATCATATGACTTTTTGTCTTGTTTATCATTTTATTTATTTATTTATTTATTTAGGAATGGGCAATTGAACTCAGACCCTTGCACTTGCCGGGGAAGCACTTATTCTATTCAGTCATCTCCCTGGCCCTTTATTACTTTTTTAAACAAGCATTTACTTTAAAGAGAGTATAGCAATAATTGATATGACATTAGAAGCAGTACACATTTAGAAGACCAAAATGACAAATATATCAATCATGGTTTTAGTATTACACATTGCTGTTCTCAGTGTAGTTGCTTTGTTCACAGACATTAGCACATAGAGTTAGTCAGAGTGAGAATTCTAACCATTAACTGCTAGTTTAAAAAACCTGATGGAAATTCTTAGGACCATTGTTTTAACCATCTTGTTTATATAACTCAATACTATTATGGACTATTGGACTATATTGGGTTATTTTGTGAATTCAAGTACCTGCAATCTTTCGAATGGCATCAAGTATGAAAAAGCCCTTTAGAGAGTTCTCCAAATTCAGCATCTCTAACTGCAATGGAACACCCATCTCTGACAAAATAAAACAAAAAAAGGGAGACACATTGGCAGCCATGAAAACTAGGAAATTTATCAAACGTGTGTAAGTGCAGTGCCTAAAGCAAACAAGCTATCTCAGTCTTCATATAAACATCCTGTCTGGTGAAGGTCAGCTATTGGTTGCTAGGCAACCTTGTATCACATGTTGCTAACTTTCCAAAAGTATAAATAAAGAAAAATAAAGGATTGTTTTGTTGTGAAAAAAAGACAGAAGAATAT
>NW_004524639.1:12207971-12213830 GCF_000260255.1 Octodon degus
GTGTGTTTTTCATTGGGTTGAGGTTCTTTGGCCTTCTGTATGCTTCAATTACCTGAATGTCAGATTGTTTCCTCATATTTTGGAAGTTTTCTGCTATTACTTCTGCCCATATTTTTTAATGTCATTTGTGTTGACTCCTTCTTTCTCATTGATGCCTATTATTCTCCCATTGTTCATCTTTACTCATCTTGCAGGTGATGGATTATTCTTTCCTGCATCCCCATTGTTTTTAAGAGATCCTGTCTTACCTTTTCGCTAGCTACACCAGTATCTTCAAGATCTGAAACTCTGTCTTCACATTCACTTAAATGGTTTTCCAAGCTTGTGATTGAGAGTTTCATTTCCTTTATATCTGTTTGTCTCTGTTTCATGCGATCTATTTCTTTCCTGAATTGCTCATTCAGGGAATCTGTCATTTTTCTAATCTCTTCTTTTTTTTTTAATCAATTTCTTCTTTAGAAGCAGTTAGAAATTCTTTTACTGCAATGTTTTTTTCATATTGGGTTTCCTCCCTATGTTTCTGTAGTTGCTTGTTTACTTCGGATGCTATGAGTTCTGAGAGTTCTTTGTTTATTTCAGAAAAGAATTGCACTCTGATTTCCTCTATACCTTTCTGCTGTTGCTCATTTACTATCGATGCTATTAATTCATGCATTTGAGCCTGGCTGGTGCCCTCCGCACTTGTTCTGGGTGGGAACTGAGTTTCTTCCATATGTTTCTGCATTTGATTCTGTAATGCAGATGTTATTAATTCAGCGATTTCTTTTTTCATTTCCAATCTGAGGTCTTCTATATCTTTCTGCAGCTGTTTCTTTTTTTCAGAAGCCATTGAGTCATTGTTTTCAGCTGTTTGATTTCCAATTTTTTCTGTGTTAGTGACCTCTGCACTTGTTATGGGTGGGCTTGTGTTCTGAGGTTGCATTTTGTTCCTTCTCGTCATTTTGTGTAGCACTGTCTTCTGA
This sequence comes from Octodon degus, assembly GCF_000260255.1. Classification (NCBI taxonomy): domain Eukaryota; kingdom Metazoa; phylum Chordata; class Mammalia; order Rodentia; family Octodontidae; genus Octodon; species Octodon degus. The sequence goes on from NW_004524639.1 coordinate 12,208,934, forward strand.
TCTTTGTTGTAGATCTTTGCTGTAGTTATAACCTTCGCACATACTGAAGTTCAGGTGCAGTTCTACAAAGTTTGGACTTATCCAGCTGCGTCTTGCTTGGGTCTGGCTTCTGTGCTCAGCTTCTTCCCGCTGCTGACCTTGAGGGTGAGCCTATTGTGCCCCTGTGGCGAGATGTTCTGCTCCTGGACTAGCTGGTTGGATCTATCCTCCACACTCTCTGCAGGGATTGCAGCTGCAGGATTACACCTCAGGCGTGTATGCCAGGCCTGAGCTGTGCCTGGAGGGGGCAAGGTGAAGTAGGGCGAAGAGGAATCTCTCCCACATACTCATGGGACCTGGCTTAGGACTGTGTCTGGGGGTTCCCGGAACTCGGCAGAAATTCCTCCTGGGCGGTAGGGGTAGGGGAGGTGCTGAGGGTGGTGGGGGGCGCCCCTAGGGGGTGAAAGAGGGTCTGGCCCAGGCTGCACCTGGGCTGGGACTGGTCCCACTGGCGCAGGGTAGTAGGAAGCTCTTCACACACTCACTGGACCTGGACTAGGACTGGGTCTGGAAGTTCCCGGAATTCCGCAGAAATTCCTACTGGGTGTGTGGGGTTGGGGAGGTACTGCGGAGTTGTGGGGGGTGGCCCAAGGGCCTGGGAGAGGGTCCGACCCATGCTGCGCCTGGGCTAGGACTGGTCCCGCCGGCGCAGGGTAGCAGGATGCTCTCCACACACTCAGCGGACCTGGGCTAGGACTCTAGATAATTTATTAGTAGTTGAATTTTCAATCTTGTGTTCGAGAAATATGAAAAAAAACAAGGTAATATCAGGCCACAAACAGAAAAAATAACTTTATTGTACAAAATTATATTGATAAAACATTGATAAAAATTATTGAAAATAATGATTATAAGGAAGATGAATGTGAATAGAGAATAGAGATTTATAATTGATCAAACAAAAAATGAATGACATTAGTGATAAATGTATTAAAATTATACATCTTAAAATATGCAAATTATAAAATAGAAATTATTGAAAATTTGATGTCAACAAGCTATATAAAAATATAATTTAGAACTTAAAAGACAGAATTCAGTAGGCTACACAATAAATGCCAAATTTGAAAGCAATTCTGGAATAGTGGTGCATGACTTTAATCCCTGCCCTTGGGAAGCAGAGACAAGAAGATCATCAGGAGTTCAAGGCCACTCTTGGCTACATAGCCAGTTTAAGGCCTGTCTGGACTACATAGTGGGAACTTGTCTCAGAAAAAAAATTTTTGAAAAAGCAAATAAGTAAAGACAAGTGTTTTGAGCTATCCTGTCTGACAAGAAATGAATTAAAAACTTTGGAATACTGTTAACAAAGAAGCATGTGTTTGTGGTACCTTCAGGGGAAGAAAAGGGAAAATAGGTATATAAAACATTCTATAAAATAATATCTAAAAACTTGCTATATCTTGAGAAAGTTATGGACATCCAGTTACAGGAGGCTCATAGGATTCCAACATTTTTATTGACAGAACCATATCAGCACCATAGTATATCATAATCAAACGGTCAAAAGTATATGATAAAGATATAATTTTACATCAGTAAAAATAATACACTAAGTCATTTATATGCAAATCCCCATTAGAGAAGGACTACATAGTGGAAAGCTTCCAAATAAAGAAAGACGGGATTGTGCAAAGGCTTATTCTAAATACTAAAGTAAAATAAACCTCTGAATTAATAATAGCATACTAGTGACATTGTCTTTCTCAAAGCAAGAAGAAGTTACTTTTCAAGTCATGTGAAGAGAGAAGAAATTTATTAATACTAAATTAATTTTACAAAAGATGCTTAAGCAAGTTCTACATCCAGAAGGACAACAAATATAAATATAATCATAAAATATGGAATATCCTGGCAAAGTTAATGCACAAAAGAGAAATAGAAAAGAATCAAACCTTTTTAATACAACAAAACCATCAATCCACAAGAATGAATAACTGGCCAGGTGTGGTGGCACATGTCTATAATCCTTTCAGTTGAGGGGATGAGGCAAGAGGATCAATAGCAAGTTTGAGGGCAGCCTGGTCTACAAGGTGAGTTCAAAGACCAAACTGAGCTACATAGGGAGATCCTGTCAAAAATAAAAAATAAAAAATAAATCATGAATAACATAGGAAAAGAGGCCAGGGAGATGGCTCAGTAGAATTAGCACTTGCCTGGCTAGTGCAAGGGTCTGAGTTCAATCTCTTCCTCTGCCAAACAAAACAAAACAAAGCAAAACAAAACAAAACAAAATAAAAACCAAACATGAAAAACACAGTGAAGAAAATTCAAAAATAAAAGGAATATTTTGACATATGATACGAGAATCTACTTATCAATAACAGTGTAGAAATTAAAAGGACTATATTTCTCAAGTAAGATACATGTACTGGATGAATGAATTAAAAAATAAGACCCAAACACATTTTGCCTATGAGAAGTTCATTCCACAAGTAAAGAAAACAGAGACATGAAAGGGAAAGAACAGAATAAGGTAGGTTGTGAAATCAGAAGCCAGATGCAAGCACAAGTAAGGAATTCTAAAATATAAAAATACACTTGGCAACCACAAGGTCATGAGTTTGATTCCCTGTACCAAATAAATAAATAAGTGTTCAAAAAAGTACATCTCTTGGACCAGATCAATAGCTCAGTGGATTAAAGCACCTGAAAGCAGGCACAGGAGCCAGGGGCTCAATCTCAGGGCCTACCATGCCAGCCCTACCCCTAGGGCACACTGAGAAGGCAATTGAGACTGGGCATGGTGGCACATCCCTGAAATCCCAGCTCTTAGGAGGCTGTAAACAGGTGGATAATTAGGAATCCAATCTAGTAGTGAAGCCCCGTACACCCTGAAAACCCTTCTCCAAAATACAATTAAAAATAAATAAATAAAGAAGACAACCTTATCACAACTCATGAGTTAGGAATATTATATACATATACTCTACTTTGGAAAATATGAGGCCGGGGAGATGGCTCAGTAGAATAAGCACTGGCCTGGCAATCCCAGCTTTTGGGGGGCTGTAAACAAGCGGATCACTATGAGTCCAATCTAATAGTGAACCCTAAACACCCTGTAGACCCTTCCCTAAAATATAAAATAAAATAAAATAAATCTTTTTTTTTCTTTTAAGAATAAAAATACAATGAGAGGTTTTGTGTTTTTTTGTTTGTTTGTTTGTTTTGTGGTTTTTTTTTTTCTACTGAGGATTGAACTTATGACTGCTCTTGTGAGGCAGGCATTTATTCTACTGAGTTATCTCCCCATCCCCAAAACATCTCTTTCAATACTGCTGTAAGGAACAGAAACAACTGTAGAACTATCATTTTAGTCAGCGATATCAGAACTTTATTTCACATTTTAATAGTTTAAAGTCAAGCTCAAATACAATAGTTTTGAAAGCAAAATTTCTTTAGCAATGCTGAACACTATGACAGAAAAATACAAAAGAGGTGAAAAGTTTATATAAATATATCATAATGTATATTATGATAAGTATATTAGTATTATGTCCTGTGTCCAGATGTTCTCCGGAAGTCTCATAGTTGGGGCTTTTTCAGAGGGGGCTGGATCTAGAGTCTGTGATGTTGGGATTAAGAATGAATGACTATTAAATTAGTCCACAGATTGGTTTGCCATAATTCTTTGTAGGATATAGGTTCCCCAACATGTGTGGGAATGCTACCTACCCGAAGGGTAGATGCCTTGGATAAAAATAAAAGGGACAGAAAGAGGACCACTGTGTCGCTTGTGGTTAATTTATTTTTGCTGCCTTTGGCCTGCGCTGCTTTGCCACAGACTGTTTTCCTCTGTGCTGCCCCCTGCCAGGCTACCCTGCCTTGGAGCCAGCTGATTATGGAATGAAACCTCTACAAATTGTGAGCCAAATAAACCTTTCTCCTTTAGAAAAATAAATAAAATAAAAAAATACAGTAAAATGCATAAACTGAAAAAATGTACAAAGAAAGTAACTAATGATCAGGTGATTAATTCAAAATAAAGACATAATGATTGTTAAACTATGTGAAACTAATGTATCAGCACCCAACTGTATAAAACTTAATTAAAATCTGAAGGGCTAACAACCAATACAATAATAATGGCATTTCACTATGCCCACTTTCATGAATAAAGAGATTATCTAGAGAATTTTTTTTTGTGTGTATGTGGAACCGGAGATTGAACTCAGGCCGTTGTGATTGCCAAGGAAACACATATTCTACTGAGCCATCTCCCCAGCCCCCTATCTAGAGAACATATTAACCAATTAAATATAGAGTAAATAGCATAAATCAAATGGTCTTAAGGATCATTTACAGGACATTTCAAATAGAAGATGTAAAACAATGTATCTTTTACATGTGTGTAAAACACATTGTTCACATATTGTTCACCAAGCGTGTTCTTTTTTTTTCTTTTGACATCAGTTATTTTATTTTAAAGAAAAAAAATAAAAACAATGGTCCAAAATCTCAAAACAAGATTTTAGGAGAGTAACAATGGTTAGTACATTGTGTATTGTTACTGCCAAAGTAGTTTCTCATATTACAACATATAGGCAAGAAATAATAAATAAACAGCATAGGTACAAACCTTTTTTTTAAGTCAACAGAAAATGGAAATATACTTTTTAATGTTTCTAATACTAGGAGAAGATACAATACAATCTTTTAAATAAATTGCAAGTCAAAGATACAGTATAAATCTTAGAACAAAAATTAAGATTAAGCAATATTCATAAAATTAAATGTTTCAAAACAATTGAACTAAGAAAAAGTTTTCATGATAGCAAAGAAATACTAAGAGTAAAACATAAGATAAATACTGGAATGGCAAGTAAATGACCAGCACTTCTTACAGTTTGAGGATAGG
>NW_004524639.1:12213930-12217124 GCF_000260255.1 Octodon degus
AGAAATAATTACAACCATGTCAACTCCCTCACCTCAACCACCTCCTCCTCCTCTTTCTCCTCCTCTTCTCCTGCTCCTTCTCCTGCTCCTCATACTTATGAATGATTTTGTGTATGCTGGTTTTGTGACGGACAATACTATTCAAACAAAAATGCTAAATCATAACTTTGGTCCTGATTCCCCAGAATGTGCTTTACTATATTTTAATTTTTTTAGTTTTTTTTTCTTTTGGTACAGGGTCTATCTATGCAGTTAAGACTCATATTGCACTCCTAGCTCAACCTCCCTAGCATGGTATTACAGGCCTGCACGACCATGCTTGTATTTGGGGACAGCATAGCATGCAGTACCAGGAATTGAATTCAGGATTTTACACTTCCCAGGCAAGAGCATAGACCACCAAGCTATCTTCTGAGCCCTGTATTTTTAAAATACAGTTCACACAATGTTAATATCAATTTACATTTTAGAGAAAAAACACACTTTAATACTTTAAAGAAAAAGAGCTTAACAAGTCCGCATCTTGTACAGCAATTAACCACTAAGAATATATGCAGTGCATTATTTGTTGAAACTGTACTTCCGATTTCATTTGAAACTGTCTCATTGCTATCTGTTTATCAATAAAATTTTGGAAAAAAATAAAAAATAAATCACATTTGAACACTTAAAAAAAAAGAAAAACAGTGCTGGGTTTAAGAAACTGAGAAAACACTATAGAAGACAAAAGAAATTTTTTTCTTTTGACAGATCATGAGAAAAAGAGGGTGAAAATTTTTAATTTTTATTCATTGAAGTATTTTTTACACTTGTTTCTTGATACCATCCATTTATATTGAATGAATTGAAATTGTCATGGGCTTGGCACAGGGATAGAACTTCAAACACATCCTCCTCTAGCTATTTGACTTTAAAAATGTTACTTGAATATCATAAGTCTAAATTTCTTTTTCATTTGTAAAATGAGGTATTTATAGTAAAGTACTCATTGATGTGTTGTAAAAATTAAATTAGATAATGTATGCAAAGAATCTAACAGGTTGAGGACATATCTCAGTGATAGAACATATAACTACCATTCATAAAGCCCTGAGTTCAACTTCTAGCAACACAAATGTGAAAGAATTTGGGAGCTTCCAAGAGGCCTAAACTTAAATGTCCATTACTAGTCTCTTCCATTAGTATTAAGAACCAAAATGTGGCTGGGGAGATAGCTAGGTGGTGTAAGTGCCTGCCTGGCAAGCATAAGGACATGGGTTTGAACTCTAGTGCTACATGCTGTGCCAGCCCCAGGACCACAGGCATGCATTGGAAGCCACCAAATCTGGATGTGATGGTGCACACCTGTAATCCCAGTGCTGGGGAGGCTGAGATAAGGAGGATCACTATTAACTCCAAGCTGGGTTGCGAGACACTATACCAAATAAAAAGAGAGAGATTCTTTATTTTAAAAAAAAGGAACCAAAGTAACAGGTGAATAACTGCATTTGGAGATTAGTAACTAGGGGAGTGTTGGAACACAGCAAGTGAAACACTGGGAATCTATCCAGCTCTGTGGCTTGAGACATCTGCCAAAAGGAGGAACAAAGCATACTCACAATTGACCTTGTCTTCTAAACTGGTTAGGGAGTTGCCCTCTGCAAAGAATAATTTGAATGGAAATTTTAGCTCCTGGTGTCTTTCACAGTTTTCTCATCTTTGCAGTCCATTAAGCCCTTTACCAAACTAGAACCTGAACATTAGTTTTGCCCAGAAGAAGAGAATTGTCTTTTACCTTCATCAACTCTCAGGGGCCACACTTGATACCATCTTGATCAGGGAGCTCTACTTTGAATTGATACTGTTTTAGGACTCAGAAATTTTTCTATTAGAATCCATTAGTGACTACAAACATTTTGCTACACTGCCATAGTAAACTACTATCTTATGAAACCAATTTAACTCAGAATTATGATGCTTATTACAAAAGCCAATTTAGGACCTTGTACCATAGAAGATAAGTGTTTTATCAAAGACATTATGCTGATGATGCTTTCAAATAATGAGAAGTGAAGACATTCATCTTCTGGACTTAAAGCATCAGAAGCCACTTGTGGAACAACACCATTTCCAATACAGAGAACTACTACATTCCCCTTATAAACGGTAGCTTAGGTATTTTTTCCGAAAGCCAGAATTGAGTGGTCCTATAGTACTGTTGGAGCAGAGAGAAAGTGCTCTGTTTCTCCTCCACCACCTTCATCCCGGTATCACTACCAGGTCTGAGGGAAGGTGCTGCAAGTGTGCTACCACTGCTGGAAATTACAGTGACAAAAGTTGTTATACACAGAAGAAGTTGCACTCAACGTGTCTAAGACCACTGTCAACACAGTGTGACTACTTCCACTGTCAGACTGATGTAACAAGTCTTTCTACTCCAGTGTACATCAAAGCTTGCTGGGCCATTAGAACATCCCCAATTCTGGATGACCTTCAGAGATAAAAGATCTCTAATTTCATGACACAGGTTGTGAAAAAGGAATATAAGAATATCATAAAAACAGAAGCCAAGATTGATTTGAAGCCAAGATTCATTTACAGGAGAAAACATGTTACTACAAAAGTAAACTTACAAAATAAGTAGAGGTAGATAATTTATTTTTTCTTTCTTTTCAAAATTTTATTGATAAACAGGTAGCAATGAGACAGTTTCAAATCAAATCGGAAGTACAGTTTCAACAAATAATACACGGCATATATTCTTCTTAGTGGTTAATTGCTGTACAAGATGCGGACTTGAGATCCTATTTACAAACACCATTAGAACAAATAAATCTATTCATTAAGAGAATGCAACTATATATCTATCCTAACCACATTGAATACACAGATACAAAATGAACATTCATCGGTACACTCCATTTATTCTAAGTTCCATTATTGAATATTATAGGTGTGTAAACTCAGCAAAATATTCTAAAACAGTCCAGTAGCCCATAATAGCATTGGGTCTTCTGTTTGACTGGCAATGTTAGAAATTATTGACCTGAGTCCCCCACAGCTCAACATAATAGCATGTCTTTACTTCCTATATTTCGTCTTCATACTTTTCTACTGGATGGTTAACACCAAGGTAAAGCAGGACCCGTGCAACAAGAGTTGCAGCTTTTTGGTCTGAGAAGGTCAGTGAAATCCCCTCAGGATTTATCCTGAGA
>NW_004524639.1:12218154-12219303 GCF_000260255.1 Octodon degus
GGCTATCACAAATTGTGCTGCTATTAACATAGGCACACATATATCCCTATGATATGATGTTTTCAGATCCTCTGGGAAAATTCCCAGTAGAGGAATAACTGGTTTAAAGGGCATTTCCAGTCCAACTTTTCTAAGGAGTCTCCATACTGATTTCCATAAAGGTTGCACCAGTCTACACTCCCACCAGCAGTGGAGAAGTGTTCCTTTTCCCTACAGCCTCTCCAACATTTGTTGCTGGGTGATTTCTTTATGATAGCCATTCTTTCTGGGGTGAGATGATATCTCAATGTGGTTTTAATTTGCATTTCACGAATGGCTACTGATGTGGAACATTTTTTCAAGTATTTATTCATTTGTTTAATTTCTTCCTCTGAGAAGCATGTGTTCATTTCGGATGCCCATTTCTGGATTGAGTCTTTAAATTTTTGGGCCCTAGTGATTTTTAGGTCTTTATAGATTCTAGAGAGCAGACCTTTGTCTGAGTACTCATTTGTCATGATTTTTTCCAAATTTGTGGGTTGCCTTTTCACTTTGTTGGTAATTTCTTTTGATGTGAAAAAACTTCTCAGTAAGAGCAGGTCCCAGTTGTTAAGTCTTTCAACTGTTACAATTGCGATTTGATTTCTGTCCATGAACTCTTTGCCTACCCCTATGTCTTCAAGAGTTCCACCTATTTTCTTTTCCAGGAGATTTAGTGTCTCAGCTTTAATGTTTAGATCTTTAATCCATTTTGACTTTAGTTTAGTGCATGCTGATAGATCTGGGTCAAGTTTGAGTTTTCGGCATGTAGAGAGCCAGTTTGTCCAGCACCATTTGTTAAAGAGGCTATCTTTCCTCCAGTGAGTATGTTTGGCTCCTTTTTCAAAGATAAGGTGGCTGAGTGTGTTCATAGGGTCTTCATTGACTTCTAATCTATTCCATTGATCCTCAGGTCTATTTTGCTTCCAGTACCATGCTGATTTTATCAGAGCAGCCTTGTAGTATAATTTAGAGTCAGGATTAGTATTGCCACCTGCCTTGTCTTTATTGCCTAGAATTGCCTTTGCTATTCTAGGTGTTTTCTGCTTCCAGATAAATTTTAGGAATGATTTCTCTATGTCTGTGAGATATGTCGGTGGTAGTCTTATAGGGATTGCATTAAAACTGTAC
>NW_004524639.1:12219403-12225560 GCF_000260255.1 Octodon degus
TTTTCTTTAGCGGCTTTTAGTATACTATTCCTATGCTGAATTTCTGGAATCTTGATTATTATGTGTCTGGGTGTGGTTTTCATTGGATTGATACTATTTGGAGTTCTATATGCTTTGGTTACAGGAATGTCAGATTGTTGCCCCATATTTGGGAAGTTTTCTGCTATTACTTCTGCCCATATTATTTTTAAATCATTTGTATTGACTCCTTCCTTCTCATTGATGCCTATTAGTCTCACAATGTTCATCTTTGCATCATCTTGCAAGTATTGAATTATTTTTTCCTGCATCCTAGTTGTTTTTAAGAGATCTTTTCTTACTTTTTCACTAGCTGCAATGGTATCTTTCAGGTCAGAAAGTCTATTTTCACTTTCACGCAAACGGTTTTGCCAGCTTGTGATTGAGGTTTTAAATTCCTGTATATCACTTTGAACCTGTTTAATAGATTCTATCTCTTTTCTAAATTGTTTATTCAGGAGTTCCATCATTTTTATATTCTCCTCTGTTTTTTATCAGTGTATTCTTTAGAAGCACTTAGTACTTCTTTGATTATAGTTACCACTACATTTTTTAGTTCCGAAATTATTTCTGATCTGATTTCTTCTATACCTTTCTGCAGTTGATTCTTTACTATCAACACTATAATTGCAGAGATATCTGGTGTGTGATTTCCAATTTCCTCAGTGCTAGTGTCTTCTGAATTTGTACTGGGTGGACTCAAGGCCTGAGACTGCATTTTGTTCCTTCTCTTTGTCATTTTGTATACCAAACCAAGTGTGTTCTTGAGAGTGTATACAACATTAGGTATACAGCATTAGATATCTATATAAAATAGAATAATTAAAAAGACAATATGATGATTAATTTTAAAATATTAAAAGTACAGGAAAGATCCGAGTATACAATTTGAAGGAATGTAATAAAAGCAAAACAGATTTGAAGAAAACAGAATCAGGGCCAGGGAGATGGCTCAGTAGAATAGGCGCTTGCCTGGCAAGTGCAAAGGCCTGTGTTCAATCCCCAGTCCCGTAAAAAACAAAAAAAGGAAAGAAAGAAAGAAAACAGAGTCAGAAAATAAAATAAGTTGGGTCAGCAAGATAGCTCAGAGGAGTAAAGTTCCTTCTTAGTCAAGCTTAGGCAAGCGCAGGGACCTGAGTTCCACACTCAGCAACACATGCAGCTCAATCCCCACCCCTAGGACATGCTGAGCCAGCAAGAGTTTGGGCGTGGTGGGGCACACCTATAATCCCAGCCCTGGGGAGGCTGAAAACAGGAGGATCACCACAAGTTGGAGCTGCCTGGTGAGACTCAGCAACAACCAAATACATACAAAATACATAAATAAAATAAATGTTTGAAAAAGAAAAGAAGTTCAGGAAAACAAAGCAATTGTTTTTGAAATAATTAAACAAAACTGACAAATCTTTTGCAAGACTAAGAAAGAAAATCAAAAGACAAAAAATTTGAACATGGAAATGTGACATGGCGACTGATACCATAGTAGTGAAAAGTATCCCTAAAGGTTGATAACAAACAACTACAAGCAAAAAAATTAAAAATCATATAACTCAATGGAAAATTAAATATATGATTATCATCTTTAATTAATATATGTGTAGAATGAAGTAAATCAGGCCCACATATGCAAACATCATATTGCCATGCTAATATGAGTATCTGAAAGAGTAAATGTAGTCTGGAAGGTACAATAGATATTGTGAAAGGGAAAGGATCTGTTCGATGGGAAGGAAAAGGAGGTATGAGGAAAAGTTCAACACAAAGAGGAGAAAAAGTTATACTTATGTTTACATGCAGGATAATTTGGATAATTGTATTGCTGATTCTTGCTGGTCTTTTGAAAGGAGCAATTAGTGCTTAATTTTTTTTCTTTACAAAATACATATGTCCAGGTATGGTGGCACATGCCTATAATCACTTCAATTGAGGGGATGAGGCAGAAGGATTAATAGCAATTTTGAGGGCAGCCTACCTATGAGATGAGTTGTTTTTAATTTCTTGTATATTTTTTCTTTTTAATTTCTTATAACTTTTTTGTTGTTTTGTTTTAAACCAATTTTACATGTTTAAATCTGATAACCTACACAACTAATTTGAAGATAATGTCATGCAGTACAGCACCATTGTTGAATTCTTATTACTTTATTTAGTGGAATTTTTTATCATTTCTGATGTTTTTTTAATTACTATTTTGCATTCTTTAAAAATATAATATATATGTAATCAAACAGCATATAAAACAGTATGTCAAATACATAACTTCATACCAATGATTATAAGATCATTGTTCAAAATGCATAGTATACAAAACAAACCCAGATGTTCACCAAATGGTAAATGAATTAAAAATGAGGCATATATATGCAATAGAATTTATTTATCTATTAAAAGTGATATCATATATCATAAACTATTGGGAACTAGCTATTGTGTTAATATGATTAACAGAAAAGCAAATACTATTTGTACTCTTTCATATGTGGAAGTTTAAAAAAACTAAATATCAAGGTAGTGTGTAGTAACACAGTAATTACTTGAATTCTGGGTAAAGTGAGGAAGGACTGACAGAGTTGGGTAACAGTTACATAAACATATGTAGTTCTAGTCTTCTACAAAACAGTGGGATGGCTATAACTTATAGTAAAGCAAAATTAGATGCATTCTGTAAATAACTAAAAGAGAGGAGCTCAATGGCTCCAAACACAATCCCTTTAATGATAAAGGAATGAAAATATTGATTGTACTTAATTATATACACATACTGACTGATAATCACACAATTAATACCTGTTAAGAAAATTATTTTCAAATATTTAAGAAGGAATATCATGACAATATGCATGCAACTATGAAATTATAATACATGTGAATAAATCTTTACAATTAATATATAAAAATATGTCGAACCCCTGGAACATCAACATTTCTTAAAAATGAGCAAAAGGTAATCATTACTTGATATATATATATATATATATCCTTTAAAATGTTCTCAGGCTGGATATAGTGGTAAATGCCTGTAATCCCAGGATTAGGGAGGCTGAGGCAGGAATATCACGTTAAGGTGAAGGCCCCTCTGGGCTACAAATTGAGTTCAATGCCAGCCTGTACTGGATCAGGTAGAGAACCCTATCTCAAAAAATGTCTTCACTAATAACCCTTATATTTTCACACAGAAAAGTAAATCCCAACATTTGTGCAGCACTTTAGACTTATTTAGTGTTTTGCTTATCTGTTAAGATAACCTGGGCCCGGGGTCCGGGAGATGGCTCAGTAGAGTAAGCACTTCCCTGGCAATTTCAAGGGTCTGAGTTCAATCCCTGGTTCCACAAAAAAAAAAAAAAAAAAAAAAAGATAACCTGGGCCCAGAGAGAGTAAATTTGTCAAGCAATGGATGTAACATCTCCACATGGCTGACACTGACAAAGGATCTACAAACTGTGGTACTGACTGAACTTGGCAGATACAGAAATTACAATTCTTGTGATATAGGTCTTGCTTTATTTTGGTCTTAACCATCCAGCAGAAAAGTATAAACCTGAGGTATAAAAAGTAAAGCCATACTAATATTAATATAGCCACATTAAGAAGCATATTAATGTGAAAGGCTCAAATCAACAACTTCTGACATTGCCAGTCCTGCAGATAGCCTACTACTATTATGGACTACTGTACTATACTGGATTATTTTGCTGAATTCATGCACCTACAATATTTAATGGGAATACCCATTTCTGACAAAACTAAACAGAAAAAGGGGGTAAGAATGAAGGACCTATTTTGTATCTGTATATACAAAATAGTTAGGATAGATATATAGCTATTTTCTCTTAATTCAATGAGAAAAAAGATTGTACTAATAGTGTTTGGACAGGATATCATGCCTGCATCTTGTACTATGAACAACCTCTATGAAGACAACAATATGCAATGTATAAATTATTGTAACTGTCCTACTGACCTGTTTTGAAATTTTCTTTTTGATATTTGTTTCTCAATAAAATTAATAAAAAAATTAACCTGGGCTGGCCAAATAGCGCAGGGGATTAAAGTGCCTGCAAGCAGGTGCAGGGGCTATGGGCTTAGTGTCATGCAGGACCCACCCCTGGGCCAGCCATGCAGGACCCACCCCTGGTTATGCTGAGATGGCAATTGAGTCTGGGCATGGTGGCACATGCCTGAAATCCCAGCTCTTAGGAGGCTGTAAACAGGTGGATAATTAGGAATCCAATCTAGTAGTGAAACCCCGTACACTCTGAAAACCCTTCTCCAAAATACAAGTAAAAAATAAATAAATAAAGAAGACAACCTTATCACAACTCATGAGTTAGGAATACTATATACATATACTCTACTTTGGAAAATATGAGGCCGGGGAGATGGCTCAGTAGAATAAGCGCTGGCCTGGCAAGCGCAAGGGCCTGAGTTCAATCCCTGGTGCCGCAAAAAAAAAAAAAAAAAAAAAAAAAAAAAAAAAAAAAAAAAAAAAAAAAAAAAAAAGATAGAAAAGAAAATACAACCGCAAATGGACATTCAACTCACATAATAAATGTGGACATTACAGAATATAACATGCTTAGTGTATTTCTGTAGATTGGAACTGAAGAATGCGAAAAGAAAAGGTTGGAAATATTTACTTGAAACCTTAAATAGTACTGTAATTTATAATTGAGGTTGCTACAAATATATATGTACACAGTCATTTTGTTTCTCAAATGCTTACAGAACAATAACAAAATTGAACTGAACAGTATAAAATATCATCAAACTAATCTAACCTTCTAGGTTTACTTTCTATTTTTAAATAATGTTGTCTTGCTAATGGTATGACAATAACACTTTTACTGATGTGATCTGTGTTCTGATATATGGTAAAAATTGATAAACAGACATCTCAGCTACATATATATCTTTATTGTAGATAATTGATTTTAGTGTCTGGTTCATCATTTTCTGTCTTTCTAAAACCCTACCTCTTTTAGTTCATTTAATCATAGGTGTCTCTAACCAATAGGTGTTTCATTCTTTCTATGAAGGTGACAATTTCTGTGAAAGAGCTACTGGACACTGCTCTTACATCTTCCATATTTACTTCTTCTCCTTTGGATTTTATCCAAGACCGGTTTTGTTTAATCTGCCTGCTGCTCCTCTAGAAGTGACATCTGTTCAGTATTACCCTTTTTATCATGCCTGACATTCTGTTTGTGTGTCTGTTTACCTTATGCCCAGTTCCAACTGCTTCCTGCTGATAACATGAGATTTCTTCCTTCAGTCTTTCACAAGTTGGTAGGAATTGTTTTTGTTTATGTAATCAATTCGGTTACTGTTTGTTTTTCTCATATATTACCTGTCATTACATTTTAACGGAAATTCTATGGGGTTTATATATCAGGAAAATTTAGATTATCAGTTTGGGTGGCCCCAGGATAATTCTTTTCCTTGTTAACCTTCAAATAATAGCAAAATATGTTTCAGTGATCAGGCAACCTGGCTTGTATGAAAGTTTGAATATATATATAAAGGTGTGGAAATGTTTCATGTACATGCACCAATTGTCTACATTGATTGTAGTCAGTAGTCACCAGAAATCTGTACTAATCATAGGTAAAAAGATAAAAATTAAAAACAAAACAAAATAGTCATTACAAACTGCCTCTGAATCATGTACAGAGCAGACTATAAGGGAGTAATCCACAATTCTATTATTCTTCCCAGATAGGCTTCCTGGAAAATGTTGAGTAGAGAGGAAAACATTCTTTCTTCATGTTAAGAATGTGAAGTTGTTATTTAGTCACCAAACTCCTCAAATTTGTGTCTAATCTAATAAAATGTAAGATAATAGGCTGACAATAAATATCATAAAGCAATTGATGTAATTGTTCCTTTTATGTTGTCATACTGAAGAGAGATTAAAACAATATGAAACACAGGACAGGCAAACCCATATAATTTTTTTAACTTTTCATTTTTAGTTTTATTTATTTATTTTTTGGTACAAACCTCTGGTTTTTTTTTAAAGTCAACAGAACATGGAAATATGCTTTTTAAAGTTTCTAATACTAGGAGAAGATATCATACAATGTCTTTTAAATAAATTGTAAGTCAAAGATACAGTATAAATCTTAGAAAAAAATTAAGA
>NW_004524639.1:12226248-12232056 GCF_000260255.1 Octodon degus
CTGGCTGGCATGTGGTGCTGGGGGATTGAACCGCGGTCCCTGATGCTTTGCCAAGCTTGTTCTAAGTAGGAAGACCACTGAGCCATCTCTCCAGCCCCTTCTCCATTATATTTGAAAGACAATTTTGCAGGATAGATCAGTCTGGGTTGGAATTTGTTTTCTTGCAAGACTTCAAGTACTTTGCTCCATGCTCTTCTTGACTTGATGGTTTGTGAAGAGAAATCTGCTGTTATTCTGATGGGTTTTCCTTTAATTATGATCTATTTCTTTTCTTTAGTGGCTTTTAGTGTACTATTCCTAGGCTGAATTTCTGGGATCTTGATTATTATGTGTGTGGGTGTGGTTTTCATTGGATTGATATTTGGAGTTCTAGATGCTTCAGTTACAAGAATGTCAGATTGTTGCCCCATATTTGGGAAGTTTTCTGCTATTACTTTTGCCCATATTATTTTTATGTTGTTTGTATTGACTCCTTCCTTCTCATTGATGCCTATTACTCTCACATTGTTCATATTTGCATCGTCTTGTAGGTACTGAATTATTTTTTCCTGCATCCTAGTTGTTTTAAAGAGATCTTTTCTTACTTTTTCACTAGCTGCAATGGTGTCTTTCAAGTCAGAAAGTCTATTTTCACTTTCATGCAAACGGTTTTGCCAGCTTATGATTAAGGTTTTAATTTCCTGTATATCACTTTGAAAATGTTTCATAGATTGTATTTCTTTCCTAAAGTGTTTATTCCAGATTTCCATCATTTTTATATTCTCCTCTATTTTTTATCAGTGTATTCTTTAGAAGCACTTAGTACTTCTTTGATTATAGTTTGAAATGCCCACTACATTTCTTAGTTCCGAAATTATTTCTGATCTGATTTCTTCTATACCTTTCTGTAGTTGATTCTTTACCGTCAGCACTATTATTTCTGCAGTAGGTGGTGTGTGATTTCCAGTCTCCTCAGTGCTAGTGTCTTCTGCATTTGTAGTGGGTGGACTCGGGGCCTGAGACTGCATTTTGTTCCTTCTCTTTGTCATTTTGTATAACACTGACTTCTGATCTTTGGTGTAGAGCTTAGATGGAGTTATTACCTTAGCACCAGGTCCGGATCTACGAAGTTTAGATTCCTCCAGGTGGGTGTTGTTTGGATCTGGCTGCTGTGCTCCACTTCTTTCTGCTGCAGGTGTTAGAGTTGAACCCTTTGTGTCCCTCTGGCAAGATGTTCTGCTCCTGAATCAGCTGGGTGGTTTTGCCTCTAGCCTCTTTGCAGGGAGTTCTGCTGAAGGGTTCCTTGCTGGGCCTGCACTCTGGGTCGAATGAAGATCCGTGGGCCAGGGTCCTCGCTCTCACTCACCGGGCCTGCACTGTGGGTCTATTCAGGATCCCGAGGCCCAGGGTAGTCTCACTCACTCCCTGGGCCTGCACTCTGGGTCTATTCAGGATTTGGAGGGCCCTCGGGTCGTCTGACTCACTCGCCAGGCCTGCACTTTGGGTCTATTCAGGATCCAGCGGGCCCGGGCAGTCTCACTCACTTGCCGGGCCTGCGCTCTGGGTCTGTTCAGGATCCCACCCAACCCATATAAATTATACAAGCTGAATTTAAATTAAATATTAAAATGAATATTATCTTTTAGGAATACTAAAGAATAAACAAATACATGAAGATTCATGTATCTAGCCAATTTTTTATCATATTAAATACACTGTCAACAAAAATGTCTGTAGTCATAACTACAAGGAATGCTAAGGTGAGAGGGTCACTTTGGCTCAGGAGATCAAGATGAGACAGGGTAACAGGATGAGAACAGATATCAAAAAGAAAAAGAAATGAAAGGAAATAAATCATAAATGCATATAAAATAATGACTGGAATGAATAGTTTAAAAAACCAAATGATTGCTAAAAATGAAAAGAGTACATAATCAAGACATCAATGTTATTTCTAAAATTCAGTGAGTTATTAAGTACTTCTTAAATTTATTTTAATATATCTATTATATATTCTGAGATATACATTCATTCGCTGTCTAATACCACCCAGAGAGATAAAATATATTTTTATAGAACATACTTTTATTTAAACAGGAAATATTTTTATTCTCTATCCGTTCTCTTAATATCTTTCTAAAATAAGAGATTATTTTCTCTGGTTGTCAATGTCATTTTAAGATCAGACTCCGTTCTGAATTATATCCTGATTACAAATGCATTAAAAAATTCAGTCATTTTCTCTTTTGTATGGGGATTTCTAAGGAGAAAATAGCATTTCTATCAACACTCCATCTTTCAATATTCAAATCTTTGTTAGGGTTTTTTTTTTCCTTTCATTGCTTCTTTCATGCTATCACCTATCTAATTTATTTTCTTGCTTAGGCATTCTTACTAAGGTACTGTTAATATGGTAACACTTTGAAAGTTGGCAATTATATTCATGAAATTTGGAATAATTTCACTATTGCTGGAAACATATCTACTACATTTTTCAGGTTTCATATTATGCAAAATTTTTTGGTTGTGTAATTTTAAGTCAAGGATTGGGATGCAATCTGCCTTCACTTTGTTGGCAGGACTGTCTTTACTATTCCAGGTTGTTTCTGGTACAAATGAAATTTAGGAATATTTTCTCTAGATCTTTCAGGTGTGCTAATGGTATTTTGATTGGGATTATTCTAAATCTGTATACTAGTTTTGGTAATATGGACATTTTCACAATGTTGGTTCTTCCTATCCAGGAACAAGAAATATCTTTCCATTTTCTGAAAAATATTTTTGCAGAAGAAATGTTCATAAGTAATTTTCAATGTACAGACATTTTACTTCCTTTGTTAGATTGTTTACTAAGTATTTCAGTTTTTTGGAGCGAACAATATTGATTTTTGACTACTGGATTTGTACATTGAACTTGTTTATTAATCCTAGGAGTCTTTTGGTGGAGATTTTGGAGTCTTCCATGTGGAAAATCATATCATCTGTGAACAATGATACTTTAAATTCTTCCTTTCCTATCTTTATTCCTTTTATTATTTTTTTCTTCTCCAGTTGCTCTGGCTAATGTTTCCAAAACTACATTGAAAAGGAGTGGTGATAGTGGCTATCTTTTTCTTATTCTTGATTTTACAGTGAATGCTTTCAGTTTTTTCTTCCATTTGATCATGTGATAAACACAAATTAAAGCAACACTAAAATTCTACCTCACCTTAGAAAGAATGGCTAGGATCAAGGTATCAACCAATGATAAATGCCAGAGAGTCTGTGAGGAAATACTCAATTGAATTTAAGAAGAAATATTTTATTTTGATTGCCTTGCTTAGTTTTTCTTTGGAGAGAATAATTATTATGCACTATGTCAACTTAAAATTTTAAAGTATGTTAGAAAAATATATTCTTTGTAGATTGTATAGTAACTTTTTATTCAAATACTCAAAATTTGATTAGAATTATCTAGTTGTATTTTTACATTTTCTTATTTTTCAAATGATGATTTGTTAAAATCAGGTCATCATTTTAAATAAACAAATCATAGTAATAGCAACACCAAAGGGATGGCAAGGAAGCACAGTGGACCAAGTTTCTGCTTAGGCAAGCATAGGAACTTCAGTTCAATCCCTGGAACCTCATGCTGGCCCTGACCCAGAGCACACTGAGCCGACCACCAAGACCAGGAGTGGTGATACACACCTGTAATCCCAGCACTTGGAAGGATGAAAACAGGTGGATTACTATGAGTCAGAGCTGTCTAGTGAGATCTTGTACCAAATACATAAAAGAAAAAAGTGAACATCAAATACTCTGGATTTTGTTAATGGTACACCTGGTAAACAGAAACACTCCCCAAAAATAAAAAAGAGAGAGAGAGAGAAACACTCCATATATTACACACCAAAATACATTTCCACAAAGCTACTATTTTAAATTATAAATATTGATTTCTATTGTTTGCTGATACTTACAAAAGCTATTTTACATGATTTGCTTTTTGGTACTGTGAGTCAAACTCATAGTCTTGTTCTTGCTAGGTAGACACTGTGCCAATGAGCTATAATCCCAGCTTCTGTTTAACATTATTAATGGAATGATTACATTAAGTTAGATTTATTAAGAACAATTACTTTTTCTAAAGGTTAAGTTTATGACTTATCATGATATTTTGTGTGTTAACTAGTGTTCTCTGCATGCATTGCTTCAGCTGTTTTTCACAAATAATGTATTTATATAAAGTATTTTTATGAGTAGAATATATTTACTGGGGGGAAGGAAAGCTCTTTTCTGAGAGAGGGACAGGAGGGGGCCCCTGAGCTGATGGTCCCCAGGAATCTGTCTCTTCCAGGGACTTTTATAGAGTAAAGTCAGTGAGGTGGGTCTAACATGGTGGAGAGCATGGGAACTCACATAGGTGGTAATGGGCTGGGGCAAAACTACAGTCAACCAATGAGATTATAAGCACCATTGCTCAGGTAAAATTGATTAAATTAGAATCCATTTATATAAAGTAATTTTAACCTGATTTTTTGCATAGACTATTTTGTAGTTAAAATTACTGTTACTGATAAAAATTGATATATTTTACTTTATTTTCCAGAGTAATAATTTTAAACATATTCAAATACTTTAAGTCTATACAGTAGGGATGATAGCTTGAGGGTGTATCGCATTTCACCAAGACCCCAGTATCAGAGGCTCAAGCATGTGAAAGTTCAAAACTTTCATTTAAAAAAGAGAACCAGGACCCTTGCTCAAGTAAAGCCAACTAGGAACTTATTGTCACTTATTGTCCAAGTCTTCAGTCATGGTGCTTAGTCCTTTAAGAATTCATAGATCCTTGCATCCATCCAAGCTACCAAGTAGGTATGCATCCAGCCAGGTAGGCTTAGCTACATCCATATTATACTGGTCAATCTCTTTTGCACCTTTGTATCATTAATATTGTACTAGTTTTACAGGCATCCAGATGCAATGGTTCTAAGACTATAGAGGTTTCCACTCTATTTTAAAAGATATTTTGGTAGACTAGCTAGAGTTCCTTTGAGAAAGTAATGCATGAAGGTTTGAGACTTAAGCAGAAAGTGTGGTGGGGACCACAGGAAGTTGAAAATCTTAGGAATATAGAACATCTACTGAGGAAAACAGTAGGTAATGGGTGGAGCCTGTCTAAAAGAGGAGCCATGTAGAGTACAACTGGTGAATCCATATGTGTGAGGTCACGTACACATTTTTGAGTTCACATTGCTCCAAAATCTACCAGAACTTTTGCACATGGAGGTTCAGTATTTAATGTTCGCTCTACTCTGTTTCATGTTTCACTGGTCCAGTTAATTTCAATTCTCCTACTCACCCCTTTTAAATGGGTAATGTTGTCAGTCCTATGGATAACCCACCACTCTTATGGACTACTGGACTATATTGGGATATTTTGCTGAATTCATGCACCTACAATATTTAAATGATAATGGAATACCCATCCCTGACAAAACTAAACAAAAAAGGGGATACAAATGAAGGACCATTTTGTATTTGTATATACAAAATAGTTAGGATAAATATACAGGTATTTTCTTTTAATTCAATAAGAAGAAAGATTTGTACTAATAGTGTTTGAACAAGATATTATGTCTGCTTCTTGTACTATGAGTAACCACTACAAAGACAACAATATGCAATGTATTAATTATTGAAACTGTCTTACTAGTCTGTTAGAAAAAAAAAGATGGGCATGGTGGCTCGCACCTGTAATCCCAGCAATTGTGAGGCTGTAAATAGGAGAATCACTATGAGTCTGATCTAGTATGGAACCCTGAACACCCTGTAGACCCCTTTCAT
>NW_004524639.1:12232156-12255847 GCF_000260255.1 Octodon degus
TATATATCCAGGATGGCTAAAGTGATTGTATGAAGAATCTCCATTAGTTTTTTTAAACAGCAGTTAATATGCAGAATTTTCACCTTCACTAACCCTGTGTGCTGATATCTGTGATCTAAGCAAATACACTGAGGACAGCAATGTGTAATACAAAACCATGCTTCAATACCTGTCATCTTGTTCTTCTAAATGTGTACCATTTCTAATGTTATATAACTTATTATTATACTCTCTTTAAAATAATTTTTAAAAAAATAAAGGTAAAAAAGAGACAAGAACAAAAATTTAAGGTTTCTTGAAAGCAAGTGGTAATATGCAACAATATGTCCAATCTTACGTAACTATATCTATTAATGTGAACAATACATTTGATGATTAAAAATAGATAATATATCACCCATTGTTAATCAGCTATTATTGGTTTGAAAATCTGTAACATGTATTGCATGTTGCTCTGTTTCTGTCTTTGTTTCTGATTTTTATTCTTGCTTTTAATTTACATTTCAAAATTAAATTAAATTAAATTAAAAAATTGAATGGGGAATGTTTATATTTCACCATTGGATGTCAGAAATGTTTAACTTTTTTCTTTAGTTTTGTAAGGGCTTACATCTAAATGTTAGCTTTTAATCTCAGAGGCTACTTTTAACTGCAACTTTTCAGGAATATTGAAACTACTAAAAGTTTGGCTACTCTCAGAGACTAACTAAATATATTTCACATAATAGAATGAATCTTCAGGAATCCAGGTATGGGATATTATGTTAGATCTAAAATGTGCCATAAAATACAACTGTATTTCAAAGATGATTCAATCATAGAACCATTATATTCACCAGTGAATTATTTCATTGATGAGTTAAGTAACTAAATGTGCTCTTTAGAAATAAGGCCTAGTTTAAAATAGGTCTCCAGTCTGTCCTTTTTTCTCTTATTCCTGAATATCATGGCATGAGCAGCTATCCTCCATCAGGCCTTTCTGCCATTCCATTTTGTGGGAGGGGGCAGTGGACTTTGGAAGAACCCATTGGAAACTATGAGCCAAATAAAACTCTCCTTTATGTTGGAAGTTTAGCCATTTTGTCCTTGTAACAGTGTCTTAGTTACTTTTCTTATTACTCAGACAAAATACTCAACACTCACACGTTAAATAAAGAAAGTTATTTGGCTCATTTTAGTTTTCTACCCATAGTCAACTGGCCCCAAGGCAGGGTGGCATGGGACAGTGGCAAGGCAGTGAAGAAATAATCCATGAGAGGACAGCCAGAAAGCCAGAGGCAATAATTCACTTTTTATTTTATCCAGTCTACAAAGGTATTGGATTGTAATGACCATTACTAGGATGGGCCTTTCCATTATGTATAATATGAAGAATGCCAAACCCATCAACGGGCTCATTTAGTTATCATTAATCTTCAATCCATATTCACAGATCCTAAATCCATCTGCCTACACAAAGCCCTACCTATGACTGCATGACACTTTTTTGGGAGGTCCACCTAGATGTAAGTCATAATGAATGGGAAACTTACTAATGCATTAATACAACCTAACATATCAAAAGAGCTGGTGGGAAGTACTGGGCAGACCCTAATATGTTGTTCTATTTCCCTTTCCTAACACAGAAATTTCATGTAGTGAATGAACAATATCTTTTATTTTGTAGTAAATAATATATAATGAGATATAGAAAGTATATCCACAAAATTATACATTGTTAAAGCAATTCATGGTGTTATGTTACTTACTAGAAATATGATAATAGATTGAAAAATTCAGAATATTCTAGAATTTTGTGATAATTATATGTATGGTTTGGTAAACTGCAATATTATTTTACAAATAATTAACTTTATGTTAATAAATAGCAACTTTTTTTCTCCTTTTGGATAATATGGAGAACTATGTGTCAATCACCAAGATTTCCATATTTTAATTTCTTTTATTCTGACATATAAAAATAGCACATCTTTGTTATCCATTCTTCAGTTGATGGACAACTGACGGGTTGCTTCCATTTTTTTTGACAGAACCGGGGATTGAACTCAGGCCCTTGTACTTGCCACTGCCACTTATTCTACTGAGCCATCTCCCCGGCCCCTTCTTCCAAAATTTGGCCAAGGCAAATTTTAATGATTTAAATATGGGTGCACATACCTAACTGTGCTATATGTTTTCAAATCTTCTGAAAAAAATACACAGAAAGGGAATAGCTGGATTAAATGAGACTTCCAGTCCTGGTATGTTGAGGAATCTCCTCACTTATTTTCACAGTGGTTACACCAGTTTACACTCTCATCAACAGTGGAGAAGAGTTTATATTTTCTCACAGCCTCTTTAGCTTTTGCTACTAGTTTCTTTCTTTCTCTTTCTCTTTTTTAATGTATTTGGTACAGGGTATCACTATGCAGCTGAGACTCATAAAGATCCTCCTGTTTTTCAGCCACCCCATGTCTAGGATTACAGGTGTGCACCACCATGCCTGGTCTTGTTTTTGGGCTCAGTGTACCCAGGTGTGCATCTGGTGAGGCATGTGGTGCTGGGTAATGAACCCTGGCAACTGTGCTTGATTGAGCAGGTGCTTCATGCACTGAACTATCTTGCCAGCCCATTACTTGAGTTCTTTATGATAGACATTCTTTCTAGGGTGAGATGGAATCTCATTGTTGTTTGAATTTGCATTTCTCAAATGACCAGCACAGTGGAACATTTTTTTATATAGGGATTTGCCATGTGTATTTCTTCCTATGAGAAGTGTGTATTCATTTTAGATGCCATTTTTTAATCAGCTCTTTGAATTTGGGAGGCTTGATTTTTTTATGTCTTTATGTATTCTGAATAAAATTCCTTTGACTGAGTATCTTTTGGTTGTTTTTTTCACAATTTGTGAGTTTTCTTTTGTACTCTGTTGATTTCTTTGAATGTGCAAAAACTTTTCAAAAAGATGAGATCCCAGTTGTTGATTCTTTGAAGTATTTCCCATGATGTTTAGTTTTTGTTCATAAACCCTCTTCCTATCCCTATGTCTTCGAGAATAGTACCTACTTTGTCATCCAATAGATTTAGGGTTTCTATATTCATGTTTCAATCTTTAATTATTTTTGCTTTAGTTGCTGATAGAACTGAATCTACTGTTACTTTCTTGCATGTGGAAAGCCAGTCTTTTCAGCACCATTTCTTAAAAATTTTTGTCTTGCAGTGAATGTGTTTGGCCTCTTTATCAAAGATAATGTGGCTGAGTGGGGTTGTAGTTGTGTCTGCATCTTCCAATCTGTTCCTTTGATCCACAGGTCTGTTTTATTGTCAGTATCAAGCAGATTTTATCACAGTAGCTTGGCAATATACCTTCAAAACAGGTGTTATGATGCCTCCTGCCTTGCCTTTCTTGATCAGATTTCCTTTGATATTCTATGTCTTTTCTGATTCCAAATGAAAAAAAAAGTACAAAAAAGAATTTTAGGAGCACTTCTTTTTCTTGTTCTGTTATGTACGCTGGTGGCACTTTGATTGAGACTGCATTGAATATGTTTAGCAGTTTTCAGAGCAGAGCCATTTTCACAATGTTGGATCTTTCCATCCATGAGCAAGGATTACCTTTTCATTTTCTGAAATCCTCTTCAATCTCTTTTATTCAGGTTCTTGTAACTTTTCATTGTGTGGAACTTTTACTTCCTTTATTGCATTAATTCCTAAGTAATTCATTTTGGGGATGTCATTGTGAAGGATTTTGTTTCCCTAATTTATAAGTGAGAGTTTGTTTGTGTACAGGAATGCTGTTGATTTCTGAGAATTGTCTTTGTATCCTGCTACGCTACTGAATTTAGTTAATAATTCTCAGAGTCTCTTGGTAGAGTTTCCGTGGGTCTTTCTTGTTTAGGATCATATTATCAGTGAATAACAATTTAATGTCTTACTTTCCAATTATTATTCCCTTTCTCTTTCTTGTCTAATTGTTTTCATTAATGTTTCCGGAATTATAATGAAAAGGATTGGCAATAGTCGACATCCTTGCCTTATACCTGATTTTAGGTTGAAAGCTCTCCATTTTTATCTACTTAGAATGATAGTAACAGTTGGTTTTTCATAGATGGATTATATACAGATTAAGGTAAAGACCAACTATTCCAATTTTCAGTAGATTTTTTTCCATATAATTTTACTGAGAAACAAATAACAATGAGACAGTTTCAAACCAAATTGGTAGGACAGTTACAATATTTAACACATTGCACTCATTCTTCCTAGTGGTTAATTGCTGTACAAGATGCGACATGATGTCCTATTTACAAACATTGTTTGAACAAATCCCTCTATTCATTAAGAAAATGTAACTATATATCTATCCTAACCATTTTGAATATACAGATACAAAATGGACATTCCTCTGTATCTGCTTTTTTTGTTTACTTCCGTTATTTGAATCTAATAGGTGTGTTAATTCAGCAAAATATTCCCAAAGAGTCTAGCAGTCCATAATAGTATTGGGTGTTCTGCTTCATGGGCAATGCCAGAAATTGTTGACCTGAGTTCTCTACAGCTCAACATAACAGCATGGCTTTACTTCATATATATTGTTTTTATAATTTTCTGCTGGAGGGTTAAGACCAAGATAAAGTAGGACTTATGCAACAAGCATTGTAGCTTTTGGGTCTGATAAGGTCAGTGAAATCCCCTCAGGATTTATCCTGAGACTCTGTACCTCAGATTGTAGATCTTTTGTCAGTGTCAGCCATGTGGATGAGTCACGGGCATTGGTTGGCCAATATGCTCTCCGTGAAATCCTGAGAGAATGTTTTCTCTCCATGTGACTCTCCTTAGGCACACTCTACATCATTGATCACTTTCCACTTTGGCCCCATAATCTCCTTGATCTGAAAATTTGGGACACTACTGAGTTACATGACATTACAGAGCAAGTTCTCATATGTTCTGAGTCTTAATTGAATTTGGAAGACTAAGAACAAAATGTTGATTTTCTTGCCACCCTCATTTTCTCTAATTTTGGTCTGCAAACTTAGGTTGTTAACCCTCCAGAAGAGAAGCGTAATATTATTATCCTACAACCTGAGCTGTTAAGCTTAACTTCACTATCTGTCTGAATATCAAACATCTAAGGCATAACATGGAATAGGCATTTTTCATCAAGTATTGATATGTTGAACTTTAATTCTCTGCAGAATATGATGAAAAACATTTAAAAATTAGAATATATTTTAAAAATAGGAAGAAATAATTATAAAACTCTCATGTTTACACATAAGTCCAAAAATCTAACCATATACAACATTCCTTTTCCTGTCTCCTGCTTTCATTCACCAGCCTCATCTCTTTGAACCATCATCTACACGAGAGACAGCACAGTAGCAACTGGCATGTCACAACAAGCTGCCTGTATTCAGAAGACAAGAATGACAGGCACTGCAATCAAGAACTTACTATTACAAATTGCCATCTTCAGTGCAGTTGCTTAGTTCACAGGCATCAGTAAATATAGTTATTCAGGGTGAGAATCTTTCTAATTAGCTGGTAGATTCAAACATCTTTGGGAGATTCTCAGGATCATTGCCTTGCCCATCTTCTACATATAACTGTGTGGCTTGTCACTGTCATGTTTCCTAGCTCTTCTCCTTTCCCCCTCTTAATTAGTCCTCGAGTTCTTGCTTTCCTTTTACATGTATTATACCTTTCTATTTGTATTTCTTCTTTTGAGTTCTTATACTAGGGAAACTATACTATATTTACACATGTGTGTCTGCTTTATTTCACTTATGAGTATATCTTCAATTGGAATGCACTTCAACATAAAGGTTTCAAGTTTATCAATCTTAGAGCTGTGTAATACTCCATTGTATAAAAATACCACATCTCTTTCATCCATTCCTCAGGTGATGGGCATCATTGTTGTTTCCAAGATATGCCTATCACAAACTGCGCTGCTATAAACATAGGCACACATATATCACTATTATATATTTTCAGGTCCTCCGGGAAAATTCCCAGTAGAGGAATAGCTGGCTTAAATGGGATATCCAGTACAACTTTCCTAAGGAATCTCCATACTGATTTCCATAATGGTTGCACTAGTTTACATTCCCACTATCCGTGGAGAAGGTTCCTTTTCCCCCTCAGCCTCTCCAACATAGGTTGTTGGTTGATTTCTTTATGATAGCCATTCTTTCTGGGGTGAGATGATGTCTCAATGTGGTTTTAATTTGCATTTCGTGGATGGCTAGGGATGGGGAGCATTTTTTCATATATTTATTCGCTTCTTTAATTTCATCCTTTGAGAAGTGTGTCTTCATATCGGATGGGCCATTTCTGGACTGGGATTTTAAATTTTGATGCCCTGGTGTTTTTTTGGTTCTTTATAAATTCTAGAGAGCAGACCTTTGTCTTAGTACTTATTAGTCATGATTTTTTCCAAATTTGTGGGCTGTCTTTTCACTTTGTTGGTAATTTCTTTTGAAGTGCAAAAACTTCTCAGTAAGAGCAGGTCCCAGTTGTAAATTCTTTCAAGTGTTTCTCATGCGATTTGATTTTTGTTCATGAACTCTTTGCCTAACTCTATGTCTTCAAGAGTTCTTCCTACTTTCTCTTCGAGGAGATTTAGTGTCTCTGTTTCAATGTTTAGATCTTTAATCCATTTTAACTTTAATTTAGTGCATTGTGATGGACCTAGGTCAAGTTTTATTTTTCGGCATGTAGAGAGCCAATTTTTCCAGCACCATTTGTTAAAGAGGCTATCTTTCTTCTAGTGAGTTTGTTTGGCCCCTTTGTCAAAGATAAGGTGGCTGAGTGTGTTTGTAGGAACTTCTGCATCTTCTAATCTATTCCCTTCATCCTCAGGTCTATTTTGTTGCCAGTACCATGCTCATTTTATCACAGTAACCTTGTAGTATAATTTCAAGTCAGGAATTGTAATGACTCCTGCCTTGTCTTTATTGCCCAGGATTGCCTTTGCTATTCTAGGCATTTTCTGGTTCCAAATAAATTTTATGATTGATTACTCTAGCTCTGTGAGGTATGTTGGTAATAATTTGATAGGGATTATATTTAATTTGTACAGCAATTTTCAGACTATGGCCATCTTCTAATGGTGCTTCTTCCTATCCAGGAGCATGGAATATCTTTCCATGTTCTGAAATCCTCCATGATAACTTTTTTCAGAGCACTGTAATTTTCCTTGAAAATATCTTTGACTTCTTTAGATTACTTCCAAGGTATTTCATGTTCTTTGGTACTATTGTAAAAGGTATTGTTTCTATAATATCCCTCACAGTGTGTTTGTTTGTTTTCTGTGTAGAGGAATGCTATTGACTTTTGGGCATTGACTATATAACCTTCTATGCTACTGAATTTCTGTATTAATTCTAGTAGTTTCTTGGTGGAGTTTTTTGGGTCTTCCAAGTAAAGTATCATGCCATCTGCAAAAAATGATAATTTAACTTCTTCTTTACCTACTCTTATTCCTTTTATTTTATTCTTTTTTCTAATGGCTGTAGCTAATGATTCCAGAACTACACTGAATAGGAATGGTGATAAAGGACATCCTTGTCTTGTACCAGATCTAAGAGAAAAAGATATCAGATTTTCCCCATTTGGAATTATTTTAGCCTTTGTGTTTTCATAAATGGCTTTTAGCAGATTGAAGTAGAGACCATTTATTTCAATTTTCTGTAGGACTTTTAACATGGATGAGTGTTGGACTTTGAAAAAGTCTTTTGTGCAGCAATGGAGATGATTGTGTGTATTTAGTTATCACTCTATTTATATAGTGTATTGAATTTATAGATATTCAAATATTGAACGATCCTTCCATCCCTGGGATGAATTCTACCTGGTCATGGTTTATGATCAATCTGATGTTTGGCTGTATTCTATTTGCTAGTATTTTATTGAGGATTTTTGCTTCTATGTTCATGAGGGAGATTAGGCTGTAGTTCTCTTGCTTAGTTGTGTCTTTCCCTGGTTTTTGTATCAGTGTAATACTTACCTCCAGGAATGATTTTGGGAGGATTGCTTCCTTTTCTATTTCATTGAAGAGTTTGAGGAGTGGAGGGATGACATCTTCTGTAAATTTCTTGTAGAGTTAAGCAGTGAATCCATCTGGAATGGACTTTTCTTTGTCAGTATGTTTTATTTACATCTCATACTTCATTGGCTGTTATTGGGCTATTAAGAGTGGTTATAACTTGTCGATTCAGTTGTGGTAATTTGTATGTTTCTAGGAATCAGTCCATACGTTCTGTATCTTCTATTCTGTGAGAGTATATATTCTCAATGTGGCTTTTGATAATCTGATTTTCCACTGGGTCTGTTGTAATTGCACACTTTTCATTACTTAATGCTTGCATTTGAATTTTTTATTTCCTCTTTTTGATGAGGTTAGCTAGGGGCTTATCAGTTTTCTTTAATCTTTCAAAGAACCAGCTTTTTGTTTTGTTAATTCTTTGAATTGTTTTCTTCGTCTAAATTGAATTAATTTCTGCTTTAATCTTTATGATTTCTTCCTGTCTTTGGGCTCTGTGTTTCATTTGCTCTTCCTTTTCTAGTTGTGAAAGGTGTAGCACTATGTTATTTATTCGTCCCATTCTTTTTTTGTAATGTTTAAGTTCACAGCTATGAATTTCCCTCTGAGAACTGCTTTCATCGTATCCCATAAATTCCGATAAGTTGTGCTTAAATTTTCATTGAATTGTAGATATTGTTGAATTTCTTGTTTAATTTCGTTTGACCCATTCTTTGGTAAGTAGGGTGCTGTTTAATTTCCATGTATTTAATTGGTTGCTTCTGACCTCTTTCCTGGAGCTGTGATCCTTTTGATCTCTCTCTAGAACATCTTTCAGGAGCCTGCATACGTTTGCCTTTGCCATCATGAAATTCTTTAGTTGTTTTTTGTCATAGAAATATTTCACTTCTCCATCAAATTTGAAAGAGAGTTTTGCAGGGTATAATAGTCTGAGCTGGAATTACTTTTCATAGAGAACTTGAAGTTTTGAGCACTAGTTCTCCTTGCTCTCATGGTTTGTGAAGAGATGTTGGCCGTAATTCTGATGGGTTTTCCTTTGAATGTGATCTACTTCTTTTCTGTAGCAGGTTTCAGTATATTATTCTTGTGCTGCATTTCTGGGATCTTGACTATTATATGTTTTGGTCTGTTTTTAATTAGGGCGAGGTTACTTGACATTCCATATGCTTCAGTTACCTGAATGTCAGACTGTTTCCTCATATTTGTTAAATTTTCTGCTATTACTTCTGCCCATATTTTCTTAATGTCATTTGTAATGAGTCCTTCTTTCTCATTGATGCCTATTATTCTCACATCGTTCACCTTTGCATCATCTTGTAGGTGATGGATTATTTTTTTCCTGAATCCTAGTTGTTTTTAAGACATCTTTTCTTACCTTTTCACTAGCTGCACTAGTGTCTTCACGATCTGAAACTGTCTTCACTTTCACTTAAATAGATTTGCAAGTTTGTGATTGAGATTTTAAATTCCTCTATATCTCTTTGACTCTGCTTCATGAGATCTATTTCTTTCCTGTATTGCTCATTCAAGGAATCTGTAATTTTTCTAATCTCCTCCGTTTTTTTTTATCAATGTCTTCTTTCAAAGCAGTTATTAATTCTTTTACTGCAGTTTTTTTTTTTTTTTTTCAGATTGGGCTTCTTCCCTATGTTTCTGTAGTTGATTCTTCAGATGCTGTGAGTTCCAAGAATTATTTTCTTATTTCAGAAAATTCTTCTCTGAGTTCCTCTATTACTTTCTGCTGTTGCTTATTTACTATCAAAGCTATTAATTCATGCATTTGTGCTGAGTCTGTGTCCTCTGCTTTCTTTTTTCATTTCCGATCTGAGTTTCTCTATACCTTTCCGCAGCTGTTTCTTTATTTCAGAAGCCATTGATTCATTGATTTCAGCTGTGTGATTCCCACTTTGTTCTGTGTTAATGTCCTCTGCCCTTGTTATGGATCTTCTTAGGGTCTGAGATTGTATTTTTTTCCTTCTCCTTGGCATCTTGTGTAGCACCGTCTTCTGATCTTTGTAGTAGATCTTTGGTGCCGTTATAACTTTAGCACCTAGTGAAGTCCAGGTGCAGATCTACAAAGTTTGGATTTATCCAACTGTGCCTGGCTTGGGTCTGGCTGCTCTTCTCAGCTCCTTCCTGCTGTTGCCTTTGGGAGTGAACGTGTTTTGCCCCTCTGGCAAGATGTTCTGCTCATGGACCAACTAGGTGGTTATGTTCTCTTACTCTTTCTCCAGGGATTGCAGCTACAGGATTTCACCCCAGGCCTCTATGTCTGGTCTGAGCTGTGTCTGCAGGGGAAAAGGTGGAGTATTGTGGAGAGGCAGTTCTCCCACACACTCACTGGGCCGGGGCTAGCACTGGATCTGGGGGTCCCCATAACGCGGCAGAAATTCTTACGTGTTGAGCGGGATGGGGGCAGTGCTGTGGCGTGATGGGGGATGTCCCAAGGGGGTGGAATAATGTCTCACCCATGTTACGCCTGTGCTGGGACCAGCAGGTCCTGCAGGCACGTGGTAGCCCGAAGCTCTCCCACATACTCACTGGGCCTGGGCTAGGACTGGATCTGGGGGTCCCTAGAATGTGTCAGAAATTCTCACGTGGTGGGGGAGTGTGGGGATATGCTGCCGAATGCTGGGGTGGCCAATAGTATGGAAGAGGGTCTCACCCTCGCTGCGCCTAGGCTGGGACAGTCAGGTCCCACCGGCGCAGGGTAGTTGGAAACTCTCCCACACACTCACTGGGCCTGTGCTAGGACTGGATCTCAGTAGTTGTTTTTTTTTTATTTTATTATTTTTTTATTTTTTTATGAATGAGTGCTTGACACTGTCAAAATCTTTTTCTGTGTCTATTGAAATGATCATGTGGTTTTTGCTTTGGCTCCATTCATGTCATATATTACATTTATAGATTTGCATATGCTGAACTATTCTTGAATCCCTGGGTTGAATCCCACCTTGTTATTCTGTATAATCTTCCTGATGTTTTGATGCATTACATTTGCCAGTATTTTATTGAATAATTGTGCATCTGTGGCCATTAGGGAGATTGGCCTATAGTTTGCTTTTATGGCAAGGTCTATTTTTGGTTTTGTTATCAGTGTAATACTTGCCTCCAGAAATGCGTTGGGAAGAATTGCTTCCTTTTGAGTTTAAGGAGCACTGCGATGAAATTTTCTCTAAATTTCTCATAGAATTCAGCTGTGCATCCATCAGGTCCTGGATATTTTTTGTTGGCAAGATTTTAATTACAGTTTTAATTTCATTAACTAATATTGGTTTATTTTAAATATTTATATCTCCTTGACTATGTTTTGGTAATTTGTATGTATCTAGAAATCTGCATATTTTTACTGCGTTTTCTATCCTATGAGACTAAGAATTTTTGAAGGAGGTATTGACAATCTGCTAAATTTCCACACTTAGCAGCAATTTCACACTTTTCATTACTTATAGCTTGAGAATGAGGTTTTTTTTTTTTTTCTTTTTAATTAGGATAGTTACCAGTTTATCAGTTTTTATTAAGTCTTTCCCAGAACCAATTTTTTTTTGGTTCCAGGGACTGAATTAAGGACCTTGAGCTTGTAAGGCAGTTGCTTATGCCACTGAGCTATCTCCCAGGACCAACTGCTTGATTCATTACTTCTTTATATTGTTTTCTTTGTCTCCATTGCATTAATGTCTGCTCTGATCTTTATAGTTACCTCATTTCTGTGGGCTTTATGATTGATTTGTTCATCTTTTTCTAGAAGTTTGAGGTTTGGCATTAGGCTATTTACATTGATAGATATAACTGATACTCATTGATTTATCCTTGCTATATTATTTTCCTACTATTGGTTCCCAATTTTCCCCTGTTTTTAATTTCTTGTTCTGTGTCTTTCTTAGAATTGTGGTAATTTTTTTTATCTCTTTCTAGCGTATCTTTCAGTACTGTTTGTAGGATTCGTTTGGTGATAATGAATTTCTTTAATCATACTTTGTCACATAAGCATTTTATTTCTCCATTGATCTTAGTTGAATTGTTTTCTTAGGGGAAGTTTAATTTGTGTGTGTGTGTGTGTGTGTGTGTGTGTGTGTGTGTGTGTGTGAAGGGCTGAAACCAGAGCTTTCAGCTTTCTAGGCAAGCATTCTATGACTGAGCAAATCCGTAGGCCCTCTCCACTGATTTTAAATATAGTTTTATGTTACATATCAATCTGAGTTCAAAGTTATTTACTTTTAGGCCTTAAAATACTTCACTTCAACCTTTTATTGACTTGCTGGTTTGTGTTGAGAAATATGCTATGATTATGATGGGTGCTCCTTTATATGTGATTTTTTTCTTTTCTCTAATAGCTTTTAATATGTTGTTCTTGTACTAAATTTCTGGAATCTTGATTATTATATGTCTGGGTATGGATTTATTTTGGTTGGTGCTAATTAGGGTTCTATATCCTTCACTTACATTTATGGCAGATTATTTCCCCCTGCTCGAAAAATTTTCTACTACTATTTCTGCAAATAGTCTTTTTATGTCATTTGCATTTATTCTTTTTTCCTTGACACCTATCAGCGTGATGTTGTTCATTTGAGTCATCTTGAAGCTGTTCTATTGTTCTTTCTTGGTTACTTGCTATTTTTAATCGATTTTTTTTTTGTTTTTCCAGAGCAAGAGCTCCAATGATGTCTTCAAGTTCTGAAAGTTTAACTTCTGCTTCATTCAAAGAGATTTGGAATTTGTATTTCTTAGTCTGAGAAGTGTATATTCATCTCAGACAGTGATTTTTGGATTGGGTCTTTGAATCTGGGGGGGACCTGATTTTTATTAATTTTTATATATTCTAAATAGAAGGCCTTTTCAAAGGGACAGTCAACTATAATTTTTCCCAGTTTGTGAGCTTTTTTTTTACTCTGTTAGAGATTTACTTTGAAATACAGAAAATTTTCAAAGAGATGAGATCCCAGTTGTTGATTCTTGTTTTTTATTTTTATTTTTATTTTTATTTTTCTGACAGAACTGAGTATTGAACTCAGGCCCTTGTGTTAGCCAGGCAAGCGTTAATTCTACTGAGCCATCTCCCCAGCCCCAGTTATTGATTCTTTGAAGTATTTCCCATGCAGATTAGATTTTGTTCATGAAATCTCTACCTACCCCTACAAATGGCAAGTAAATATATGAAAAATAAGTTCAACATCATTGGTCATTTAAAACATGCAAATTAAAACAACACTGAGATTCATCTCACCCCAGAAAGAATGGCTAGCATCGAAAATTCAGCCAATAATAAATGCTGGAGAGGATGTAGCACAAAAGGAACACTTCTGCACTGTTGGTGGGAGTGCAGACTGGTACAACCACTGCAGGAATCTGTATGGAAATTCCATTGCATTGCTAAGTCTTTAGGCCTCCTAGTTTCCAATTAAATATTAACATCAAGAATATTGAAGTTATTGTGTATATACCATTTATCTTTCTTTAGATGCTCTCATTATTCTTTCTATGTTTAGGTGTCAATAGTTTTTACTATATCTAAATTTTGATGAGTTTGCATTTATATTATTTAGAGTTCATGCAGCTCCTTGGATTTATGCATTCATAAAATCATTTAAGCTTGAGCTTGTCCTCCCTCGGATACTCTTTATATCTTTTGTGGTTTATCCCTTTGTTCACTTCATTATTTTTCTGCTACTCAGGCTAGACTATTTCAATCATATTCAGATTCACTTTTTGAGAAAATTTGTTTTTGAAAACTTTTAACAACTTTTCTACTACTGTTCATATGATTTTTATTCCTGGAGTTTCTCTTTAATTTCTGCTCATAACTGTTCAAACTTTATTTATATTGCCCTTTTTCATATAAAGATTTTCCTGTTTAGTCTTTTAAAATGTATTCTAACTGATTGAGTATAATGAAAACATTTTTTAAAAAATTGTTCTATCCAATAAGACTAACCATAAACCTTGAGAATGATCTCCATTCATTTATTGTTGAACTTGAAAGAGCTGTGCAATTTCTTTTCATTCTGTGTAATTCTTTTCCCTGAAAATTTTTATTTGACTATTTAGTTTAGCAACTCTGACATTCAGGTATATTTTATCAATGCTATTTTATTGTGGAAAGCAGATGTTTTTTTTTTCCCATGACTTTATTAATTTATTGTCACATAGGCTTTCTTTTTGTGTGGTAATTAGTTTTGTTCCTTACCTTATGTTCTGTATTTGATAGTGATTTATCTGAATGACCATATATTGCATCTTTTGTTACATTATGTGTCTCTATAATTTTCCTGTGTTAAATTTTACTCTTTTCTTTTATCCTTCACATTTTTCTTTCTTTTTGAATGTTATAGTTACAAATTGAAACTCTAACTTCATATTCTCAAAGCTTACATTGTTCTATTTTCTGTGTTTTCAATAATTATAAATTTCCAAGTAAGTACTGTTTTCATTGCATTGTACAATAGTTGAAGTTATTTTTTTCTTTGTCACAATATTTTCTAAAATTTTTCCTGATATTTTGTACTTTAATCCATGCATTAACCATGAGTATAATGTACTGTTTAATAACCAAGTGTCAGGATTTTCTAGCTATCCTTTTCTTATTGATTTATAGGTTAATTCTACTATTTCCAGTGTGGTATGAAATAATATATGATTTATATTGTTTTAAATTACTAAAATGTGTTTTATTACTAAAAATATGCTCTATATTGAACTTTCCAGGTGTTTAAGTGCAATGCATATACTGATGCTTATAGACAGAATATTTTATAATTCCTAGTGGATTAAGTTTATCAGTAGTGCTACTTATTTCAACTATTGTTATTGATTACTTGTTGCATCATTTACTAACAAATAGTCTTTTTATGCATTTAGTACAGGATCTACAGGGGATCACTACACAGATTGGACTTGTAGTGATCCTCCTTTATTCAGCCTCATAAACACCGAGATTACAGTAGCATGCCACCATGCCTAATCTCATTAACGATTGCTTCTCACATTCCAGAGGCAGGACTGGCACAGCATGTTGGGGATCGAACCCCGGTCTCTGCATCTGTCTAAGCAGGTGCTTTAATCCACTTAGCTGTCTGATGGGCCCTAACAAAGTGATAGTTTAACATTCAAGTCATTAAATCTCTCTATTTTTCCTTATGTTGCTTCTGTTTTTGCCTGACAAAATTTCATTTATTTTAAGTGTAAATGAACTAGGGATAAAACTAATAATTTAGGTTTTCAGAGGAGATGAAATTACCAGATCCAAATTTTAGGATTGTAGGCTGCTTGGAATATTTGTAACTTTATGTAATGTTCAATTTCTCTTAATATTTACCTTGCTATAAAGTTTTTCTCTTTTGAAATCAACATACTAGCCCATCTTTATTTTGATATATATTAAAAAGGTATATTTATTTTACAACTTTCTTGCTTAACCCACACAGTTGACCTTTTTTTGAAGATAACATTCATTTGTGTCTGGTAATTTCATTGTTTCTGAAAAACTAAATTATTACTTTATATTCCTAGTTCATTTGTACTTAAAATTATTATGGACTTACTTGGAATATGTCTTAGTTATCTTTTTCAATGCTGAGGCAAAGTACCAACATCTGCAATTCAAAAGAAGAAAGATTTATTTTGAATCCCCGTAAGAAAAAGAAGTATAAAAAGTAAAGTCATATTAATATAATGAGCTGTGAAGTGCTCAAGTCAACAACTTTGGACATTGACAGTCTTGTGGAAAACCCACTATTATTATGGACTATCAGACTATACTGGGATACTTTGGTGAATTAATGCACCTCGAGTATTTAAGTGACAATGGAATGCCCTTCTCTGACAAAACTAACCAAAAAAGGGGAATACAAATGAATGACCATTTTGTATCTATAAACTCAAAATATGATAGATATACAGCTTCATTCTCTTAATTCAATGAATAGAGAGGTTTGTTCTAATAGTATTTGAGACAGGACATCAGATCTGCCACATGGGAGATTAAGTTTCATCATATGAACTTATTGTACAATGAATAACCACTAAGACAACAATATGCAATGTATTAATTATTGAAAATGTAGTAGTAATTGGTTGTGAAACTGTCTCGTTGCTATTTGTTTCTCACTAAAAATATTTTTAAAAAATAAATAAAAAATTGAATCACAGTTTGTAAAGTTTTCAATCCATAGTCATCTGGCTCCATGACAAAGTGGTATAGGAGATAAGCATGGCTGAGGATAAGTAGTCCATGGCAGACCAGGCAGGAAGGAGCAGTGGCAGCAGCATGTGGCAAATGTCTTGCCCTTTTATTCCATCCAAATTACAAGGGTTTTTGGTTGGTCTTTCCCACACAAAGGTTGGCACTTCTTTCCTCAGTAAATCTTTTCAGCACACCAAGAACTATGCTAATCTCAATTATAGGGCTAGTTTAATACTAAACCCCATTCATCCATGTATCTCATGCTTGAGATTCAACCAGATCATAAAAGCCTTATCTATTAGCACATGTGTCTTTGGGGAGACATCTAGATATAAGCCATAACAGAGTAGTACCAAAAATACAATATGTTTTTTATTTTTATGGCAGATTTTTTTTTCTTGCATTCTCTGGACTTAATTACTCAATATGATTAAATTAGAGCTGTGGTTTACAGTGCAGTTATGGCCAAGTCCAAGAACCACACCACACACAACCAGTCCCGAAAATGGCACAGAAATGGCATCAACAAACCTCTTATCTGCTGATGTAAAAACAGAAGGACTAGTATGACCCATGGGGTGCTATCTGTGGGAGGCTGGTGTCCTCCTGTGCTCTTTGTACAAATAAAACTGAGGCACGATTTAAAAAATTATTAAGTTTGAAATCTTCTCTTAGTATAATAATTACATTTCTTTTAAAATATTTTAGAAGGTTTTTTTTTTTTGGCTGGTTCAGCCTGCCCTAAGGGTGGGTCTTGTAAGGCAGATGGAGGTGGAGTTTCAAACCATGGTATCCTGCACCTGACTGCATTTGCATAAGCAGGCACTTAAACAACTGAGCTAACTGGCAGACCATCTTAAAATAATTTAGATGTTTCAAAAACGTATTATGCATATATTAATAAAGTCTATTCTACTTTGAAATATACTATTTTGGCTCTTATAGTGTACAAGTGATTTATAACAGTGTATTACCATTTGGTTTATCCAATCTTCTATGATATTTTTGCACTACAAGAGATTCTTCTCCTATGAATCTCTTTTTATTTTGCAAATAGTACTTATATTTGAATAATTTCCTTGGATGTATAACTTATTCGGGGGGACTTTTTGTACAAAGCTTTACATACTTAATTCAATTTTCGTTTTGTTGATATAATTTCTGATAAGAAACCATTTCTTCTTGTTCATATTTCTCACACTTTTTTTTATTCTCTCCATTGTGTGAAAGAAAACCTCTCAGTTTTTATTTTTGACATCTTAATGTGACATTACCTAAAGGATATTTGTTTCTCATCATTTTGTTTTGTGTATTATTTATTCTTCGCATTATTATTTGAGCTTCCTTGGTCCATAATTATTTTTCCATTATTGAATTTGTAAAGTTCTACTCTCCTGTAATATTAAACATTTCTTAAACTGCTGTTTTGCACAGCTGTAATTTATTTTCCTTTTTAAAAATGTGTTTGGTTGTTACAGAGTCTCATTATACAGTTCCAACTCATAGTGATCCTCCTGCTTTCAGCCTCCCCAGTGCTGGGATTACAGGCATGAGCCACTATGCCATGACTCAGTTGCCAGCTTCGCCCATCCTGGGGGCAGGGCGGGCACAGCATGTGGTTCTGGTGATCAAACCGTGGTCACTATGCTTGTCTAAGCTTTCTTAAGTAGGCATTTTAGACCGTTGAGCTATGGCTCTGGCCCTGTAATTTCAATTAAGCACATACTAGTGAATTTGAGCTACTGAAACAAATAGCCTAGACTAAATTATAAAGACTGGAATTTATTGCTAACCATCATTACTATGAAGCCCAAGGTCATGTTTCCAGCTGATAAAGTGTCTGGTGAGGGTTACATCTGTGTTTTATAAAAGAAACCTTGTACTTCTGTCTTCATGTAACACAAATGGAATGAAAATACCCTCAAATCTCTCCTATAAATCTCATTGATGAGGCTAGATCCTTGTGAGCTAATTATCATTCATAGGCTCCCACCCCTTAATACTGTCACATGGGAGATTAAGTTTCATCATATGATTTTCAAGTGGGTATAAACATTAATATCAAACAGTCTACCCCATCACCTTGGAACCCAGGTTCTTCTAACATGCACTATGTTTCACTCAAACATTGAAATTAAGGTCAAATTCTAAAGTCTGAATCATATATGTGTAAGAAACAAAATACAATTCATCCTAAAGCAACTTTGTCTTTAGCTGTGAGTCTGTGGAATATTATTAATTAGTTATTAAAATATAATGATTAATCATAGGATAAATATTCTCATTTCAAAAGAGAAAATAACAAAGGTGAGTGATAGCTGGTTCAAAGTAAATCCAACCAAGTAAACAATATTAAATATTAAGGTTTCAGAATAATCTTTGGCTCAACAGCCCACTTCCTGAACAAAGTGTTATCAGTTTTGTAATATCAAGCTTCCAGTCCTCCCTTCCTTCACTGTCCTACTTGGATGAAGTTAATGCCAGTTTGTGGAGTTTAGAGTAACACGAAGTGCCAGACATTTTATTCTGGTGCTTCTTCTGTTCTTGTACCTTTGTATTTCTGGAATTTTCAAGATGCTTGTGTTCTCGTGGTTAAAAAAGATGTTTTCATAGAGTTCTGTGCAGTGTCACCTCTACAACTCAAGTTACTTCTCTAGTGATAAGTTTTAATCACCACATGTTCACCCGTACTTCTGTCTGTGTCAGTGACCAAAGTGCCAGACAGATCCATCTTTTGAAATGTTAGTGGAGCAAACCCGATTGCTAATGCCTATATTTTTTAATGGCTGTATAAAAAGGAACAATGCAGAAGCCACCAAGGTTTACTTCTGCAGGAGCTGTCCAGGAGGTTGAGTTCTAAAGTCCGTGGTAGGCATACTTGGAAAAGCTGAAAATTTCTGCCAGAATTCAGGAAGTAAAGACCAAAGTGAAGTATGAAAGGCATTCCAAAATT
This sequence comes from Octodon degus, assembly GCF_000260255.1. Lineage (NCBI taxonomy): Eukaryota > Metazoa > Chordata > Mammalia > Rodentia > Octodontidae > Octodon > Octodon degus. The sequence continues at coordinate 12,251,318 of NW_004524639.1, forward strand.
CTTAGATGTTCTATTTATTCATTAATTCTTTGCCTTTAACTTTAGGAGATTGCTATAGCCTTAAGTTTAGTACCATTGATTTTTATCTTTGTGTTGAGTTTGCTGAGATAAAATGAGGCATTATTGATGTCTGTTAGTTTCTTTAAAGATTACTTTTGACTCTGCCTTTCTGCTTGAATAATATTTTGGTTCTTGCCTAGGACTTCTGTGTTCCTTCTTTTTGCATTTAAAACCTTAAAATCATATAGTCATATAAATTATTTTTGGTATTCTGAACAGCTGAATCATGTATAAATCTGATTATGATGCTTGATTTATCACCTTACAATATCTTTCACCTTGTCTCTTGTGCTTAAAGTTTTACCTGGATGTTCTACATGTTATACTGTTGCACTAGATAAAAATGAGGTACAGAGAACTTTGATGTGGGTTTCTCTGTCAACTTAGGAGTTAAGCTTTGTTTGACATTGGTTATATTAAGACATTATAGCATTCTTTGTTTCTTTTTTTGAGATTGAATTTCTTCCACTACTTTTCATACAACCTGTGTATCTTGAGGCATTTTCCATTTTAATCACTCATACTATACTAGAGATTTGTGTAGCACAATAAAGGAAAATGTTTCATTTTGCTTTTAATTTATAAAATGAGAACAATTGCAGTTCTTTCATAGAAATTTTGAGCTTTAAATGAGAATTTATGTATAATATAAAGTAAACCTTGGCATAGAGAAAGCTCTTAATGAATGTTATATATTTTCCTTATTATTACCATCATAATCAATATCATTTCTAACCTATGGTGGAAACATTTTATGAGATAAGATATGAAAATATCTTCTTTTTTTCTGGTACCAGGGATTGAATTCAGGACCTTGCGCTTGCCAGGCAAGTGTTTATTCTACTGAGTTGTCTCCCTGGGCCAACAATATCTGATTTTGTTAAAGAGAGGAAATACTAATCTTTCTGATTTTGTATGTTTCATGATTAATATGAGCATTCTAGTATTAATAGATTAACTTTTATAATTTCTAAATTATTTTTGTTATACTTCATGATTTCTCCATCTGTCATTCATAATATAAGCCCCAATTATTTCAGGTACTATATTGAGTTCTGAAAATGCAAATGATTATAATTTGCACCTATATGATGTTCATATAGACTAAAATGTTAAGACAGATGAAAAATTGAGCAAATATAAATGGCCATCTAATGACATGTTATTGATGGTGATTTTTAATGTCATGTGCATATATTTAAAGAAAAGGGCAAACAATTGTATGGAGCTTGAGTAACTAAAATAGCCCTAGAGAAAATAATTTTAATCAAGTCTTAACCAATATTAGTTTTATAAGAAATCTCCACACTGATTTTTATTATGGTTGTTAGGATTGGAGATCCCTATCAAGCCGACTATTCCCCTTCTGGGTATTTTTCCAGAAGAACTGAAAACATCATAACTCAGTGATATGTGGGCGCCCATGTTCATATCAGTGCAATTTGTCATAGCTAATTCCTGGAATCAACCCAGATGCCCATCAACAGAGGAATGAAAATGAAGATGTGCTATATTTGTACAATGGGAATTATTCAGCTATAAGACAGGATACAATTGAGTCTTTGGTTGATAAATGGATGCTTTTAAATGCAATAAAGCAGATGCACATGTGCAAAGATTGTATTGTCTCCTTACTATGTAATCGGAAAGAAAAATTTGGAATCTTAAGGGTAAAATAGATACTGGGAAAAGGGAATGAACTTATGCAAAGGTAAACTGTTACTGAGTTGAGGAGGACAGGAGAAGGAGTGGGAGAAAGAGATATATCTATGAATGTAAACAGGATGGTTTGGACAACTGTACTGTGCAGTTCCACTGGTCTATGGAAAGGATCAGATAATTCTTTAATTTATTTTGTCTCTTTTTTCAATTGTTTCTCATTTTTCTCCTCAATTTCTTATGTATTTCTTTCTTTTTTTCTTCTTCCAATTTTTCATGCATATATCTGGAAATATGAATAACTGATTGGGATATAACACTGTATCACAACAAATACCGTGAAATGCACATTAGTTTGTTGTATCAAATATTGTATCTCCTATAAATTTTCCATTTTAATAGTATTTTGTATTCTCTTTAATGAAATTGGAAAAAATAGTCTTAATAAATAAGCTTGATTTTTCCAAGATATTGATCACAGAAGAAAAGCATGGTGATGGTGGTGTCACTTGTGTGTGTGTGTGTGTGTGTGTGTGTGTGATACAAAAAGCTATTTAATACTTTCAAATCATATGGCTCTAATACAAATGTGATTAGGACACTGGCTAGTGACTGTAAGTGTAGAAAAGTGTTTACCATCAAAAATTTTATTTTATCTGATGTGAAATAGAAACTCATTAAAATACTTTTATATTGGTTTTCATTATCAAAGTTGTGTTTTACTGGAAGACCCAATGCTATTATGGGCTACTGGACTCTTTTAGAATATTTTGTTGAGTTTACACATCTATAATATTCAAAAAAGGAACCTAAAAAAAAAAGGGTATACAGATGAATGTCCATTTTGTATCTGTGTATTCAAAGTGGTTAGGATAGATATATAGTTACATTCTCTTAATGAATAGAATGATTTGTTCTAATGGTGTTTGTAAATAGGATCTCAAGACTGCATCTTGTACAGCAATTAACCACTAAGAAGAGTGTTTGCAGTGTGTAAATTATTGAAACTGTCCTAGCGATTTGATTTGAAACTGTCTCACTGCTATTTGTTTATCAATAAAATTATGAAAAAAAAGAAGGGGGTGGTGAATGAAAGAAAGAGACAGGAAAAGGAATATTCTGGGACTGTCCTGCTTCAAAGTTGTATTGAGAATTTTTGACTTCTGTGTAAACATAAAAAGTATATAATTCTTTATGCCTATTTTAAAATATATATTCTAATCTTTAAATGTTTTTATCATATTCCGTAGGGACTTAAAGTTTGACGTATCAATACTAGATGAAAAATACCTGTTCCATACTATGCCTAAGATGTTTGATATGCAGACAGATAGTGAGGTTAAGCTTAACAACCTAAGTTCAATGGTAATAACAATTTAAGCTTGTCTTCTGGATGGTTAACAACCTAAGTTTGCAGACCAAAATTCGAGAAAAAGGAGGGCTGCAAGGAAAGCCAACATTTTGGCCCTAGCCTTCCAAGGTCAATTAAGACTCAGCACATATGAGAACTTGTACTATAACATCATGTAACTCAGTAGCATCCCATATTTTCTGATCAAGGAGATTATGGGGCCAAAGAGGAAAGTGATTGATGATGTAGAGTGTGTCTAAGGAGAGTCATATGGAGAGCAAACATTCTCTCAGGCTTTCACAGTGAGCACATTGGCCAAACAATGGCCGTGACTCATCCACTTGGCGGACACTGACAAAGGTTCTACAATCTGAGGTACAGGATCTCAGGATAAATCCTGAGGGGATTTCACTGAACTTATCAGACCCAAAAGCTATAACTTTTGTTGCGTAGGTCCTGCTTTACCTTGGTCTTAACCATCCAGCAGAAAAGTATAAAAACGAAATATAAGAAGTAAAGCCATGCCTTTATGTTGAGCTATAGGGGACTCAGGTCAACAATTTCTGACATTGCCAGTGAAGCAGAAGACCAATGTTTTTATGGGCTACTGGACTCTTTTAGAATATTTTGTTGAGTTTACACACCTATAATATTCAAATCACGGAACTTAACAAAAAAAGGGTATACAGATGAATATCCATTTTGTATCTGTGTATACAAGGTGGTTAGGATAGATATATAATTACATTCTCTTTATGAATAGAAGGATTTGTTCTAATAGTGTTTGTACATAGGATATCATGTCCACATCTTGTACAGCAATTAACCACTAGGAAGAATGTATGCAGTGTGTTAATAATTGAAACTGTCCTACCAATTTGATTTGAAACTCTCTCATTGCTATTTTTTATCAATAAAATTATGAGAAAAAATAAAAACAAATAAATAAATAAAATAAAAAAAAGGGAAAAGAGAAAAAAGGAAACTAAAAGAGAAAAAAAAAAAACAAAGTTGTGTTTTACTTAACCTTGAAGTAAAATAAGTTTATCAGTATAGGTTGTAGTAAGAACATTCTGCCAAAAAATGTTGATGGTGATCCAGAAAGAACAGCTAAAGGATTTTTAATAATTTCAGATGTACTTAGTGTAAAGAATCACTTGACTTGCACACCTCAAATCAAAACAGAATTATTTTTACAGACCTTTGTAACTGTTCATATGTAAAGGAAGATATTTTAGTGAAGTATGATTTTACCTTTCTCTTTTTGATACATACAAATAATATAGATCATACAAAAATGAGGGGAAGTTTATTATTGGCTAGCAGAACAAAATTGTCTAATAAATCCCTCAATAAAAGAAAAAAAATTGTGCTTAACCTACATGTGACTAGAAAGCTCAGACACGGCACCAGCAGGACCAGTCCCAGCCCAGGCGCAGTGTGGGCCGGACCCTCTCCCA
>NW_004524639.1:12264374-12269736 GCF_000260255.1 Octodon degus
TGCTGAGCTTGTTCCAAGTAGGTGCTTTAGACCACTGAGCCATCTCACCAGCCCCTAAGTGTACATTTTGAAAATATATTTCTAAGTCTAGTTGCTACTCATGCCTTAATATGTTCTTTTATCTCATATAGATCAAAGGGAAAAATGTCTTCAACCCCAAAGTGGTGTAAGGAATCATTGTTTGGCAAGTGGAATTTCAATTACATAGCATACTAAAAAAACAGCATCAACTATTGGGAGCAGAAATTGAGCCTCAGGACTATTATGTTGTCACATACTTCCAGTTTAGTGCTTTTTTTGTGACCATTCAATGATCATAAACTACCTTTGAAAAGTACTCTTATTGTCTTTATGTATTCTCTCATTTCATTTGTGTGTGGAGTTTAGTCTTCTGAGATTAAGGTAGTCTTTTTCATCTTTTTGTCTTATCTACCTAAGCAGGGAAGAAATTGAATCAGACAGCTTTAATAACTTTACATACAGGAAGGAATCTAGGTCCAGGCAGAATATTAAAAAGTAATCTAAAATTCAGCAATTTAAGTGCCTAGAGCTTGAAAATGACTAAGGTATTATAGCTTAATAACATCTTTTGGAATCCCATTTGCACTCAAAAAGGGCGGAAATGCAACATGCGATTTGTGGTACAGTATATTGCCCTTCTGAGAATAATCTGCCACGTGTTCATTATTACATGCGGCAGTCTCACAAGCAAATTCAGGTTTAAATTAGCATTTGTAGATTACTGTAATCCTCATTTAAAGTAAGTGAGGTTAGTAATTAAAATTAACTGTGGATAGTACTGTCTTGCTGCAAACTTGGTAATTCAAATGTAAATATTAAAAAAAAAACTTCACAAAATATTTTAGTGGTGGAACTTGAACCTATAGCCTCATACATGTGAGTCCAGTGTTGTACCTCTGAGGCACAATAACACTTTTAGCAATTTATTTTTCCCATGGGGAAATTTATTTATTTATTTATTTTAGCAAAATGATTTTTAAATTTAGCTTTTATATGAAAGAAACTCTTATAAGCAACTTGAAATCAAGTTAATATTTAAATTTTGAAATTGTTTTTCATGCTTGCTGAGAGAAATAAAACATTTAAAAAAGATGAAGGGATTTTGAAAAAGCCCTTATAGTTCAGATTAAGGCATTTTGTCAAATATTTAAATTTCTCTTCCACATAAACCCCAAACAAATGATATGATATTTGAGAAGTTATACTTTATAAATATGTTATTATTATTGTTAATTGTTATTATTTATTTATTTGACACAGCATCTCACTAGGTGATTCAGACTCATAGTGATACTCAAGCCTCAGCCACTCCAGCACTGGGATTAGAGGCATTCACCACCACACCTGGATTTTGGGCTGGCATGGCACTCCCAGGGTTACCAGGTCAGCAAGGAATGCAATAACGGGGATTCAAATCCAGGTCTTTGTGCTTGCCAGGCAGGCACTTAGACTGCTGAGCTATGCTCCCTGACCTAACAAATATCTTAATTCTCAAACTTATCATAGTTTAATTTCAACCGTCAAACGTTCTTTTGACCTGAGATTTGGGGGCAAAGAGGAGCAAAACTAAGTATAAGGAACTAGAATTGTTATGGTAGAAAAGACTAAAGTTGAAGCAATTTGCATATAGATTAATTTGAAATGAATCATACCTCATTTATTAGATATTGATACATGTAACTAGGTATTATTTATATATGTTGTGGCTATAACATCTTGTCAGAGAAAGTTTTTGGAAATGTAGTTGAGTTCCTACATAGAGAATAACTGAATAATCAACACCTAATTGAACTGACAAAATAAATAAAGTCTCCTATAGGAGAAATTGACATTTAGACTTTTAAGATCTGATTGCATCTTTTTAAAATTTAAATTCACAATTTATTCTCCACGATATTCTCATGTTTGGTTCAGTTACAGTAAACTAGTGACTCATTATGTTTAAACATAGTTGCTGTATTCAACACAACCTTTCTGCAATAAATAGATATGTCCTTTTACATCAATAGAAATATTGAAAGTAATAGTGCAAAAATTGCATACATTGATGAATGGACCAAGTGTTAAGTTTCATTATGATGAAACACACCATGCTTTTCAAGTGCTTTCTATCACTTATGCTGTTTGTTTTTAAGAAATAGTCAATATGCAATAGAGATATACATAATTTGAATTTAATAGATAAGAAATCTTAAAAACTGGATGTTCAATTACAAAATAATAATAGTAGTAGTAATAATACTATTTCAGTTATCCTTGCATAGTTGAGATAAAATATAGGGAAAGTATTTCTAAATAATTAATGCCATGAAAATTTGGGGAAAAATGGAAGAACAATGAGTGCTATCATCTCAGCCTCTGTAGGACAAATTGTCTAGGCTCTAATTCTAGGAAAATAATAGCTTTGAGAAGAAACAAAGTGAAAGGAGGATACATGGGAGCTATGGGGGAACTAATGGAGGAGAATGAAGTAGGATTACAAGATACAGAAAAGGGAGACAATGTGGATCAGGTTGCAGAAGAGAGACCACAGTACTGCCAACAGTAGTGGCTAACTAGCCTCTGCCAGTAGGTAAAGTAAAACAACTTGTCTTCTCACAAGTAATTGGAGAGCTTCACTTTAAACTAGAAGCAACATATGTAATCAGGGACAGCACAAATAACATGAAATACCTCTCTGTGTATGTCCCAGCATTGTCAACAGTTGGTGAGTGACAGCAGTACAAGTAAAAGGACACAGTCATGCAGAACACAAACTGTCAGGGATGGCATTCGAGGGAAAGACTGGGTGTTTAAACCTGGGTCCTAAAACAGCCCCTTGCCTGCTTCATATTTCAAATTCTCAGCTTGGATGTGGGAAGAATGGCTACAGGAAACTGCTGACTTTTGCAATGGGAAATCACAAGGAGAGGCAAGGACTCTTGAGCAAAGGTGCGGATCCTGTATACAGCATTGGAAGCTCACCATAATGACATGTTCCCACAGCTAATGGTAGACTCAAAGCAGGCACTTAATTACTCTTTATTTTCAGCTAGTTGTAAAAGGCAACACAGTAATGGATTAATCTATTATCCTTTTACTTGAACTTCCTGCATTTGAATAATTCTGACTCACAAATCAGTGGCAATGCACCTGTCTGTCAAATCTAACACAACCAGAGAGAGAGAGAGAGAGAGAGAGAGAGAGAGAGAGAGAGAGAGAGAGAGAGAGTTTCCAAATCAAGAACTCAGACTAGTTCAGCCTTTGCAAGTGTGCCTGCACTCTATCATAAAGAGGTCCTCACTCTGAGTTAACTTCAGTATTGTGGTACAGGGAGCAGAAGTTATTTGGGGGTAAACACTCAGACTCTAGCACAGAAGCTACTCGGGCATCACATATGCAGTGTCTCATTGAAATAGCTAATTTACTCTCACTTTGAACAACTTATTGGTTTAAAGTTTTGTATGTTTATTGAAATATTAGTAAAATGGAGTTCTGTTCTTTATTGTTTTATCTGTTTAGTAAGTTATTGAGTATTTTTTCTTTCATTAGTTGTGATTTAATGTGTCTAGAACCTTTCCCTCATCTCAGCCTTTCATTTAGTTTATTTGACTTAAACCCTGAAGAAAATATTAACATATTTCTGTATCCTTTTTCAAAACATGTAAAGCCCTCCTCACAAGATTTTAAATTCACCATATTAGATCCCTGCCCATTCCCCATCCTAAACCTTTGTTTCTTCTGAATCTTACTTGGCTTACTGTTCTCCATATAAGCAAGTTCTGATAACCACATAACTTTCGTCAATCACACAGTGAATCCCCTTTCTGCCATGTCTTACCCTAACACCTCAAAATTTTCTTACAATTCTCAATCTTAAAACTTCAACTCAATTAAAAGAAATCTTACAAAATCATGTCCTACATCAATATTTTCTACTCTTCTACCACCATACTGAGCTTTAAACTTCCCTGTGCTCTCTAACACTACTCATTAAACCACCTCTCCTTCTCCCAACCACAATTCACACACCTCACTAAACAGCAATCAAAAATAAAAGACTGTCACAGTATGAAGAATAGAAAAAGGGAGAAATTAACTGCAAGTACTATCATACAGAAATGTTATAAGAACCATTCTCCACTGCTGGTTGAAATGTAGACTGGTGCAACCATTATGAAAATCAGTGTGGATACTCCTTAGAAAACTTGGACTGGAAATCCCATTTAAAGCAGCTATTCCTCTACTGGGAATTTTTCCGAAGGATCTGAAAACATCATACCATAATGATATATGTGTGCATATGTTTACAGCAGCACAATTTGCGATAGCTAAATCTTGGAAACAACGAAGATGCCCATCACCTTGGGAATGTATAAAAAAGATGTGATAATTTTATACAATGGAGTATTACTCAGATATAAAGAATGATAAAACTTTATATTAAAGTGGATGCCACTTGAAGATACACTCATAAGTGAAATAAACCAGAAACACATCTGTAAATATCATATAGTCTCCCTAGTATAAGAACTCAAAAGAGGAAATACAAATAGAAATACATAATACAAGTAAAAGAAAGAAAGAACTCGAGGACTAACTAATTAAGAGAGGGAAAGGAGAAGAGTTAGGAAACATGACAGTGAAAAGCCATACAGTTATATGTAGAAGATGGGCAAAGCAATGATCCTGAGAATCTTCAGAAGAGTTTTGAATCTAGAAGTGAATTGGAAAGATTCTCACCCTGACTATATATACTGACACCTGTGAACTAAGCTACTGCACTGAAGATGGCGATTTGTAATAGTAGGTTCATGCTTGGATTAGCTGTCATTCTGGTCTTCTGAATATGGGCTACTTGTCATGACATGCCAGTTGCTTCTGTGCTGTCTCTCAGGTAGATGACTGATCAAAAAGGAGGGGGTGGTGAATGAAGGCAGGAGACAGGAAAAGGAATATCATGGGACTGTCCTTCAAGGTTGTATATGGTTAAATTTTCGGACTTAAAAGTAAACGTAAGATTTATATAATTATTTCTGCCTATTTTTAAAATATATTCTAATTTTTAAATATTTTTTCATCCTATACTGTAGGGACTTAAAGTTCAACATATCAATACTTGATGAAAGATACCCATTCCAATTTATGCCTAATTTGTTTGATATTCAGATAGACAGTGAGGTTATGCTTAACAGCCTAGGATATATGGTAATAACAATAAACTTCTTTTCTGCAGGGTTAACAACCTAAGTTTGTAGATCAAAATTAGAGAAAAAGGAGGACAGCAAATACAGCCAACATTTTGGCCCTAGCCTTCCAAGTTCAATTAAGACTCAGGACATATGAGATCTTGTAATGTAAC
>NW_004524639.1:12270491-12306255 GCF_000260255.1 Octodon degus
TATTTGTTTATCAATAAAATTATGGCAAAAAAAGAAATTTGCCATTGCATATTCTCTTTAAAATTACAGATATCCAAAAAAGAATGAAGAATTTAATTTAATTTATTTATTTAGTATTTTAGGGAAGGGTGTTAAGGGTCTCACTCCTAGATTGGAATCATAGTGATCCACCTTTTTACAGCCTCCAAAGAGCTGGGATTACAGGTGTGCACGACACCCAGTCTCAATGGCCATATCAGCCAGCCCCTGGGGTGGGCCTAGCACAGGATACCAGGGGATTGAATCCCTGGTCCCTGCACCTGCTTGCAGGTGCTTTAATCCACTGAGCTATTTGGCCAATCCAAGAATGAAGATTTTTAAAGGGAGAATAGAAAAACCAAGAAACTATAATCACATGTAAACATAAAATAATTAGAATGACAGCAGACTTCTTACTACAAAACCTGACAGGAAGAGGATTTTAAAGTGAAGTGTTTAAAGCCCTATGAACAAATAAGATACAACTCAGATCACTTTACCTAGCAAAGCTAAACTTCAAAAATGGATGAAACAATAAGATGTTTTCATGGAAAAGACCAGGTCAGAGGATATGAGTGCTTAAAAGTCTCTAGAAAAATTATTGCAGAATATTCTTGACAGACATAACCAATTAGACATAGTTAAAAACACAGAAGATACTAGTGAGATCAGTGCAAACACAGATGCAAAAAATATCAGAAAAAGTAAAATAAATGATATGTCAATAGATAAAGAAAGTAATGATAGTAAGTAGCCAACATAACTCAGGAATATTTTTCAATATTAACAGCCTCATCTTTTCAATCAAGGACACAAACCTACAGAGTTGATCACCAAACAGAATCTAACAAGTTTTGCATCTAAAAAACTTATAAAATAAAAAAAGTATAGACAGAATAAAAATTAAGGAACGGAAAACAACATTTCTTGCACAAAAATCTTAAAAGGAAGTATAGGTAGCAATTTTAATAATAGACTTGGAAAACTTCAAGTTAAATTTGATTAGAAGAAAAAACGGTCACTGCATACTACTTAGAGGCAGAATCCAACAAGAAGCGTTAAAATTGATGAATATGTATGCACTAGACACATAAAACAAAAACCACTAAAGTTAAAATATCAAATAAATATTAACACAATCTTACCGGGGAACCTTTTAAATGTATTTGACACAGGGTCTCACTATGCAGCTTGGACTTGTAGTGATCCTTCCATTTTCAGCCTCCCCAGCACTGGGATTACAGGCATTCACTACCACATCCGGAATCAGTGACTGGTTCAACATGCCCTGTGGGCAGTGCCAGCACAGCATGCAGCGCTGGGTTATCAGGAGACTTTAATACCCCACCTTCACAAAGGGACATCTCAACTAAGCAAAAGACCTATAAAGAAATTTCAGAGATGAACTATCCCCTTGAATATATGGACTTAATGGATATATAGAGTATTCTATCCATCTATAACAGAGCTTATAATTATTTTTTTTATTATTTTTACTGGGAATTGAATTATGACCTTGTGCTTTTTGGGCATTCTCCAGACTATTGAGATATATCCCCAGCACAAAGCAAATTTTCTTTTTGGTATTAAATGGTATTTTCCAAAACAGAGCGCATACTACTCCACAAAGCCTGCTTAAATAAATATAAAATAATGAAATCATCCCGTGCACACTATCAGACCACTGTGCAATGAAAATAGAATTCAGTTATGGTATAAAATTCAGGAAAGGCAAAAGCTCCTGGAAAATGAAAAACATACTGTCAAATGACTAGAAGGTCAAAGAATAAATTTTGAAATTCTAGAGTTTAATGATAATATCTGCACAATTAAATGAAAACTCTGAGAATCTACAAAAGCAGCCCTAAGAGGAAAATTCATTAGAGTCAATGCTCACATTAGGAAAACAGAGAAAATCTAAACATATAGCCTTATGAAAAACTTTAGAATATTTATGAAACAGCAAAACAGCCCAAACAGGAATTACAGAATGAAATTTTAAAGATGAGAGTGGAAACTAATGAAATTGAGACTTTTAAAACTGGAAAATAGGGAACAGAGCTCAAAGTCTTTTGGTGCTACTTAATACTGTTTCCCACACGTTTTCTCTCCCAGGGCCCATCTGATACTATTCCTTCTAAAATCTAAAATTGCTGTCTTTAGAGCACCAGATACTTGAAAGAAGAAAATAAAAAGTCACCCTCAAGCAAGAATAAAAGTGTGGAAGGAAAAAATGTGTAAAATTTCCCCATGAATTGAAGAGGTAGTTCTTTGAAAGAAAAAGTAAAATAGATAAGCATTTAACAAGGCTCCACAAGAGAAAAAGACTTGCAACAACACAGTTAAAAATGAAAAATATTCTCTCCCTTTGAACAGACTTTTTTTCCTTTCTCAATATCTACTGTGCCTTTCAGATTTTGTTTCCTCTTTCAGATTCTCATACTAGTGAAGCAATATGATGTTTGCATATACGGTGTGTTTTATTTCAGTTATGAGTATGATATCTACTTGCATCTATTTCCCTATAAAAGCCTTGAATTTATCTTTTTTATATTTGAGTAATATTATATTGTGTAAAAATTTCAAATCGTTTTTATCTGTTACTCAGTTCATGGATATTTTGTTGTTTCCAAGATTTAGCTATGACAAATTGTGCTGCTACAAACATGGGTGCACATATATCACTGTTGAATGATGTTTTCAGTTTCAGGAAAAATACCCAGAAGGGGAAGAGCTTGTTTGTATGGGACCTCCAATCCTAGCTTTAGAGGAATCACCACACTGATTTCCACAGTGGTTGTACCAGACTACACTCCTATCAACAGAGGAGAAACATTGATTTTTTTACACCACAGACCATCCAGCATTTGCTATTAGTTGACTTTTTATTTATTTGCATTTATTTATTTATTTATGGTCTTGGAATTGAACTCAGAACCTTGCACTTGCCAGGAAGGTGCTTAAGTATTGAGCTATATCCCTACCCCTAGTTGACTTCTTGATGATAGCCATTCTTTCTGGGGTGAGATGGAATCTTAGTGTTGCTTTAATTTGCATTTCTTGAATGACCAGTGAAGTTGAACATTTTTCACCTATTTATTTGCCATTTGTATTTCTTCATCTGAGAATTAAACACTCAACTCAAATGTCCATTTTTGATAGGGTTTCTGGAGGAGGAAAATAGATAAAGAAAACTAAGGCAGGGAAAAAGATATATTTATGTATATATACAGGATGGCTTGAATAATTGAACTGATGATTTATTGAAAGGAGAAGTACTGTTGGTTTATTCATAAGAGCAGTGATACTTATTTTTTCTTCTACATTATTATTTCATATAACTTTCTTTTTATCAAATTTGCATCTGGTAATCTAAAGAACTAATTCAAAGACAACATTATACAAGATGACCACCATTATTTGTTTTATTCAATGATAAAGTATATCATTTCTAATTTTTTTTACTATTTTTATTCTCTTTAAAATATAAAAAAGACTCTGATCCCAAAACCAGTAAAATACAAGTAAAAAAGAGAAGTATAGGCCAATCTCCTAAATAAACATAAATGAAAATAATCCTCCACAAGATATTGGAAAATATAATGAAGCACAGTATCAAAGGATGATACAATATAATCAAGTAGGTTTCATTCATATATGCAAGGAAGGATCAAAATATGAAAGGCAATAAAAGTCAAACATCATTTAAACAGGAGAAAGATTAAAAAAACATATTATCATACCAAAACATGCCAAGGGGCTTTTTTTTTAACACTACCAAAAATGCATTCACGATAAATACCCTAAAGGAAACAGGTATAAAAGAACTCAGTGTGAATATGATAAAGGTTCTTTATGAAAGCTAATAGTTGTGATCATGGTAAATGGGGAGAAAATTAAAGCATTTCCTCTAAAATCAGGAACAAGACAAGAATGTCAACTATCATCTACTATGTTCAGCATAGTGCAAGAAATATTAGCCAGAGTAATTATACTCCATCCAGAGGATGTTTATAACTTTACCAAAAATTTATTGAAATGAATCAATTTTAACAAAGAAGCAGTCTACAAGATCAACACAGAAATCATCAGAATTTATGTACAACAAAAATGAACAAAGTAAAATGGAAATTATGAAAACAATACCATTCACAGTAGCTTCAGAAAAAATGAAACACCTATGAATGCATTTAACAAAGAAAGAAACACCTTTAGGAACAAAACTGCAGTGTTGTTAAAAAGAAGTTTAAATAAACATCAGAAAATTAGGGGCTGGGCAGATGGCTCACTGGAATAAGCACTTCCCTGGCAAGCGCAAAGGCCTGAGTTCAATCCCCGGTTCCGCAAAAAAAAAAAAAAAAAAAAAAAAAAAAATTGAAATACGTTGCTTGCTCCTGAATAGGAAGAATGAATATCGTGAAAATGTCCATACTTCCAAAAATACTGTATAGATTCAATATAGTGCCAATCAAAATACTCATAGCATAGCTTACAGAACTAGAGAAAACAATCCTAAAATTCATATGGAGCCAGAAGAGATTCAGAATGACAAAAGTAATTTGCGGCAGTAGGAGGAAAGCAGGTGTCATAGCAACATCTGCCTTCAAGCTATGTTATAAATTAATAGTGACAAAAAAGGGCATGAAACTGCAACAAAACAGACACATGTAGAAGTGGAATGGAAGTGAGAGTGCACAAACCTTCCCAAATATATCCAACAAATTGATTTTTGGGAAAAGTGTAAAAACCATACTTTTTTTTTACTAGTTTAAGATACAGTTTTAATTTGAAATGTATGTAGTATGAGGTCTAGAAGGTCTCACTACACAGATTGGACTCTTAGTCATCCTCCTGATTTCAGCCTCCCAAGTGCTGGGAGTACAGGCACGCAACACCATGCCCACTCTTTTTTTTTTAACTTTTATACCTTTCTTTTTATTTTATTGAGAAACAAATATTAATAAGACAATTTCCAAGCTGATTAATAGGATATTTTCAATAATTAATACATTGCACATTATCATTTTCTCCGAGGTTATCCACAGCACAAGAAGCAGGCAGGGCATTCTGTCTAAACACTACTACTACAAATCCTTCCTCCCACTGAAACAAGCAAAAGCAGCTGTACATATATCCTAACTATTCTGTATATGCAAATACAAAATGGTCCTTCCTCTGTACTCCCCCTCTCCAGTTCAGTCCTGTCAGAGATGGATATTCTATTGGCATCTAAATATTATAGGTGCTTTAATTCAGCAAAACAATCCAACACAGTACAGTAGTCCAAAATGGTAGTGGTTTATCAGCAGAAGTTGTTGACTAGAGCTTTTTACAGCTCAGCGTATTAATATAGCTTTACTTTATAAACCTCATTTTTATATTTTTCTGCTGGATGCTTAAGACCAAGATAAAGCAAGAACTATATAACAAGAAATGTAAGTTTTGTATCTGATAAGGTCAGTCTACTCCCTTCAGGATTTATTCTGTAACCCTGTACTGCACTTTGGAGATCCTTTGTCAGTGGCAGCCATGTGAATGAGTCACATCCAGTGCTTGACCAATTTGCTCACTGTGAAATCCTGAGAGAAAATTTTCTCTCCATGTGACTCTCCTTAGGCACATTATACATCATCGATCACATTCCCCTGTGGCTCCATAATCTCCTTGATCCAAAAATTTTGGGCACAACCGAGTTACATGATGTTATAGTACAGATTCTCTTATGTCCTCAGTCTTCACAACCTTGAAAGGCTAGGGACAAAATATTGGCCGACCTTGCAAGCCCTTCCTTTTCTCCAATTTTTGATCTGCAAACTTAGGTTTTTAACTCTCCAGAAGAGAAGCCTATTGTTAACCTGCAACATATGCACTTCGGTTTACACTATCTATCTTATTATCAAATATTTTAGGCATAACATGGAACAGGCATCTTCCATCAAGTATTAATGTGTTTAAATTTAAGTCCTTACAGAATAGGAAGAAAAAAATTAGCAAACAGGAATAAACATATTTTTACACAGAAATTTAGAAATCTAACCATATACAGCATTGTAGCAGGACAGTCCTGTGACATATTTTTTCCTTATGTCTTTTTTTTTTCATTTATTACCCATTTAAGAAAAGAAAAACACAAAACAACCAAAAAAGAACTTTTACTTGTGAGACAGTATGGTAATAATTGCTATGTCAGGACAAGTCTGTATTTAGAAGACCAGAATGACAAGCATTCCAAGCGTGACCCATCTATTACACATTGCTATCTTCAATGCAGTTGCTTGGTTCACAGGTATCCATGTATATAGTTAGTCAGGTTGAGAATCCTACCAATTAACTAGTTAAAAAAACCTGCTGATGTTTCTCGGAATCATTGCCCTGTCTATCTTATGCATAAAAGTGTATGGCTTTGTCCCTGTCCTGTTTCCCTGCTTTTCTCCTTATCCTCTCCTCGTTGTCCAGTCCTCAAGTTTTCATTTTCATTTTAGTTGTATTATGCCTTTCTATTTGTATTTCTTCTTTTGATTTCTTATACTAGGAAGAATATATGATATTTACACATGTGGGTCTGGTTTATTTCTCTTATTACCCATTTTAAAAAAGAAAAACACAAAACAAAAATAAAACCTTTTACTTGTGAAACAGTATGGTAATAATTGGTATGTCATGACAAGAAATATGTATTTAGGAGACCAGAATGACAGGCATTTCAAACGTGACCCTTCTATTACACACTGCTATCTTCAGTACAGTTGCTTGGTTCACAGGTATCAGCATATATAGTTAGTTAGGTTGAGAATCTTCAAGGGGTATCCACTTAAATATAAATGCTTCAAGTTTATCATTCTTTATAGCTGAGTAATACTCCATTGTATAAAAATACCACATCTTTTTCAACCATTCCTCATTTGACAGGCATCTTGGTTGTTCCAAGATTTGGCTAACAAAATTGTGCTGCTATAAACATAGGCACCCATATATCACTATGATATGACATTTTCAGTTCCTCCAGGAAAATACCCAGTAAGGGGAGAGCTAGCTTGAATGGGATTTCCAGTCCTAGTTTCTTAAGGATTTTTCAACATTGATTTCCATAATGGTTGCACCATTCTACATTCCCACCAGCAATGGAGAAGCGTTCCCTTTTCCCCACAGCCTCTCCAAAATTTGTTGTTGGTCGATTTGTTTATGATAGTCATTCTTTCCTGGGTAAGATGGTATATCAGAGACCTAGAGAAATCATTCCTAAAATTTGTCTGGAACCAGAAAAGACCTAGAATAGCAAAGGCAATCCTGGCCAACAAAAACAAGGCAGGAGGCATTACAATTCCTGACCTGAAATTATACTACAAAGCTACTGTGATAAAATCAAAATGGTATTGACAACGAAATAGACCGGAGTATCAATGGAATAGATTAGATGATGCAGAGGTCTCTATGAACACACTCATCTACCTGATATTTGACAAAGTGGCCAATCAAACTCAATGGAAGAAAGATAGCCTCTTTAACAAATGGTGCTGTAAAAACTGGCTCTCTACATTTCGAAAAATGAAACTTGACCCAGGTCTATCACCATGCACTAAGCTAAAGTCAAAATGGATTAAAGATCTAAACATTAAAACAGAAACACTAAATCTCCTGGATAGAAAAAAGTAAGAGGAACTCTTGAAGACATAAGGTTAGGCAAAGATTTCATGAACAAAAATCAAATTGCAAAGTTAACACTTGAAAGAATTGACAACTGGGACTAACTCTTATGGAGAGGTTTTTGCACATCAAAAGAAATTACTAACAAAGTGAAACGACAACCAACAAATTTCAAAAAAATCTTAACTAATAAGCACTCAGACAAAGGTCTGTTATCTAGAATTTATAAAGAACTAAAATACATTAGGGCCCATAAATTTAAAGACCCAGTCCAGAAATGGGCATCCACGATGAACACATGCTTATCAGAGCACAAAATTAAAGAAGGAAATAAATACATGAAAAATGCTCCACATCACTATCCATCCATGAAATGCAAATTAAAAAGCATACTTTGGAGCAAAGATAGCATATTCAACAAGTGGTAATGAGTCAAAGATACAAAAAACAATACAGAAATTTTGCACATTGTGGAAGATAAAATAGGTGAAACATTTGGAGACATAGGTTGTAGAAAAGTTTTTCTCCTAAACAGAACCTCAATTGCATAAGAAATAGCAGCAAGATTCAACAAATGGGATTATATCAGACAAAAATATTGTATAATGAAATAGTCAATCAATAGAAGGAAGAAACAAAATATAGAGTGGGAAAAAGAATTTTGCCAGGTACTTCTCAGACAGAAGACTAATACCTAGAATACACAAAGAACTAAAAAAATTAAACTATCCAAAATTAAAGAGCCAGGTGAAAAATGGGCAAGAGATACAAATACTTCTCAAAGGAAAAAATACAAATGGCCAGAAAATATTTTTTCTAAATTTCAATACCCATTAAAGAAATACAAATTTAAAAAAACACTAAGATTCTGTATTACTCCAGAAACAGTAGCAGTCACTAGAAATCAAATAAAAACAAATGCTTGCATGCCTGTTGTGATGAAAGAAGTCTTCAGCATCGTTTTTGGGAATGTATACTAACACTACCATCATGGAAATCATCTGAAGATTTATCAAAGAACTTTAATTAGGAATTCAATAGGACCAAGTCATCAACTTGCTAGATATGTTTCCCAAAGTGCTGATGTCATCAAACTACAGTGATACATGCATACCAATATTTAGAACAGCACAATTCATAACAGCTAAATTTTGGAAATACATTGTTTACCTGGCAACAGTTGAATAGACAAAGGAAATGTGGTATTTATGCAATGGTGTCTTAATTATATTTCTCTTCTTGCTGAAACTCAATATCTAACACCCTGAATTAAATCAGGAAAGATTTATTTAGCTCATAATTTGTAGAGATTTCAATCCGTATTTGGATGGCTGAAAGTCAAAGTGGAATGGTAGTAAGGCTTCACTGAGGAGAAACAGTTCATCATAGGCTGAATATAGCAAAGCAAGGAAAGGGGTGACCATAGTTCTTTCTCCCTTGAATATTATTCAGGCTACTTAAATTGTGGGGAACTTATTCTTATTGCCCTTGTTCCTAGCATTGTACCATGGATCAATTATAGCATCACAAGTATAGATCCAGCAACATCTGAAAAATTATAACTTGTGACTGTGTAAGGCTTTTGGGGAAAATCTGAACACATACCATAATAAAAGGAATACTACTTAACTAAAAGAATGAAGCATTTGGAAATTTGTAGAAAAATAGATGAACTAGGAAAATATAATATTGTGTGAGGTAAACGAGTCATACAAGCTTGAATACCATATGGCACCTGTCATTTGAGTGAGGCAAAGAACAAAGAGAGTGATAAGGAAATCTCTTACAGCAGGAAATTGTAAGGAGTGAGGAAGTGTGAAAGGGGAAATGAGAAGAATAAATATGTGCTATTAAGAGACCTAGTGACCACATTTAACTTGAATGCCAAGTGACATAACATGAGATAAAACAAATAACATCAATAAATATGACAAAATAGGTAGGAAAACTACAAAAGGAGGGTCTAAGGTAGTGGAAGCACAAGATTATATATATATATATATATATATATATATATATATATATATCACGAATCATGAATGTAACCACTCTCCAAGATTATTATAAGCTGCATGAATTGTAAACATGTACTAATAAAATAAAGTATTATAAAGAGTTTGGTAAAATCTTTTATAATAGGTAAAATGAACTGTAAATATAAATTTCTAAATTCTAAAATAGCAGTAATGATGTTCATTTTATTTAAGCATTTATTACCAATTTTTAAGTGCCTTTTTGAAAAGCATGGTTAGGTTTGGCTACTAATATTGAAGTAGGATTTCCTTGAGAACAGAGAAATGATTAACTGAGACATGTACATTAGGAATAAGATATAAAAATGGACTGAAAACAGTTTATGCCAGGTTGTGGTGGGTTGAGTTTAATATTTTCTTCAATATTCAGGTAAATAGTTAATCAGGCAAATAGAACTATATATGTAGAGTACATTATTCATTTGTCCATGTGATAGTATTGGAAGTGAATAACTCTATTAAGCAATAAGAGCAGCAGGACAAGTAATACTTTTAAGGAAATGGAAAAGTAAACAGATAACATCTGGGAGGAATAGACAAGAAGAGAAGAAAATAATATAAAAGTAGGTGCGTACTTCTAATACAAACCAAAGGACACGAACAGCTGAAAGGAAGAGAAAGTAATAACACCCAGTTCTGCAAAAGAACTAGGAAGCATCCATAAAATAACACTATCTTCCTCATAATAAAAGGATTTTCAGAAGAATAGCAGGGCAGAATTCACATGGTAAGAAGTTGAGTTATCTAGAACTGTGGAATAATAGTAACAATGGGGAACATAAAATGTCAGTTATTAGTCACTTTCTTAGTATAAGCAAGTAGTTTTCAGTAGTTTCTTCCGGAATATAAAGCCAGAAATAATACATGGGCAGTAGGCAGCCATATTTAAATTCAGTAAAAAATATTTTAAAAATTTAAGAGACAGGTATGGTGACACATGCCTGAAATCCCAGCATATGTAAGGCTGAGGCAGAAAGACTGCTATGAATTCCAGACTATCTTGGGCTACATAGTGAGATTGTATTTCTGAAAAATAATAATAATTCAAGAATGATAGTAAATATGAATAAGGCTTTTAACAACAGAATGTGAAACCTCAAGAAACATAAATCAAGAAACAAAAATAAATAAATTAGTCTGGAAAATGTGACTTGAAAAAACTAGTATTGTAGTGAATGAAAGTAACTACTAGTGAATTTTAAGTAATTCAATAAACCAGAATTCCTTTAAAAAGTAAAGAAATAATCAATCATTCAATCTGATGCATAGAAGGAAAGATTCTTTCAGAGAACACTGAATTGTCTTTCTAGTGAACATACAGATAAGAGTGTTGGCATATGTTTAGAACCCTGAAGTAGTGCTTTTCTAATTTATTTCTATGTTATCCAAAATGATTTATTTCTTTCTAAAGTTTTTATATTCACAATTAGAGAGGAATCATTAAAATACAAACATATAATATTTCAAGAAATTTTTATATTTCCATTTATTAAACTTGTATAAAACATCAACATGTTATTAAAAAGAAGTGTAAATTTAATTATAACGTTTCTGACCTTCAAAAGTTGCTTAAAATATTCCTTCAAATATGGCAAAAGTTTTAGACTCTCCCAAAATCTATTTGCTTTACACTCTTTGAAGATATCAGTCACCCACAGAATGATTTTAATTCATAGCACCATATAATAAAATGCAATAAAATAAATATAATTTGTATGCTTATTTTCATTAGTCTGTTACATTATTTAAATCTTAAAATTCAATCAACAATGCCCTCAGAGTAGTTTAATTGAAACACATTTTTTTCAACTTGTGTTTTCTTGGAAAAATCAGATCATTTCTTAATATATATCAAATAACATCATTTTGTATGCTATTTTCCAAGTACATTTTTCAAGTAAACACCCCTCTGTGGTAATATAAAATGTTGTAAATCATATTTCTGAAAGTTACATGCACAATATATCATTAAGTATGGGCACAGAAATAAGTAAAATGTATGGTTTATTTATGTAATTATTCCAAAAATTCAACATTGGCATCTACTGCAATAAAAAAAGATGTTGCCAGAGGATATAAAGCACACTGCTCAATAATAGTGTTGCTTTAATCTGGAAGAAGCAGTAATTTAAGAAGTGAAGGTTGAGTCTCTTTATATATCTGCTAGTTATCATCATTTTCCTACTGCAATTCACTTGCAAA
Source organism: Octodon degus (assembly GCF_000260255.1). NCBI lineage: Eukaryota > Metazoa > Chordata > Mammalia > Rodentia > Octodontidae > Octodon > Octodon degus. The sequence goes on from NW_004524639.1 coordinate 12,282,389, forward strand.
ATTTGTTTAGATTTGGGGAATTACAATGCCCATAATGAAGCTTTATGATCTTTCATCTTTTGATCTTTACTTTTGTTTACAAAGAGTATCAACACTGAGAAGTAGAGAAGTACCAATTTATAATTATACATTAGAAACTGAACAATGTGCAAGGGAAAGAAAAACTGGAATTTTATCTTGCTGATTCAAATACAGCCTATATCACATGAAATTAAATATGTCAGCTGTAAAATTTTCTGATGAATTCCTAATTGAAATTTTCTTACTAATGGACAAATAATCTTCTCTTGAAAGAATGGAATTAATTATGTTACATTTTAGTAAAAGTGTAAAGCATTCACTGGAGATAGATTCGGTTACTCTTTGGATAGCTATGTAACCAGAATCTAGAAACCACATTAGAATATGTCATTATTATTTTTAATTGCTACGCTATCTACTTTTCATGATTCAGAGTTAAAATAATTACAGGTCAATATAGACAAGGCATTGTACTTGTATTATCCTGGAAAATAAATATCTGATTCCCCTTATTTAAGAATGTGCTCACATTTTTAATATTGGTTTGGAAAATAATCTAGCAAGAATTTAGGTTTGAACATATTATCAAAGAATTCTAAAAACTATTTCATATTTATTTTAATAGTATGTATTATTATATCATTGAAGGCCATACATTGACAAGTATAGTAATGAACACCTGAAACTTCAATAGTAGTAAATACACATATAGGGAAAAATTTCTGATCCTTTATCATAATATGATTTATCTTGGGGTTTCATGTATGATTGTGTAAAAATAGCTAAATATCAAAATAATCTTGAATTTTCTCAAAAGTATAAAATTGAAACAGATTTGATATAACATATTGAGAAATAATATGTTTCTTAGGATGGTGTATTAGAGAAAATGAGCATTTCAAATGGAACTGAGCATGGAGGGAAGTACAATTGCATATATAAATTATATAATATTTATGTTAAGTAAAAGAGCAGACGCTTCTTAAATGCACAGATTTACTTATAAAATTTCTCCAGTTATCAGAGTTACTAAGAAGGACTCATGGACAATATATTGGATGACAATATTGTACAAGTGAGAGTAAAATGATTAGTGCACTAGATTTCAGATATTATAATCAGACATAGCAAGGCATGTACCAAAGTTAGGACAGATGCTATGAGGATTAAAAGTATTCTTTAGACACTCAACAAAAGAAGGTAATTTTTTCCATAATTTTATTGAGAAACAAATAGCAATGAGACAGTTTCAAATCAAATTGGTATTGTAGTTTCAATAATTAACACATTGCATACATTCTTCCTAGTGGTTAATTGCTGTACAAGATGTGGACATGATATTCTACTTACAAACACCATTAGAACAAATCCCTCTATTCATTAAGAGAATGTAACTATATATCTATCCTAATAACTTTGAATACACAGATACAAAATGGACATTCATCTCTATCCCCTTTTTTGTTTAGTTCTATCATTTATATACTATAGGTGTGTGAACTCAGCAAAATATTCCAAAATAGTCCAGTAGTTCATAGTAGTATTGGGTCTTCAGCTTGATTGGCAAAGTCAGAAGTTGTTGACCTGAGTCACATATAGCTCAACATAACAATATGGTTTTACTTCTTATACTTCATTTTTATAATTTTATGCTGGAAGGTTAAGACCAACATAAATCAAGCCCTATGTAACAAGAATTGTAGCTTTGGGATCTGATAAGTTCAGTCAAATACTCTCAGGATTTATCCTGAGACCCTGTACCTCAGATTGTAGATCCTTTGTCAGTGTCAGCCATGTGAATGAGACACAGCCAATGCTTGGTCAATGTGCTCTCTGTGGAAGCCTGAGAAAATGTGTTCTCTCCATGTGACTTTCCTTAGGCACACTTTACATCATTGATCAGTTTCCTCTTTGGCCTCATAATCTCCTTGATCAGAAAATTTGGGACACAACTGAGTTACATGATGTTACAGTACAAGTTTTCATATGTCCTGAATCTTAATTGACCTTGGAAGGCTAGGGCCAAAATGTTGACTTTCCTTGTGGCCCTCTTTTTTCTTTAATTTGTGGTCTGCAAGCTTAAGTTGTTAACCCTCCACAAGAGAAGCTTATTGTTATTACCATATAACCTAGGCTGTTGAGCTTAACCTCATTGTCTGTCTGAATAACAAACATCTTAGGCATAACATGGAACACGTATTTTTCACATTTTTAATTGTATATATGATTATAAATTTATTTTTTCCATGATTATATTGTGAAAAAAATATCAATGAGACAGTTTCAAATCAAAGTCATAGGACAGTTTCAATAATTAACACATTGCATACTCTCTTCCTAGTGGTTATTTGCTGTACAAGATGCAGACATGATATCTTATTTACAAACACTATTAGAACAAATCCCTCTATTCATTAAGAGAATGTAGCTATATATCTATCTTAACCATTTTGCATACACAGATACAAAATGGACATTTATCTGTATTAATATGTAAAAGTCCCTACAGAATATGACAAAAATTTAAAATATACTTAAAAATAGGAATAAAAAATTATATATGTTTACACATAAGTCCAGAAATCTAATCATACACAACATTGTTGCAGGACAGTCCTGCAACACAGTAATGAGAAATATCTAATAAATGGAAGAAAAATGTTATGATTTTAAAAATCTCAAAGTATATAAAAATTTGTTACCCAAATTTTGCATAAACAATCTCTACTACAGAATAAAGCACCTGCAAGCAGGTGCAGGGCCCGGGGTTTCAATTCCCAGGTCTTCCATATAGGCTCTGCCCCTGTGGAGCACTGCGACAGTGATTGAGACTGGACGCAGTGGATATGCCTGTAAATCCCAGCACTAGGGAGGCTGTAAACAGGACAATCACTACGGGTCCGGTCTAGGAGTGAGACACTGAACACACTGTTGCCCCTTCCCTAAAAATACAAGAAAAAAACAAGTTCTACTAGAAAGAAGAGCTATACATGAGAATGCAGTATATTGAAATTGCAGTTACACAAGTTTCTTGTGTTAATATATAACTTTGCTACATGATCCCATATATTAATTTTTTGTCAGAAGATATTAATAAAGATATAATGGTCACAAAGTCTGAAAATGTAGATAAGTATATAATCAAATGCATAGATAATTTAAATCAACATAAACTAGATGACATTCAATTATATATGAAACATGAAATCATTAATTTCTATGGCTTGGTCACTAGGTTATGAAAAACTGCAATGAACACAGTGGACTAAATCCTTTATATTTATCTCAATATGTATATTCATAAGAAGTTCTCTGAAATTACCATACTCCTAGGGAACTAATTAAGTAGATTCAACTGGAAAGAAAGCAAGAAATAAATAAATGAATGAGAAAATAAATTGAAATCTCACACTTTATGGGTACATTAAACGTTGCAGTTCATAGTAATGATCCTATGTCTATTTCATGTGTACACGCGTTTTTTCTTCTGCATTATTATTTCTTTAAAATTTTTCACAAAATATGTATACTTTAGCATTTCCATGTTATGCTAAGTCATTTGATATTCAGAGAGACAGTGATGCAAAGCTCAACTGCCTCTGTTACAGCGTAATAATATCATTAATTTATTTTTTGGATATTTAACAACTAAAGTTTGCAGACCAAAACTTAGAGAAATAGAGATGCTACAACAATAGCCAATATTTTGGACCTAGCCCTTGAAGATCAGTGAGGATTTAGGACATAAGAGAACCTGTGCTGTGACATCATGTAACTCTGTGGGGTCTCAAATGTTTTGATCAAGGATATTATGGTGCCACAGAGGAAAGTGATCAACGATGTACAGTGTGCCTAAGGAGAGACACCCAGAAAAAATAAATTCTCTCAGACTTTCACAGAAAGCAAATTCGTTATGCAATGGCCATGACTCATTCAGAAGGCTGACACTGACAAAAGATGTACAAGTTGCTGTACATGGTTTCAGGGTAAATCCTGAGGGGATTTCAATGACCTTGTCCTATACACAAGTTACATTTTAATTATATAGGTCTTGCTTTAACTTGGTCTTAACCATCCAGCAGAATAGTATGACCATGAAGTATAAAAAGTAATGCCATATTAATATGCTCAGCTGTAAAAGGCTCAAGTTAACAACTTCTGACAATGGACAGTTCTGCTGATAACCCACTACTGTTATGGACTATTCGACTATATTGGGTTATTTCGCTTAATTCAAATACGTACAATCTTTAGACTGGCTTCAAGTATGCAAAGGTCCTTTAAAACCTTCTCCAAATACACCTTCTTTAACTGTGGTGGAATACCCATTTCTGACAAAACAAAATGCAAAAGGAGGATATGTTGGGAACCAAGAAGTTAGGAAATTGATCAAATATGTGTATGTGAGACTTGGCCCAGTGCCTAAGGCAAACAAGGTACCTCACTACAGAGATGAACATCCTGTCTGGGTAAGGTTAGCTATTAGTTGCTAGACAACCTGGTGTCACATGTTACTAACTTCACAAAAGTGTGAATAATGGACCATATTGTTGTGAAAAAAAAGTAGAGAAAAAAATACACACACATGCACATACACAAGAGAGTTAGGATAGATATACAGCTACTTTCTCTTAGTTCAATGAGAATAAAAGTTCGTACTAATATTGTTTAGACAAGATATCATGCCTGCCTCTTGTCCTCTAACTACTTAAAAGATAACAACATGTATTGTCTTAATTGTTGTGACTATCCTACTAAACTATTTTGAAACTCTTAAAAAATAAAGAAATATTTGCCTTTAAAAATATGTATACTTATGATTCCTTGCTATTGACATACATTTGTGGGGATCTGTGAAGATTTTATATTTTTGGATGATGGCAGACATTGTTGAAAACATTTATGGTAATTTTTCAAAACATTGGCTGATTGCTAAACTGATCAGGGAAAAAAAGTCAATCATCTAATGAGTTTGACTCTACTACAAATCTGGTGAATTCTGACATGAAACACATATGTTTCAATAGTTCTCATGGAAAAAAAAGTCAGAGGTTACCAGCTAAAGCAGTACTCTATTTAGTAACTTGGGTTATTATATTCCCAAGACAACAGGCCTGTGGAAATTTGTCAACATCCCAATATTTATGATAAATATATAAATTTGTAAGAGATATATAATTATAAAATTTATAATTAATAAATATTTAGCCAGATCCAGCCCAGCTCAGGCCTGGTGAACATGTGGGAGAGCATCTGGCTTCCCTAGGCTGCAGAAACTCTCCAGACCAAACTAAAGCATGCTGCATGAGTGAGACCCTCTGCAGCACCCTCAGGATCCCTCCAACGCTCCAGAGCTCCCACCCTCAAGCCCGCCCAGTGAATGAGAACTTCTGCAATGCTCTCAGGAACCCCAATCCACCTCAAGCTCAGACCCGGTTAGTGCACGGGAGAGTTTCTGTGCTCCCCAGTCCCCCCTGGGAGAGGGGCACAAGAGAGGGGCACCACAGGTACACTGTTGTGCAAGAGGGGCTCAATAGGTTCACTTCCAAGGGCTACAGCAGGAAGGACCTGAACACAAAAGCTGGATTCAGGAAAGGCAAAACTGAGTAAACACAAACTTAATAGATCTGCACCTGAATATCAGTAGGTACTAAGGTTATAATTGCACCAAAACTCTACACCAAAGGTCAGAGGTCAGTTCTGTATGAAATGATAAAGACAAGGACTAAAACGCAATCTCAGGTCTTGAACGCACCCAGAACAAGTGCAGAGGACACTAGTTCAGCTGAAATGAATTAATTAACAGCATTGTAAATAAAGATACAACAGCAGAAATGTATAGAGGAACTCAGACCAGAATTAACTCCGGAAATAAAAAAAAGAATTCTCGGATTCATAGCATCTGAAGGAAAGAATCAAATACAGAAAAATATGGGGGAAACCCAATGACCACCCAGTACAAGTGCACAGGACGCTAGCTCAGCTGAAATGTATGAATTAACAGCGTCAGAAGAAAAGAAACAACAGCAGAAAGGTAGACAGGAACTAAGAGCAGAAATAATTTCTGAAATAAAAAAAGAAATCTCTGAATTCATAGCATTTGAAATAAAGAATCGAATACAGAAACATACGGAGGAAACCCAATCTGAAAAAAACCCTACAGTGAAAGAATTAATAACTGCCTGTAAAGAAGACATTGATAAAAATAGAGGAGATTAGAAAAATGATGGATACCTTGAATGAGCAATAGAAGAAAGAAAAAGATCGCATGAAGCAGAGTCAAAGAGATATAGAGGAACATAAAATCTCAATCAGAAGCTTGCAAAACTGAGTGAAAGTAAAGACAGAGTTTCAGATCTTGAAGACACTGGTGCAGCTAGTGAAAAGGTAAGAAAGTATCTTTTAAAAACACCTAGGATGCAGGAAAATATAATCCATCACCTGCAAGACAATGCAAAGATGAAGAATGTGAGATTAATAGGCATCAATGAGAAAGATGGAATCAATACAAATGATAAAAAAGAATATGGACAGAAGTAATAACGGAAAACTTCCCAAATATGAGGGAACAACCTGACATTCTTGTAAATGAAGCATACAGAATGCCAAATAATTTCAAATCAATTAAAAATACACCAAAACATATAATAGTCAAGATCCTAGAAATCCAGCACAAGAATAATATATTGAAAGCCGCTAGAGAAAAGAAGCAAATCACATTCAAAGGAAAACCCATAAGAATTATGGCTGACTACTCTTCACAATTCATCAAGACAAGCAGTGCATGGAGCAGAATACTTGAAGTCCTCTATGAAAACAAATTCCAGCCCAGAATGTTATGTCCCACAAAACTCTCAAGTTTAATGCAAAAGTGAAATACTTCCATGACAAGGAACAACAAAAGAATTTCAAGATGACAAAATCAACCCTACACAGGCTTCTAAAAAGACCCCTACAGAGGGACCAAAATGATCAGAAATCCATGAATGATAACAGCAGGAACCCACTAAATAGGGCAAACAAATAAACACAGGACAAAAAAGAGTAAACAAGAGAAGGTAAATAACATGTTAATCATAAGTGAATACATGTCAATTATAACCAACAATATAAATGGACTCAATTCACCAATTAAGAGAAATAGAATGGCACAGTGGATTAGGCAACAAATTCCAACAATATTAGGGATACAAGAAGCACATTTAACTCATAAAATATTCATAGGCTGAAAATCAAAGGATGGAAAAAAATACAACATAACTCAGCACCTCAGAAAAAAGTAGGAGTATCAATCATATTCTCAGATAGTCTCAACTTCAAACTAAGAATAATCAAATGAAATAAAGAAGGTCACTATATACTGGTGAGGGGAAAAATTGAAGAGGAAGAGGTAACACTCACAAATATGTATGGACCAAACACGGGAGCACCCAACTATATAAGACACAACTTAATAGAGATGAAAAATCTAGTATTCAATACCACAAACTTAACAGGGCAACTTAACACCCTTTATGCCAAAAAAATAGGTCAACCAGACAAAAAATTAGCAGAGAAATAGCAGAACTGAATCAGAGCTTGGAACAAATGGACTTGATGGACATATACAGAGTGTTTCACTCAACCAGAGGTGAATAAACATTTTTCTCAGCTGCATATGGGTCATTTTCTAAAATAGACCACATACTAGTACATAGGTTATGCTTAAGTATATGTAAGAAAACAGAAATTATCCCATGCATATTATCTGAACACAGTTCAATGAAACTGGAAATAAATGACAAAAGAAACCAGAAAAACATACTAAATACATGGTAATTAAACAACACTTTACTCAGCAATCAATGGGTTACATAAAATTAAACCAGAAATTAAACAATATCAAAAATTTAATGAAAATTCAAGCACAAATTATAGGAATGTATGAGATACCATGAAAACAGATCTCAGAGGGAAATTCATTGCTGTGAACTCACACATTAGGAAAACAGAACGGGAACACATAAACACTGTGATACTGCACCACAGACAACTAGAAATGCAAAACCAAACCAAACCCAGAGCCCTAATACCACAAGAAACCATAAAGATTAGAGCAGAAATTAATTCAATTGAGATGAAGAAAACAATTCATGGAATTAACTAATCAAAACGCTGATTCATTGAAAGACTAAATAAACTCGATAAGCTCCTAGCTAACCTCATCAAAAAGAAGAAAGAAAAACTTCAAATGCAAGTAAAAAGGAATGAAAAGGGTGTAATCACCAGAGACTCAGTGAAAATTCAGAAGATTATCAATAGTTACATTCATAATCTTTAGGCTCACGGAACAGAAGAGACAGACAAATTGGACAGATTCCTAGAAAGGTTCAAATTACCAAAACTGAATCAAGAATATATAACAACTCTCAGTAACCCAATAACAGCCAATGAAATACAAAATGTGATAAAGAGCCTGCTGACAAAGAACAGTGGAGGTCCTGATGGAATCACAGCTGAATTCTACAATAAATTTATAGAAGACAGAATCCGTACACTCCTCAAGCTCTTCAATGAAACTGAAAAGGAAATAGATTTCCAAAAATCATTCCTGGAAGCAAGTGTTATACTGATACAAAAATGAAAGAAAGACACAACGAAAAAGGAAAATTACAGGCCAATCTCCCTCATGAACATAGATGCAAAAATTCTCAATAAATTCCTAACAAATAGAATCCAGCAAATCATCAAGAACATCATACACCATGACCAAGTAGGATTCATCCCAGAAATGCAAGGATGGTTTAGTATTTGAAAAACTATAAATGCAATACACTATATTAATAGATCAAAATCTAAAAACCACATGATCATCTCAATTGATTCAGAAAAGGATTCTGACAAAGTCCAACACTTATTCATGTTCTAAGTCCTACAGACAATTGAAATAGAAGGCCTCTACTTCAATTTGATAAAAACCTTCTATGACAAACCAATGGCTAATATAATTCTAAATGGGGAAAAACTGAAATCTTTTACTCTTAGATCTGGTACAAGACAATGATGTGCTCTGTCACCTCTCATATTCAATATAGTTTTGGAATCATTATCTAGAGCCATTAGACAAGAGGAAGAAATGAAGTAATAAGAATAGGGAAAGAAGAAATTAAATTATCATTATTTGCAGATAACATGATACTTTACGTGGAAAACCCAGAAAACTCCAAAAAGAAGCTAGTAGAATTCATACTCAAATTCAGTAGCACAGCAGGATACAAAGTCAACACTTAAAAGTCAATAGTATTCATCTACACAAATAAGAAACACACTGAGTGGGAAATTAGAGAAACAATAATTTGCACAATACCACCATGGAAACTGAAACTCCTTAGAATTCACTTAACTAAAGAAATCAAACATGTTTTCAAGGAAAATTACAGTACTCTGAAAAAAATGATCACAGAGGATTTCAGAAAATGGAAAGGTATTCCATGCTGTTGGATAGGAAGAACCAACATTGTGAAGAAGGCCATCCTTCCAAAATTGTTGCAAACATTTAATGCAATCCTATCAAACTACTACCAACATACTCACAGACCTAGAGAAAAAGTTCCTTAAATTTATTTGGAACCAGAAAAAACCTAGAATAGCAAAGGCATTCCTGGCCAACAAAGACAAGGCAGGAGGCATTACAATTCCTGACTTGAAATTATACTACAAAGATACTGTTATAAAAGCTATGTGGTATTCACAATGAAATAGACCTGAGGATCAATGGAATAGATTAGAAGATGCAGAGGACTCTACGAACACACTCAGCCACCTTATCTTTGACAAAGGGGCCAAACATACTTACTGGAAGAAAGATATCCTCTTTAACAAATGGTGCTGGAAAAACTGGCTCTCTACATGATAAAAACTACAACTTGACCCAGGTCTATCACCATGCACTAAGATAAAGTTAAAATGGTTTAAAAATGTAAACATTGAAATAGAAACACTAGATCTCCTGGAAGACAAAGTAAGAAGAAATCTTGAAGACATAGTGGTAGGCAAATAGTTCATGAAAAAAATCAAATTGCATGGGAAACACATGAAAGATTTGAAAACTGGGACCTCCTCTTATTGAGAAGTGTTTGCACATCAAAAGAAATTACCAGCAAAGGGAAAAACAACCCAAAAATTTGAAAAAAATCTTAACTAATAAGCACTCTGACGAAGGTCTGCTCTGTAGAACTTATAAAGAACATTAGGGTCCCCAAATTTAAAGACCAAATACAGAAATGGGCATCCTAGATGAACACATACTTCTCAGAGGATGAATTTAAAGAAGCAAATAAATATATGAAAAAATTCTCCACATCATTACCATCCATGAAATGTAAATTAAAACAGCACAGAGATACTATCTCACCCAAGAAAGAATGGCTATCATAAACAAATCAACAAACAACAAATGTTGGAGAGGCTGTGGGGAAAAGTGAACCCTTCTCCAGTGCTTGTGGGAATGTAGACTGGTGCAACTGTTATGGAAATCAGTGTGGAGACTCCTTAAGAAATTAGCACTGGAAATCCCATTCAAGCCAGCTATTCCCCTACTTGAAATTTTCCCAGAGGAATGGAAAAGGTCATGTCATAGTGATATATGTGTAGCTATGTCCATAGCAGCCCAATTCATGATAGCCAAATCTTTCGAACAACCAAGATGCCCATCACATGAGCAATGGTTGAAAAAATGTGTTTTTTTAATACAGTAGAGTATTACTCAGCTATAAAGAATGATAACCTTGAAGCATTTATATTTAGGTGGGTGCCACATGAAAATATACTCATAAGTGAAATAAACCAGACTCACATGTGCAAATATCATGTAATTTCCCTAGTATAAGAACTCAACATAAGAAATACAAATAGAAAGATACAGCATAATTAAAAGGAAAGTGAGAGAAAATTACAGTACTCTTAAAAAGGAGATCGTAGAGGATTTCAGAAAATGGAAAGATATTCCATGCTTCTGGACAGGGAGAACCAACATTGTAAAGAGGGCTATACTCCCAAAATTGCTCTTCAGATTTAATGCAATCCCAATCAGACTACCAACAAAATACCTCACACATCTAGAGAAATCATTCCTAAAATTTATCTGGAAGCAGAAAAACCTAGAATAGCAAAGGCAATATTGGGTAATAAAGACAAGGCAGGAAGCATTACAATTTCTGACTTGAAATTATACTACAAGGCTACTGTGATAAAATCAGCATAGTAGGGCATCAAAATAGACCTGAGGATCAATGGAATAGATAAGAAGACACTGAAGTCCCTATGAACACACTCAGCCACCTTATCTTTGAGAAAGGGGCCAAACATGCTCACTGGAAGAAAGATTGCCTCTTTAACAAATGGTGCTGGAAAAACTGGCTCTCTACATGCCAAAAACTCAAAATTGAACCAGGTCTATGACCATGCACCAAATTAAAGACAAAATGGATTAAAGATCTAAACATTACAGCAGAGACACTAAACCTCCTGGAAGAGAAAGTAGGAGGAACTCTTGAAGATATAGGGGTAGGCAAAGAGATCATGATCAAAAATCAAATCGCAGGGGAAACAGCTGAAAGAATTAACAACTGGGAACTGCTCTTACTGAGAAGATTTTTCACGTCAAAAGAAATTACCAACAAAGTATAAAAACAACCCACAAATTTGGAAAAAGTCATGACAAATAAGTACTCAGACAAAGGTCTGCTCTCTAGCATTTATAAAGAACTAAAAACAACCAGAGCCACAAAATTTAAAGACCTAATCCAGAAATGTGGATCTGAGATTATCAAATGCTTCTCAGAGGAAGAAATTAAAGAAGCGAATAAATATATAAAAAAGTGCTCCACATCAGTAGCCATCTAAGAAATGCAAATTAAAACAACATTGAGATATCATCTCACCCCAGAAAGAATGGTTATCATAAAGAAATCACCCAACAACAAGCAATGGAGAGGCTGTGGGGATAAAGGAACCCTTCTCCATTGCTGGTCGGAATGTAGAGTGGTGCAACCATTATGGAAATCATTGTGGAGTCTGCTTAATAAAGTTGGACTGGAAATCCCGTTTAAACCAGGTATTCCTCCACTGGGAATGTTCCTGGAGGATCTGAAAACATCATATCATAGTGATGTATGTGTGTCTATGTTTATATCAGCACAATTTGTGATAGCCAAATCTTGGAAACAGCCAAGATGCCCATCGCCTGAGGAATGGTTGAAAAAGATGTGGTATTTTTACACAATGGAGTATTATTCAGCTATTAAAAATCATAAACTCGAAGCATTTATATTGAAGGGGATGCCACTTGAACATATACTCATAAGTGAAATAAACCTGACACACATGTGTAAATATCGTATAGTTTCCCTAGTATAAGAACTCAAAAGAAGAAATACAAAGGAAAGGTATGATACAAGCAAAAGGAAAGCAGAATCTCAGGGACTAACTAATCAAGAGAGGGAAAGGAGAAGAGGTAGGAAAGATGAATATGTCAAGCCATACAGTTTTATGTAGAAGATGGGCAAGGCAATGATCCTGAGAATCTTCAGAAGATTTTTTAATCTAGCAGTTAATTGGAAAGAGTCGGACCCTGACTAACTATATATACTGATACCTGTGAACTAAGCTACTGCACTGCAGATGGTAATATGTAATAGTAGTTTCATGCTTGGGGTGCCTGTCATTCTTGTCTTAAGTATATGGGCTGTTTGTCATGACATGCCAGTTGCTGCTATGATGTCTCTTGGTTAGATGGTTGTTCAAAATGAAGGGGATGGTGAATGAAAGCAAGAGATAGCAAAATGAATATTGTGGGACTGACCTGCTTCAAGGTTGTATATGGTGAGATTTTTGGACTTGTGCGTAAGCATAAGAAGTATATAATTCTTTATGCCTATTTTAAAAATATATTCTAATTTTTAAATGTTTTCTTATCATATTGTGTAGGGACTTAAAGTTCAACATATAAATACTTGATGAAAAATACCTGTTCCATATTATGGCTAAGATGTTTGGCATACGGACAGACACTGAGGTTTAGCTTAACAGCCTAAGTTGTTCGATGATAACAAGCTTGTCTTCTGCATGGTTAACAACCTAAGTTTGCAGACCAAAATTAGAGAAAAAGGAGGGCTGCAAGGGAAGCCAACATTTTGGCCCTAGCCTTCCAAGGTCAATTAAAACTCAGGACATATAAGAACTTATAGTGTGTAACGTCATGTAAATCAGTAGTGTCCCCAATTTTCTGATCAGGGAGATTGTGAGCCCAAAAAGGAAAGTGATCGATGATGTTGAGTGTGCCTAAGGAGAGTCACATGGAGAGCAAACATTCTCTCAAGCTTTCACAAAGAGCACATTGGCCAAGCAATGGCCATACTCATCCACATGGCTGAAACTGACAAAGGTTCTACAATGTGAGGTACAGGATCTCAGGATAAATCCTGAGGGGATTTGACTGACCTTATCAGGCCCAAAACCTACAACTCTTGTTGCATAGGTCCTGCATTACCTTGGTCTTAACTACCCAGCAGAAAAGTATAAAAATGAAATATCAGAAGCAAAGTCATGATGTTATGTTGAGCTGTAGGGCATTCAGGTCAACAATTTCTGACATTGACAGTCAAGTGGAAGATCCAATACTATTATGGGCTACTGGACTCTTTTAGAATATTTTGCTGAGTTTACACACCTATAATATTCAAATAATGGAATTTAACAAAAAAGGGTATACAGATGAATGTCCATTTTGTATCTGTGTATTCAAATTGTTTAGGGTAGATATATAGCTTCATTCTCTTAGTGAATATTGTGATTTGTTCTAATGGTGTTTGTACATAGGACATCATGTCTGCATCTTGTAGAACAATTAACCATTAGGAAGAATGTATGCAATGTGTTAATTATTGAAACTGTCCTACCAATTTGATCTGAAACTGTCTCATTGCTATTTGTTTATCAATAAAGTTATGGAAAAAATAAAAGGAAAGCGAGTACTTGAGGATTGGACAACAAGGCGAGCTTAAGGAGAAAAGCTGGTAAACAGGACAGGGACAAAGCCATACATTTATGTGCAGAAGATGGACAAGGCAATGACACTGAGAAACATCAACAGGTTTTTTAATCTAGCAGTTAATTGGTAGGATTCTGACCCTGACAAACTATGCATGGTGATATCTGTGAACCAAGCAACTGCACTGAAGATAGCAATGTGTCATTGAAGGGCCACACTGGAATGCCTGTCATTCTCATCTTCTAAATACATAGTTCTTATCATGACATACCAAGTATTACCATGCTGTCACACAAGTAATTTTTTTTAAACTGAGTAATAAATGAAAAAAAGACACAAGAAAAAAATGTCACAGGACTGTCCTGTTACAATGCTGTATATGGTTAAATTTCTAAATTTTTGTGTAAAAACATGTGATTGTTTATTCATATTCTTTAAATATTTTTCATTTTTAAAATTTTTATCTCCATATTCTCTAGGGACTTAATGTTTAACATATCAATGCTTGATGGAAAATGCCTGTTCCTTGTTATGCCTAAGATGTTTGATATTCAGACAGATAGTGAAGTTAAACCCAACAGCATAAGATGTAGGGTAATTATAAGCTTTTCTTCTGCAGTGTTAACAGCCTACATTTGCAGACCAAAAATCAGAGAAATAAAAGGGCTTCAAGGACAGCCAATCTTTTGACCATAGCCTTTTATGTTCAGTGAAGACTGAGGACATAAGAGAACCTATACTGTAACATCATATAACTCAGTTGTGTCCCAAATTTTCTGATCAAGGAGATTATGGGACCACAGAGCAACATGATTGATGATGTAGAGTTTGCCTAAAGAGAATCACTTGGAGAGAAATTCTCTCAGGCTTTCACAGAGCACAATTTGGTCAAGCAGTGGCCGTGACTCATCCATATGGCTGACACTGTCAAAGGATCTGCAAACTGCAGTACATGGTTACAGGATAAATACTGAGGGGACTTGACTGACCTTATCAGATACAAAAGTTACTTTTCTTGTTATACAGGTCTTGCTTTATTTTGGTCTTAACCATTCAGCAGAGAAGTATAAAAATGAGGTATAAAATGTAAAGCCATATTAATATGCTGAGCTGTGGAAGGCTCAAGTCAACATCTTCTGTGGATAACCCACTGCTATTGTGGACTGCTGGACCGTGTTGGAATATTTTGCTGAATTGACACACCTATAGTATTTAGATGTCAATGGAATACCCATTTCTGAGAAGACTAACAAAAATGGGTACAAAGGAAGGACTATTTTTTATCTGTATACGTAGAATAGTTAGGATAGATATATAGCTACTTTTGCTTAATTAATTGAGGAGAAAGATTTGTCCTAATAGTGTTTGGACAGCATATTCTCTCTGCATCTTGTACTACAGATACCACTAAGAAGACAACAATGTACAATGTGTTAATTATTGAAAGTGTCCTATTAATAACTTTTGAAACTGTCTCATTGACATTTGTTTCCCAACAAAATAAAAAAATCTAGTTCTTTAAATTGTAGACTATTTGTTTTTAAAGGCAGACAACTCATGGGTGAACTACATTTCTAAATGATCAGTAGTTTTATTGATTACTATTATACAGGTAGACTGTGTCATTCTCGTGTATATTCATCACAGACTTTTGCTCTGAATGTCAGGGTTAAGTCTCTATCTTAATTCTTCTTATCATTCCAATAATATTACTGAATTTATTGCTTTTGGTCTCTCATATGAAACATTTTTTCTGGGTTCATTGTGCATCTCTTTCTGTTATACTTACTTTGATGCACAGTAAATAGTCTTTGAAAATAGGAAGAATTAACAACAAGATCAGATATGATGTAGTTAATTTGTTCGTCAGTATTGTTTCGGATTGTGGCACCTAGTTATCTCCTTCATTATTAGTAGAGAAGGGGAAATAAGGTCTTAAGAACCAGGCAAACATCCTCACTTCTAGCATAGTGTCAGCAAAAGCAATGCAATGTGAATATCAATTTCCCTGGATCTTATGAATTTCTATATATTATTGTTCTGAATTTCACAAGTATATTGCATTTAACTTAGTTTTGGATAGAGTGCTCTGGAGGCAAATTAATTGCAAGAAAGCTTCAGAAAAGTCCTCTCCATTAAATTGGATATTTCAGTGGATTTCTGTGCATCATTACAAATGTAAATTTCAAAGTTGAACACTTTGGGAATTGTGGCTTTTAATAAATGTTATGTTGACCAACTTTGATATTGTAAAGCCAAAACATAATGAAGCCTAATATGTAAAACTAAGAAATAACAAGGGATGGTAAAAGTAGTAGATTTCTACAAGCATTGCTTCATCAATCATCAGATGTGAAATGTATGAAATATATATGATATTTGTGAATAAAGTACTAGTGGATGGATTACTTTAGAGAAAGGAAAGGTATCAGGAATGAACGAATGCATTACATACATCATGAGTAATTACTATGTAGTAGTAATTAATGCACATTCACATAACAAGAAAGCATGCAAGCACATCATACAAAAATGATAGAAGAAAAAATAAATTAATTATAATAGGTAGAGATTTCAGCAGTGTACTGTTGGCAAATTTCATGGGCAGAAAATGGTAAAGGATATTTAGTTAGTTCATTATTTGTTACTGAAGCACCACATTATCGAATGATTAACTTTTAGTGAAATCAATCAAATTTCTCACACTTCTGAAGGCTAAACATTCACTGTCAAATTTCTGCCAAGTTGTGGTGCCCCTCTTTCTACATCATCCCATAGAAGAAAGCAAGATTGTATAAGAGCACAAGAGAATGTGAAAGAGTAAATGCAAATATTCAATCTTTTTAATAATGCACACTTATCTCATGAGACTGGACCCAATTACCAATACTTTGCATTGTAAGTTAAATTAGCACTGCATACCTTTTAGAGAACATGTTCAGCACATAGTATTCTTCCCACATATTCTAAAATTCTCTTAAAACAAATTCCTTTCATCCCATCTTGGTAGCTCCAGAAAACCTTAACTAGTTCTAGCATCAACTCACAAGTCTGAAGTCCAGAGTAATTAGATATGGGTGAAAATTAAAGTATTATTTTTTCTTTGGTAGTATAATCTCAATGTGAGTAAATAAAGAGCCACTTATCAAGTTAGTAAAGCACATGTTACTGTGTGTTCCTCTGTGTATGTGGGGGTGGTGAAAGTGTTTCTAGAGATGATTGTCCTCTGTACCAGCAAATGGGGAAAAGACCCATGATGATTTTATGTGGCATAGTCCAGTAGATGTGGGCTCTGGATACAATGAAATGGCTAAAACAAGAGGCAATTTTTCTGTTTTTACTAAAATTCATTCTGTTTGAATGGGTGCCTTTTACGTTATTATCATTTGTGGGCATCAGACTGTCCCTTATTCAGACTTTCAAGATGAATTAACACTGGCATCTCTCTAGGGATTTACTTGAAGTTGCATTGAACCTTTGATCCTTCTTGTTCTGAGGCTTACAAGTACTTAGACTAAGTAGCTACTGGTTCTGCTTCCTCTTCAGAGAACAGATGGTCATGGTCTAAAATTCTATACCTTCAAAATACAATGGTGGGACAAGCATGGGATACATAATCTAAAAGAGAAATAGGAAAGAAGAAAATGGTACTTCTCATACTTAGTCATAGAAGACAATATCAAGTCATAAAATTGAAAATTAATCTCTCTTCATTTTGTGTCCTTTTTCTTGGGCACACTGATGTGAAGATTAAGTCTTTAGGGCTGAGCTCACCAAGTCACTTGTAGTCATCCATGTGTAGGATGAAAACTGGGGCTTTCATCATTACTAGTATAGAATTGCACATAAGTGACCTTTGTTTCTACAGCTTGAAACTTGCTTGATTTACAAAGCTGTCTAGGCACACAGCCCCAATGATTGTGGTTTGCTGTATCCGTACTTCCTTGTCTATACTTCCTTATTGTTATTTCTCAGTGAGGAACCTGGAGACCTGGCTCGAGTTCCTAGGTTGCCCTCAGTGTTCTTTAAAATCCTGGTGAAACCCACCATATATCAACAGTTCTTATATTCTCTGTACATGCAGATTTTTTTTTCTGTATTTTAGGGAAGAGTCTACAGCATGTTCAGGGTCTCACTACTAGATAGGACTCATAGTGTTGTGCCTGTTTGCAGCCTCCTAAGAGCTGGGATTACAGGTGCACACAACCACACCCAGTCTCACTTGCTGTCTCAGTGCACCCTGGGGTTGGGGCTGGCACAGCATACCCAGGAATCAAACCCCCAGCCCTTGCACCTGCTTTCAGGCTGTACATGCAGATTATCATCACAAGGATATTGCCAATCTTATATCTTTTAAGTTCCTTTCTGGCAAATTAAGGTATACCTATGCTCACTTCAATGACATCTGGGGAGTACCAAAGGTACAACACTAAAATTCAACCAACAGAGCACTGCAGTGTACCAAAACTGTGAATGTCAAAATCTTACTTAGATCATCAGTGTACCAGAATTGCTCTGGAGTTCATTATCCCTTTTGTTTGATGAGCAGAGGCTAACATTTTTCCCTACATTATACTCTTCAGAAAAGTGCCGCTTGGTGACAATTTTAGTATTCTAGCCCAAATTTTAGTATTCTCTCTGGCTCTTTAAACAGCCAGCCTGAGAGTTTTTCATACATTTTCATGCTTCTTTTTTAAGAATAAATTCCACCTTTAAATCATTTCTGTCTTATCTCATTTTACTGTAAACAGCTAAAGAAAATTTTGCAGCACTTTGGATGTTTTGTTGCTTAGATATTTCTTCTGACTGTTATCTTAGTTCATTACTCTTAAATTCTGCCTTTTGTAAAGTTGTAAGCTCTGTACACGATTCAGCTCAGTTCTTTCTCACTGTATAACAGGAACATGCTTTATTTCCATTTCCAGTCTTCTCATTGTTATTTCCATTTAAGATTTCATAAGTATTCCCTTTACCATTCACATTTCTAGCAATCTTTTGATTGTGAACACTTAACGCATGAGAAAAAAGATGCTCTCCTTAGAGTTTTTGTCTTCTTCTGAGAACTCAATAGAATTGTACCCAGTGCTCTATTTTTACAGAATATAGGATTATATTAGTCTACTATTCCAAATTATCCCAACCTCTAACCATTACATAGATCCAAATTCCCTTTTACTTGTTCAGATATTCATTAAATTTGCAATTCCAGTTCTCAGTTGCTATTTTCTAGATCTAGTTTGTGTTTCTATGGTAGAATATCATAAACGTGGTAATCTAAAAATGATAAATTTATTTTTCACAGTTCTGGAGACTGAAAAGTCCATTATTAAGGTGCCAACATCAGATAAGAGTCTTATTGCTTGTCTTTTACTGTAGTAGAAGGCAAGAAGATGAAAATAATCTAAATATAAAGATTTTTATAGTTAGATTGTGTATATATTATTCGCTCATATTTTCATGCTTATATCTTATAATCTGAGCACTTACTTTGAAAATAACAATATGCAATGTATTAACTAATGTTACTCTCCTATTATCTTGTTTTTAAATTTTGTACAGTGGTTTTATTGTTTTTTCTCTTTAACATATAAAACAATGTCAAGATAAAGTATTTATGACTTAAACACTTCCTTTTGAGTCCCATATTTGAATAGTATTTTACTGGGTATGAAATCTAACACTCACTACTTGGGAGACACTATTAAAATCATAGCAGATATTATACTAGTTTCGACAGCACATACATATAGCAGATGTGGTTGAAATGAATTAAACCATGAAATTACAGGATATAATTAACAAGTGTAGTCCTCAAGTTCTTACTTTCCTTTTAGTTGTGTTATACCTTTCTATTTGTAGTTCTTCTTTTGAGTTCTTATACTAAGGAGACTATACGATAATTACACATGTGGGTCTGGTTTATTTCACTTATGCGTATATCTTCAAGTAGCATCCACTTAAATATAAATGTTTCAAGTTTATCATTCTTTATAGCTGAGTAATACTCTACTGTAAATTGGTTTACTGAGAGGAATGATTTGTAGTAGTAGTGTTTGGATGGGTTGTCCTGGCTGCTTCTTTTGCTGTGGATGACTGTTGAGAAGATAACAACCCACAACGTATTAATTATTGAAAATATCCTATTAATCAGCTTGGAAAGTGTCTCACTGATATTTGTTTCTCAATAGAATAAAAAATGTAAAGCAATATATTATGAAATAGCATAATATTTATTATATTTAAACTCCCATAGGACATTCACCAAGGCAGAGTACATTCAGACTATAGATCACATATTAACAATATGTCCAAATAATGTGTTAAAATTAACAAATTTAAAAGTAGAGGTATGTAAAATATTCTTCAGAAAAAAATGGAAATAAGGCAATTAAAAAATCTGATAGTATTGGGTCAATACATGTGTCTCAGTTACTTTTCTGTCATCGCTGACACAAATACCCAACACCGAAAATGAAGGAAGGAAAGGTTTATTTACCTCACAGTTACTGGAGGTTTCAGTCCACACTCATCTGGATGCAAGGCAGAGAGGCACATGGCAGAGGCCATCAGCTCATGGTGGTGGAACAGCAACAATGGCTGTTGTCTCTATTATATTACATTCAGACTCTCTGCCCCAGTCTGAGGGCAGTATACATATCCATAATCCCAACAGTACTAAAGCCCATAATCTCAGCACTACTAAAACCTGTAATCCCAGCTTTGGATCACCCATAATCCCAGTGGATCATGAGTTAATCACAAACTCTAGAAGTCCCAACCCCATGACTTCCTAAGGCTTTGGGGGGACAACTAGACACAAACCATAGCAACATGGTACATTTTTATACTATACATAGGTCCAGAAAATATCTCAAAGAAAACAAAATTTTGGAAGAGAAGTACTCTAGGAAGGGATTCTTAGTCAAGCAGCCAAAGAAAACTTATATTTCAAAGAAAGCAAGAGAGGAAAAGCTCTAGGTACTAAGAAAGAAATGCCAGGAGAGCTAAAGAGCATGAAGAAACACAGAGGTAAATCACAAAAGTACTATACACACAATTCTCAAATTCAATCTTGGCTCCATGGTGGTGAAAAAGAGCCTGTTGACACAAAAAAGGTGTGTGGGAGTGGATTCATAGCAGACTTGCAGTCTTAGGTATAGGAGAATCCTACCTACATTTCTTATAAACTTCAAAAGCATATGGTTTTGTTCTGAAAGGAGCTCCACTTGAAAATCAAGTTAGCTTTAGAAACAAAAGTCATTGCATCCTTCCACAAACTATGAGAGTGCTAAAATTGAGAATCATCTTGAGAAGGGGCATATTGTTAGGAATTAAATTACACTATGGCTCAAAAAATATGTAACAAATCTGAAATCAGGGTTTCTGGGATCATGCCAACAAAGTGATTGGGTTAAAAGCATCCTTAAGTGAGCTTCATGGAGGAGTTTCTGTGACAATTTTTAAAGAAAGGTTTAAGCAGTGGGGGGTCACAGGCTACAGAGAGCTCAGTAAATACATACAAGACCAACCATGCATGGATTCATCTAAGTGCTGGTTATAAGAACTAACACTGAGGTGGCTGATCTATCAGTACCCGTGCCTACACCTTGGCTGAAATTCTCACTGGTTTAGTTATTTCCTGTATACATAAATGCATTCAGAGGGTAGGCCATCATGCCTTGCCCATGTACACAGTATGATGTCTGGATTTTTTGAGTGAACACCAAGGAAATCTATATGCCCAGTCAGTTATAGAAACTTGCTGGCAGCTCTTACTATGTACACTTCCTCTGTACACATATGCAAGCTTCTAGAGTGAATACAGCCTTGCCATGAACAATGGAAAATTGACCCTAGTGGTATACTTGTCTCAACTTGCAAACTAGCCTAAAGCTTTTGCTTTCTGTTTCAGTTACTTTTATGGCACTGAGACACAGTACCAAACACCCACAACTCTAAGCACAAAAAGTATACTTTATCTTGCTTTGTAAAGCTTTCAATTCAGAGTCAGTTAGCTCAAAGAAAGGGTGGTATGGCAGAGTCATAGCAGAGAAACAGCTCATGACATGCGGGCAGTAAGAAGTAATAGATCAATGGAAGCAGAGAGATATAACCTCTCAGGCTACAACCAAAGTGGCCTACCCTCTAGGAAATGCTTCCACCTCCCAATATCATAGTTATAAAGTCATCAATAGATGAATACATTGATTAGTATCATTTTCTCATGTTCCAATCACCCTCTAAAAGCTCCACCTATGAGAACATGAGGCTTTTGAAGGACATCTATTTATAAGCCATAACATCCTCTTTCGTTGGAATGAAGTAAAAGATATCTCTCTACTCCTATGATCTACTAACCCTTCATAATAAATGGGTTCCAAATACAGACATCCTGGAAATGACAGACTCAATCATGGGCTTCTATTGATCCCATGTAATGGAAATATGAATAAAAACTTTCTCAATGAAGCAAAGCTTAGGAATAGATAGATATGGTTCAGAATTGCACAGTCTATAAAATAAATAATACTGTTCTACTTATTAGAAAGGAAAGAAACTCTTCCAATTTTTTTAGATAAGTTCACACTATGTAGTTCAGGCTGGCCTTGAACTCACTATGTAGTCCAGACTGGTCTAAAGCTCACAATCATCCTCTGACTTTAGCTTCCCCAGTGCTGGCATGACAGGAATGCCATATCATTCCTGTCTCTAAATTCATTCTTAAAGCCCACATTATCTTGTTATGCAAACCAGGTAAGATACAAAAAAATGCAGACTAGTGTTTTTGATATACATAGACATAAATTCCTCAAAAATACTTGTAAACCCATTTAACATCAAATATCATACACCGTGATCTAGTGGGACTCCCTTCGCTGTTGTTCACCATATGCAACTCAATCCATTTAATATATCAAATAAATAGAACTTAGGCCAAATATTAAATGAGAATATAGTAGATGCAAAAAATGCCTCCAGTAAAATCCAAGATTCTCTTATGATAAAATGCCAGAATATAGTTGATACAGAAGAATTATTTCTCTTATATATGGTATTAGTTTTCCATTTGCTTAAGCACACTATTAGAGTCACAATTTAAAAGAAGAGATATCCAATTTAGTGTGTAGTTTCAGGGGAATGAGTCCATAGTCTACAAGCTCCAAAGCATGTGGTGAAGAAAAACTGCTTTGTTCATGTTAGCTGTGAAGCAAACCTGGGAGGTAGCATCAAAGAGGAAGGAGCCAGGAACTGTCCATAGGCGACGTGTTCCTAATTTGCACACAGAAACACATGGTTAATTTTACAATACACAAAAACTCAAAAAAATATATCAGCAAAACAAACAATCTAACTACCACATACATTATTTTTTCTTTCTTCTAATCTTACATGCATATATCTGGTAATATGAATAACTGGTTGAAAGACAACACTATGTATTATAACAAATACTATGAAAGTTATATTGCTAGGTTAAGTGAAAATCTGTATCACTTGTAATTTTTTTGGCTTCAATGCTGATTTGTACTCTTAAAAAAACAAATTTTCTGAAGAGAAGTGTTGCAAAAGACAAGATAAAATACCTAGTATCTATATGAATAATTGATCATCTTTAGACATCAGAAAAACTGAAGTCAAACTTTCATTGAAATTTCACCTCACAGCACTCTGAATGAATATTATAAAAAATATAATCTGATCAACTAATTTGAAGACAATAATGTGCAGTATAACAACCATTGTTAAATTTATTTTATTTTGTCTACTGAAATTCTGTATCATTTCTAATGTTATTTTTTACTATTTTAGTTCTCTT
>NW_004524639.1:12307789-12311404 GCF_000260255.1 Octodon degus
CCAGCCCCGCCCCCTGGTGGGCTGAGCTGGCCACACACACACACCACACACTCTCTCTCTCTCTCTCTCTCTCTCTCTCTCTCTCTCTCTCTCTCATAAATAAAAATAAAAAAAATAATAATAATTAAAAATGTCCCGTCCAGCGGGTCAGTCAACGAAGGTCACCTGGGAGAGGAGCGGGGAATGGAGGAGGGGACAAAGGACAGGAAACGCAAGAAATGGAGACAAGACAGGAGAGTCTGATCAAGTCTCGTTTATTCAGGGGAGGTGCTGGGTATATATAGGGAGTGTAAGAATGAGCAAGTCTTGGCTCTTGACTTCAGCAGGTATCTAGGCAACGGAGGAAGGTCCCACCCCTGGGGCTTAGCTCGTGATTCACCAGGAATGGGCAAGGCGGGAAGGACCAGAAACTTAACTCAGCAAGGGAATAGAAACTTAAGAAAATGGCTGACACTATTATAAAATGGAAACCAGTTAATGGCTTACCACATAAAAACATGCCACAAAAGAAAGCACATGCATAGATGGGTTCCCTGATAAATTCTATTCAGCATTTACAGAAGAAAATATAACCGTTTTGAAAACTCTGTTCTACAAAATAATAGCAGAGAAAATTTCTTATTTCTGAAAGAGCAGACATGTTCTAATAACAAAACTAGATGAAAATACAAGAAAAAATAAAGATCAAAATTTCCAATGAATACAAATTTATGATTTCTCAAATGTTACTGTCAAATGAAGGAGAATGCATGCAAGAATTATGCACCAAAACCAGTAGGATTTATTGTCTGCATGAAAGGCTAATGTCTTCTTCAAAAAAACAATTGATATAATCCATCACGTCACCAGCTTAAAAAAGAAAAATAATGTAAATGTACCAATAAATGTTAAGAGAGATAATGATGAAATCCAACTACTACTTATGATAAAATCTTTCAGCATACTATAAATTTAGGAAAACTTCCTCAACTTTACAAATCACATCTCCAGGGATGTGGATGCAGCTCTACATTATAATGTAGGCTTATATTGTCTGAGGCACTGTGTTTAAAAAATGTATAAGGACCAACAAGAACAACAAAAAGCTGGTGCTATCATCATATTCAGTGCTTAAAAATTACATTTCCTATTAAATGAATAAATCACAACACAAATCTTACATTTTTCATAAGTATCCAATGACAATAGACGTAAGTGTAAAAATCCAATCCATAAAACTACAAAAATCTTGTAAAGCAGAAATTTTTTATAAATTTATGTTCCTGCCTATAACACTACTAGAACAATGTAAAAACTAAAAAAAAAAATACATTCAATTTGATCAAAATGAAAAACTTTCGCTCTATAAAAGACAATATCAAAAAGAAATGGAAAGATAAATTGCAGACAGGTGAAAAACTCCTTGCAGAACCAATATCTTATTAGGTAAAAATTGCAAAAGTGATCAAGGAACTCTCATAACTCAAGAGTAAAAGAATAAAAGACAATTTAAAACTGAACAAAATATCTGAAGATATACTTCCTCAAATAAGATCTTATATGCAAATAGTCATTTGAAAAGTTAGACATGGACTGGGGGTGTGACTTCATGCTAAGAACTCTTGTCCTGCATGCACAAAGCCCTGGGTTCAGTCCTAAGCATCACACCAAAAATAATAAACACAGACACAAAATATCAACAAAGAATTGTAAAATGAAATGGCAAATCAATATGAATAGAATAGCTAAAGTCCAGAATACTAATAAGAACAAATGTTGGCATAAGATTTGTGAAACAGGAGATGGGAGCAAGATGGCAATTCTGGGAAGGCAGTATGGGCTTATTTTGACAAAGAAAACTTAGCAGCTGCACCCTGTTTTGCAGAAACCATCAATGTTTGGAAATGATTCTGAGGAGGAGGAGGAGGAGACCTCCGTGAGTGAAAGTCTTCAGAGGGAAGCTGCAAAGAATCAGGCCATGAAACAGACCAAACTGGAGATTCAGAAATACCTTGCAGAAGATTCCTCTGTGTACAAATGTGACAGCATTTCTGATGACATGCAGAATAAAAGGAAAGCAGTCCCATACTACTTTTGGGAAAAGATAGAAAGCCCAAGTATATCCACAACTTACTAAAAGCAGTTGAGATCAGAAAAAAAGGAACAGGAATAAAGAATAGAAAAGAAAATACAGAGAGAACAAGAAATGGAAAAAGGAGAATTTGATGATAAAGAAGCATTTGTGACATCTGCTTATAAAAAAAAACTGCAAGAAAGAGCTGAAAAAGAAGAAAGAGAAAGATGGGCTGCTGCACTAGAAGCACGCTTGGATGTAACCAAGCAGAAAGTTCTCAGTGGATTTTAGACCCTTTCAAATCAAGCAGCTGGTGAGGAAGAATTATCAAAATGCAACTTTTGTGAAGCCAGTTCTGGAATAAAAGAAGAGAGATGAAGAGGCTACTCAGATGAAGTGAATTCAGAAAACAGAATACCATGGGAGAGATGTGTTCTCCAAAGTCATGTGACAGAGAAAGAAAACCCAGATGCAGACTGATTTTGATACGAAAAGCACTGAAGATGATGAAATGGAAGAAAAAAAGTGAACTGTAGAAAGGCAAAGGGCACAGAGACTTACAGGAATTAGTCCAAATATCTTAAGAACCAGACTCTCTCAAGATAATCTAGTGAAGAAAGAAAGCATAGTAGCAAATATCATGCCAAAAGTTCCAAGTCCAGAGGACATGAGAGAAGGGAAGATGAGCACCATGAAAGGCAGTCCAGAGACCAAGAAAACTATTATACTGACTGTGATCACAGAAAAGCAAAGGATTCTCCTAAACCCAGAGAAGCCAGTTATAGAGATTCCCACTAGAAGATGCATGAACAAGAAAATAGACCAAGGGGAGACCAGAGAGAAAGAAAAGGCAGAGAATGGAAAAGAGAAATATTCTTATAGACAACAAGAAAGAGAGACAAAAAAATGACTGTGACAGATGCATTGAGAGAGGTACAGAAAGGGAAGACAAGAGGAAAGAGAAGGAAGAACAGATGGAAGGAAGGAAGGAATGATACGAAAGTAATGAGGAATACAGAGATAAGGGAAAACAAGAAGTAAGTGTTCAGTCTTCAGAAAGAATTAACAGAAAAGAAGGTTGGTCAAATTCTAGGGCAAAGGAAGAGTTTTTTGACCATCAGAGAGCTAGTAAAGTGTGGAATATGGAAAAGAAAAAAAGATATCAAGAAAAGACCTCTTGTTCTGAAATATGAGTGGGAACAAAACACAGACTCACAGAAGAAAGGCAAGAGAAGGGCAAGGAACAAGAGAGACTACCAGAGGCAGTGAGCAAGTTTGCAAAGAGGAATAATAAAGAAATTATAATATCAGCTAGAGACAGGTACTTGGCCAGGCAAATGGTGCAGGCTAATGCAAAGACCTACATTGAGAAGGAAGATGATTAGTGGCTGCTCCAGCAGAGAGATCTGTGGAAGCACAGAACATTAAAACTCCCAAGACTTGTGAAGGTGTAACAAAATGTGCTAGTTGAGGGAAAGTATTTAAAATATATGTTTAAATTTTTCTTAAATTTAAGTCAAAAGTCAGTCTTCTAATTTTGACTGCTTAACTAGAAATATATA
>NW_004524639.1:12311514-12321655 GCF_000260255.1 Octodon degus
AATGTTGCTTTTGTTACAATAGCTGTTTTGTTTTATATTGCATTTCAGGTAAAAATTTGAAAAGTAAGAAAAATTAATTGTTTTTACCCTGAAACATGTATTAAAGTATAAAATGTAGACATTGTATGTTGTCTAAATAAATTTTGGCCCATACTTGGTTTAAGTAAAAATTAAAAAGTGAAAAAAAAAAAGATTTGAAAACAGGAACTCTTGTTTATTCTGTAGCAGAACTGTGGTGGTTGTCAACTTGAGTGTGGATGCCAGGTGAATTGACCCATGTGAGGAGGTGTGTTGCTGGAAATGATATGAAAGCAGAATGGGAAGAGGGGACATTTTCATGCTGGATTTTCCTTAGAACTTTGCTGTTTCAGAAGTTGATGTAATGAATGGTACATCTTTAGAGTAAATATTTCAAAGATAACTCTATAGCATATAGTAGACACAGAATAAATTATCATTCTAATGTAGATGTTAAAACATATTTATTTACTATAAACTTATCCACCAACAAACTCCTAACTGAGAATGTGGCAAAACTCAGCAAAAAGTGGAATTTTATTTTTATGTTTGTATTCCAATATTTCTTTTTTTTTTAATTTTTTTAGGACAGGGTGTACAGATCTCACTACTAGATTGGACTCATAGTGATCTGCCTGTTTACAGCCTGCCAAGAGCTGGGATTACAGGCACGTGCCACCACACCCAGTCTCAGTTGCTGTCTCAGTGTGCCCCAGGGGCAGAGCTGGCATGGCAGGCCCAGGGATTGAACTCTGGACCCTGCACCTGCTTGCTGGTGCTTTAATCCACTAAGATCTTTGGCTGGCTCTCCAATATTTCACTGATATCCAAGACTATGGGGCACTTAAAGTATATTGTCAAATTAGAACATATTATATCTTGAAATATAACTGAGATAGGTAATATAATTAGTATTTTTCTGGTATTCTTGTCTGAAAAGTTACTCCTGTTTCAAAATGAGTTTAAATTCAAATGATGGAAAAGATTATTGTCTCAGTTACTCTTCTCTCATTGCTGGGACAAATACCTGACACCCAAAATGTAAGAAGGAAAGGCTTATTTAGCTTACAGTTACTAGAGCTTTCAGTCCATAGTCAGCTGGGTTCAAGGCAGAGTGTCACATGGTATAAAGCAATCATTCATGGTGGCAGCAAAGAGCAGAGGGAATCAAAGGAGGAGTAGCAGCAACAATGGCTACAGAGAGGAAGTCTGTTTCTCTGTCTCTTATGTTACATTCAGGCTATTTCCTGCAGTCTGGGTATTGCACTCATACTCATAATCTCAGCAGTACCTTCACCCTTAATCCCAGCAGCATTCACACCTGTAATCCAAGCAACCCTTACACCAATAATCGCAGGGGATCATGAGTTAATCACAAATTCTATAAGTCTGCCCCATGACTGTATGAGGCTTTGGGGGGACACATGGAGAAAAACCAAAACAATTTTAAAATGTGTATTTTCTCTTATATGGAACTTCTTAGTTAATGAAAATTCTTGGTCAATATTCATGTGACATGCCAGCTAATACTTGTCCAACCATCCTACTGAGAACTCAGTACACTAACATCATGACTTTTGGTCTTATAAAATATATGTTGGGAGAATGTTAAGACATGCTTCTTACCCCTTCTTTTCATTTAACATAGCAGCCATTTGGAGGTGAGTAAGATCAAAAGCAACGTTCTTCTATCATTATGTGTCTGAATTTTAAATTCTTCAGCATTATCCCTAAAGTCAGTATAGTTATTACCACTAGTAAAGAAACAGCTTAAACATTACAACTAGCTATATCATCTCTCCTTAAGCTAAGTTTCTCAGGTCATGTATGCCTTAGTAATTTGACCTCACTAAGCAAAGCCAATTGCTTGCTGTCAATTATCATTTCTATAGGTTACATGGATATCTATAAATCAATCCAGTCATTTGTCAGTGCCTTACATTTCACTTTTATCTGGACACATTTACTCTAAAAATGCTTTCTGTACATTATCTCATATCTCATGAAGGTTTATGTTTGCCACTGCTTATTCTCTTGCTGCAATTGTCATTTAGTACAAAATTTGAGCTTCATGTTTCTTCTGTGAACTCCAAATTGAGATTGCAAAGATATTTTTAATGCTCTTTCACATTTTTAGTTTTACTATAAGAATTTAAATGCTATTAAACTAGAAAAAAACAAGACCTTTTATTCTCCTTATTTAACACTTGCTGATTTTCTGTACTATATTATGCATCATTCCAGGTACTCTTCTAAGCTGGACTAAAAGTTGCAAAGATGTGTTTTATTGTAAATAAATATCTAAATAATGAAAGTGTCTCAAGAAAGTAATGAATTGAGGAAGAAGTTTGTAAGATTACTTTTTCTACAAATCATTAAAATTGCAGATCTCATCTGTCTAAACTAGTTAAGAAATATTCTCTCCTGAAGGCATGAAGATTGACCAGAAAAGCTCAGGATAAAATACATTCTCAAATCCACAGACATCAAATAATATACATTGATCTGAGTTCTTGATTCTTACAAGCTGAAGCATAGAAATAAATAACATTGCAATGTCAATTTAGAGACAAAAATTTATTTTGATAAATCCGTTTTCCTTTCATTTAACTTTTCTCTAGATATATTTTAGTACCTTTAGTGATTTTGCTTAAATAGGAAGTCCATGGTATTGAACACATTCTCTTTAAAACTTCTTTAAAGAAATATTGTGATGGCTTAAGTTTATTTAGGATTATATTAATTTTTGCAAGTTGATTGTGTGTTAGAGTTACCAAGTACCTCTTTTTATGTTAATTGCTTGATTAATTAGGCTCAGAGATAGAAAAGAATAGCAAATAATGCAAATATCTTAAAAGGAAAGCAAATTCCTCATATTGTTATTGTTCATCAATATCAATAATTTAAGAAAAGAAATTGTTAAAAATATCATCCTGTAATGCTTAACCTCTGGCAAAAATGACAGAAACTTTAGATTTATCTATCTATTAAAAATTGCATTGATTCTGTTTACAGTTTATCATATAGTTTTACATTTTTCAATACCACAACACTGTGGTTATAGGCATAATAATTTTTTATATATTGATTAAAATTTCCATTAGTTATCTGAGGTTGGTAAAAATAGTTTTTGTTTGATTAGCCTCAGATTATACATTTCTATTTATTTACTAGTAATTCCTTCAACACAGAAAAGACCCATATAATCTCAATAATCTACACACCAAGATTAGGGTACATTGTATCTGATAGTCACTTTTCTTTCAAATTTTGAATTGTACTGGCCTTCTTGTGGTTTTTCACATAGATTGAGCAGTGTTTGATGTTGTTTCATAGTGATTATTTTCTTTCAAACAAATATAACACATGAAAGTTTTATTTTAAAAGACTGATGATCTTAAAAGTTTTCAGAATTCAGAACAAAAACCTTTCCCAATAACAAACCAATATTGCTGCTTCTCCTTTATTGAAGCTATGGATTATTTTTCAATATCTTTTTAAAAAGAAGAATTGAAATTATAGCAGGAAATCATAAATACTCATACAACATATTCTATGATTTGTGCTACTATGTTTTTATGCAATAACAAAGTATATGCTTAGGGAATTCAACAAGGAAGACTAGATAAAGAGCCATATTGTAGCTCTTCAGGGAAAAAAAATAAGAGCATAGGCTATTGTGTAAAAAAAGGGAGAGAAAACACCCTGATACCACAAGCAATCTGAAGAGACTTGTAGATAAAACAAAATATAGACATAAAACTTAATATAACTGTTTTCCAGTCCACAAGGTTTCAAGTCTGACTTCAGCTTCAAGGATGCACAAAAACACCAGTATCGAAAATTTTTAAAAATTTCATCAACTGAAATAATTTACCTGTGTTCACACAGGATAGGTTTAGGATACAAGGCCCCGTACCTTTGTTTTACTTTGTCCAAATGGAGTATCCTTCAGGCTGGTGGTAAATTTTACTGGCATACACAGAAACAAATTACCAGGACATGGGGAAATGCTCTCTCCCTGACAGGCAGCCAGGTTTTCTCAGTTGTTTTGTTTTGTTTGTTTGGTTGGTTGATTTTTTTTCCCCTTACAACATAGTGGCTAACTTGATCCTACAAGGATGACAATCATGGCACACCAACAGGTGGAAAGTTGACATTCTACTTGCAAGAGAGGAGACTGAAGGGGTCTGAGGATCCTTTGGTTGTCTCCATGGTGGCTTCAGAATCAATAAGTCAGCAAAGTTATGGACTATAGCAGCAGCTGTGAAAGTAGTGAGTGGATCAACCGCACACTTCATGAATCCTTTCAGAGAGGAAAACTGATGCAGGGGATTTATGTAACCTTGGGCTATGGCAGAGCAGTAGGAGGTCAGAACTCTCCCCACTGGAAAGAAAATTCAAGTGGGATTGAGCAGCCTTTGGCTGTGTCCATGGCAGTTGAAGAAACAGAGTCATCACATAGGACCACCATGTAAAAAGTGTCATGAAAATAAAGGCAGAAATGTAAAAGTGGAAGTGGAGCAGAAGAGACGGTGTGATGACTGGGAGGAGGCAAATGTACACAGGAGTCCAAACAGCCCTGGGTTATCTCTGTCTGAGACTTCTACATCAGCAAAGAGAGCAACACGAATACACACAGGGTAAGGAGACATGGGCAGGCTACTGACAAACATAAAACGTTGCTAGCTGAAGACTGGAATGGCCCCCATATCCACATGTGAGTCTGGCACACAGCACTAATCCAACTTCAGGATACAAAGGGTTACCCAGCACAGACCTGGTCTCTGATTTTGTCACCACCACAAAAACAACTGACCAGAGGAACTTTATTTTTCTCTTTGTTTGCTTGTCACATTTGCCTTTTTCTGACTATTTTCATTGTTTAGATTTTTATTTTACTGTTATTTTGGTCAATTCTTTCTTTCCTCAACTTTCTCAATTTTTTGTATTTTCAGGTTAAGTGAACACAATCACTTTTAGGTTCAATTTGATATTTTTTTTGCCTTCACCTTGACACTTTCTCTCCTGTCTGCTTTCCCAGCTTCATAAAGCTTGAATGATCACTCTTTGTCCTCTGGCCTTGCTTCTATAATATTTTGCTCCATGCTTAATCACCTATCTTGCTTAAATACCAACCCCTACACACACAGGATATAATTAGTCACATAAGAGGAAACTCACTACATAGAAGTGCTGGATTAATATTGGAATTTGTTATATAATTGTAGATATTGTTCCTATGGGGAAAGGTACAAAATTAAGTAACCACAGATTTTTAGTTTCTAGGCTGTTCTTTTTTAAATTTTTTTACTAGTAAATTTCCTTTTTCCCCCCATAATTTTATAGAGAGAAAAATAGCAATGATATACTTTCAAACCAAATTGGAAGGAGAGTTTCAATAATTAACTCATTGCATACATTCTTCCTAGTAGTTAATTGCTGTGCAGGATGCAGACATGATATCCTATTTATAAACACCATTAGAACAAATCCCTCTATTCATTAAGAGAATGTAACTATATATCTATTCTAACCATTTTGAATACACAGATACGAAAAGGACATTCATCTGTATTCCCATTTTTGTTTAGTTTTGTCATTTGAATATAATAGGTATGTTAATTCAGCATAACATTCTAAGAGTCCAGTAGTCCATAATAGGATTGGGTCTTCCATTTGACAGGCAGTGTCAGAAATTGTTGAACTGAGTCCCCTACAGCTCAACATAACAGCATGGCATTACATTTTATACTTCATTTTTTACTCTTCTGCTGGATGGTTAAGATCAAGATAAAGCAAGAGATATGAAACAAGAGTTGTGTCTTTGGATCTGATAAGGTCAGTGAAATCCACTCAGGATTTATCCTGAGATCCTGTACCTCAGATTGTATATCCTTTGTCAGTGTCAGCCATGTGGATGCATCACAGCCATTGCTTGGCCAATGTGCTCTCTGTGAAAGTCTGAGAGAATGTTTTCTCTCCATGTGACTCTCCTTAGGCAAACTCTACGTCATCGATCACTTTCCTCTTTGGTCCCATAGTCTTCTTGATCAGAAAATGTGGGACACTACCGAGGTACATGACGTTACAGTACAAGTTCTCATATGTCCTGAGTCTTAATTGACCTTAGAAGGCTAGGGCCAAAATATTGGCTTTCTTGGGCACCTCCTTTTTCTCAAATTTTGGTCTGCACACTTTGCTTGTTAAGCCTCCAGAAGAGAAGCATAATGTTATTACCATACAACCTAGGCTGTTGAGCTTAACCTCACTATCTGTCTGAATATCAAACATCTTAGGCATAACAAGGAACAAGTATTTTTCATCGAGTATTGATATGTTCAACTTTAAGTCCCTGCAGAATATGATGAAAAAACATTTAAAATAATAAAATATATTTTAAAAATAGGCATAAAGAATTATATAATTCTTATGTTTACACAGAAGTCCAGAAATCTAACCATATACAACCTTGAAGAAGGACAGTCCCACAACATTCCTTTTCATGTCTCCTGCATTCATTCACCACCCCCTACGTTTTGAAGAATCACCTACCTGAGAGACTGCACAGCAGCAACTGTTATGTCATGAAAAGTAGCCTGTATTCAGAAGAACAGAATGACAGGCACTCCAATCATGAACCTACTATTATAAATTACCAACTTCAGTGCAGTTGCTTAGTTCACAGGTGTCTGTATATATACTTAATCAGGGTGAGAATCATTCCAATTAACTGCTAAATTCAAAAATCTTCTGAGGATTCTCAGGATCATTGCCTTACCCATCTTCTACATATAACTGTATGGCTTGCCACTGCCATATTTCCTAACTCTTCTCCTTGCTCCCTTTTCATTGTCTAGTCCTCAAGTTGTTGCTTTCATTTTAGTTGCATTATAACTTTCTAATAGTATTTCTTCTTTTGAGTTCTTATACTTTGGAAACTATAAGATATTAACACATGTGTGAATGTTTTATTTCACTTATGCGTATATCTGCAAGTCGCATCCACTTCTATATACAGGCTTCGAGTTTATCATTCTATATAGCTAAGTAATATTCCATTGTATAAAAATACCACATGTTTTTCTTGCAATCCTCAAGAGATGGGAATCATGGTTATTTCCAAGATTGGACGATCACATATTTTGCTGCTATAAACATAACCACACATATATCACTATGATATGATATTTTCAGATCCTTCATGAAGACTCCCAGTAGAGGAATAGGTGGAATAAATTTGATTGCCAATCCACATTTTCTAAGAGTCTCCACACAGATTTCCATAACTGTTGCACAAGTCTAATTGTCCACCAGCAGTGGATAATGGTTCCTTTTTCCCAAAAGCCTTACCAACATTTGTTGTTGGGTGATTTCTTTATGAAAGCTATTCTTTCTGGGGTGAGATGATATTTCAATGTTATTTTAATTTGCATTTCACTGATAGCTAGTGATCTGGAGAATTTTTTCATATATTTATTCACTTCTTTAATTTCACCTTCTGAGAAGCATGTGTTCATCTCGGATGCCCATTTCATGGTTGGGTCTTTAAATTTTGGGGCCCTAGTGTTTTTTAGTTCTTTATAAATTCTAGAGAGTAGACCTTTGTCCAAGTACTTATTTGTCATGATTTTTTCCAAATTTGAGAGTTGCCTTTTCACTTTGCTGGTAATTTCTTTTGATGTGAAAAAAATTTTTCAGAAAGAGCAGTTCCCTGTTATTAATTCTTTCAACATTTTCCTGTGAGATTTGATTTCTGTTCATGAACACTTTGCCTACCCCTATGTCTTCAAGAGTTCCTCCTACATTCTCTTCCGGGAGATTTACTGTTTCTGTTTTAATATTTATATCTTTAAGGCATTTTGAGCTCACCTTAGTGCTTGGTGATAGATCTAGGTCAAGTTTTAGTTTTTGACATGTAGAGAGCCACTTTTTCCAGCTCCATTTTTTAAAGAAACTCTTTTTCTTCCAGTGAGTATTTTCGGCCCCTTTGTCAAAGATAACGTGGCTAAGTGTGTTTGTATTCGCTTCAGTGTCTTCTAATTTTTCCATTGATCCTCTTGTCTATTTTGTTGCCAGTATCATGCTGATTTTATCACCTCAGCCTTGTAGTATAATTTCAAGTCAGGAATTGTAATGCCTCCTGCCTTGTATTTATTGCCCAAGATTGCTTTTGCTATTCTAGTTATTTTCTGGTTCCAAATAAATTTTAGGAATGAATTCTCTAGCTCTGTGAGGTATGTTCGTGGCAGTTAGATAGAGATTGCATTAAATCTATACAGCAATTTTGGAAGTATGGCCATCTTCACAATGTTAATTCTTCATATCCAGGATGAAAAACTGGCATGAAATATCTTCCAATTTTATGAAATATTCTACGATCACTTTTTTAAGAGTACTGTATTTTTCCTTGAAATGATCTTTGACTTCTTCAGTTAGGTTAATTCCAAGGTGTTTCACTGTAAAAGGTATTTTTTAAAATAATTTCCCTCAGTGTGCTTGTTATCTGTGTAGAGGAATGTTATTTACTTTTGTGTATTGACATTGTATTCTGTTATGCTACTGAATTTCTGTATAATTCTAATAGCTTCTTTGTGGAGTTTTTTGGGCCTTCCAAGTAAAGTGTATGTCATCTGTAAAATAATGATAACTGAACTTCTTCTTTACCTATTCTTATTATTTTTATTTCTTTCACTTGTCTAATGGCTGTAGCTAATGTTTCCAGAACTATAATGCATAAGAATGGTGATAGAGGACTCCTTGTCTTGTACCTGATCTAAAAGCAAAAGATTTCAGTTTTTCTCCATTTGGAATTATTTTAGCCATTGTGTTTTCATAAATGGCTTTTGATATATTGAAATAGAAGCCATCTATTCAAATTCTCTGTAGGACTTTGAACATGAATGAGTGTTGGAATTCGTCAAAATCCTTTTCTGCATCAATGGAGATGATCATATGGTTTTTAGTTTTCGCTCTATTGATATCGTGTATTGCATTGATAGATTTTCAAATATTGAACCATCCTTACATCCCTGGGATGAATCCTACCTGGTCATGGTGTATGATCTTCTTGATGATTTGCTCTATTCTATTTGGTAGCATTTTATTGAGGATTTTTACATCTGTGTTCATGAGGGAGACTGGCCTGTAGTCCTCTTTCTTAGTTGCTTCTTTCCCTGCTTTTGGTATCAGTATAATACTTGGCTCCATGAATAATTTTGGGAGGATTGCTTCCTTTTCAATTTCATGGAAGAGTTTGAGGAGTATAGGGACTACATCTTCTGTAAATATCTTGTAGAATTCAGCTGTGTATCCATCTGGGCCTGGATTTTTCTTTGTTGGTAAGTTTTTAGTTACATCTCATATTTCATTGGCTGTTATTGTGTTATTGAGAGTGGTTTTATGGTGTTGATTCAGCATTTGCATTTTGTACCTTTCTAGGAATCTGTCCATTTCTTCTCTGTCTTCTATTCTGTGATAGTAAAAATTCTCAAAGTAGCTATTCATAATTTTCTAAATTTCAACTGAGTCTGTGCTAATTACCCTCTTTTAATTCCTTATTGCTTGTATTTATATTTTTTCTTTCCTCTTTTTGTTGAGGTTAGCTAGAGGCTAAACAATTTCTAATAATCATTCAAAGAACCAGCTTCTTTTTCGTTAATTCTTTCAAATGTTATCTTTATCTAAATTGAATTAATTTCTTCTCTAATTTTTATAGTCTCTTCCCGTCTTTGGGATCTGGGTTTGGTTTTCTCTTCCTTTTCTAGTTGTTTAAGGTGTAGCATTAGGGTGCTTATTTATTCCCGTTCTGTTTTCATAATGTGTGGGTTCATAGCTATGAATTGCTCTCAAGAGAACTGCTATCATCATGTCCCATAAATTCCATTATGTTGTGCTTGGATTTTCATTGAATTGTAGATATTGTTAAAAGTTTTGTTTAATTTCATTTGTGACCCATTGGTTGCTCAGTACGTTGTCATTTAATTTCCATGTATTTAGGGTTTCTTTTCTTATTTGTTTTGTCATTTATTTCCAGTTTCATTGCATTGTGGTTAGATAATATGCATTGGATAATTTCTTTTTTTCTTGCATATACTTAAGCATGACCTATGGACCAGTATGT
>NW_004524639.1:12322425-12323949 GCF_000260255.1 Octodon degus
TGGTATCTGATATCATTCATGGAGTTCTGGTCATTTTAGTCCCTCTGTAAAACATTTTTCATGAGCCTGTGTAGTTTTGGCTTTGTCATCATGAAATTCTTTAGTTGTTCTTTGACATAGTAGTATTTCAAATCCCCATCAAACTTGAAAGAGTTTTACAGTGTATAGTAGTCTGGGTTGACATTTGTTTTCACAGAGGATTTGAAGTAGTCTGTTGCATGCTCTTCTTGCCTTCATGGTTTGGGAAGAGAAGTCAGCCATAATTCTGATGGGTTTTCCTTTGAATGTGATCTGTTTCTTTTCTTAGCGGCTTTCAGTATATTATTCTTGTGCTGAATTTCTGGGACCTTGACTATTATATTTCTCAGTGTGTTTTTAATTGGGTTGAGGTTACTTGGTGTCCTGTATGCTTTAGTTACCCGAATGTCAGATTGTTTTCTCATATTTGGGAAATTTTCTGTCGTGAATTCTTCCCATACATTTTTAATATCCTTTGTATTGACTCATTCTTTCTCATTGATACCTACTAATCTCACATTGTTCCTCTTTGTGTAATCTTGCAAGTGATGAATTATTTTTTCCTGCATCTTAGTTGTTTTTAAGAGTTGTTTTCTTACCATTTCACTAGCTACATCAGCATCTTCAAGAGCTCAAACTCTGTCTTCACATTCACTTAAATGGTTGTGAAAGCTTGTTACTGAGATTTTAATTTCCTCTACATCTCTTTGACTCTCCTTCATGTGATCTGTTTCTTTGCTGTATTGCTCATTCAAGGAATCCAAAATTTTTCTAATCTTCTGTATTTCTTTTATCAATGTCTTCTTTAGAAGCAGTTATTAATTCTTTTACTGCAGTGCTTTCTTCAAATTGGGTTTCCTCCTTATGTTTTTGTAGTTCATTCTTTACTTCAGATGCTACGAGTTCAGAGAATTCTTTTTTCATTTCAGAAAATAATTCTGCTCTGTGTTCCTCTATAACTTTCTGCTGTTGTTTATTTACTATTGATGCTGTTAATTCTTACATTTGAGTTGAGCTAATAGAAAAAAATTCTGCTCTGAGTTCCTCTATAACTTTCTGCTGTTGTTTATTTACTATAGAAGCTGTTAATTCATATATTTCAGTTCACAGAGTGTCTTCTGCATTTGTTCTGTGTGTGCACTGGTTTTCTTCCATATGTTTCTGTGTTTGATTCTCTACTGCAGATGCTATTAATTTAGGAATTTCTTTTTTCCTTTCCAATCTGAGTTACACTATACATTTCTGCAGCAGTATCTTTATTTCAGAAGATGTTGATTCATTGATTTCAGCTGTGTGAGTCCCTATTTTTTCTGTGCTAGTGTCCTCTGCACTTGTTATGTGTGGGCTTGGGGTCTGAAAGTGCATTTTGCTCCTTCTCATTTTCATTTTGTGTAGCACTGTCTTCTGACCTTTGTTGAGGGTTTTGGTGAAGCTATAACCTTGCCACCTACTGAAATTCAGGTGCAGATCTACAAAGTTTGGATTTTTCCTGCTGTGCCTGGCTTG
>NW_004524639.1:12328781-12330704 GCF_000260255.1 Octodon degus
AACAAATGTTGCTGGAAAGACTGGCTCTCTACATGCCGAAAACTCAAACTTGATGCAGGTCTATCACCATGCACTAAATTAAAGTCTAAATGGATTAAAGATTTAAACACTTAAGCAGAGACACTAAATCTGCAAGTGAATGTAGGAGGAACTCTTGAAGACATAGGGGTAGGCAAAGAGTTCATGGACAGAAATCAAATCGCACGGGAAACAGTTGAAATATTTAACAACTGGGACCAGCTCTTACTGAGAAATTTTTTCACGTCAAAAGAAATTACCAACAAAATGAAAAGGCAATCCACGAATTTGGAAAAAATCATGACAAATAAGTACTCAGACAAAGGTCTGCTCTCTAGAATCTATAAAAAACTAAAAAACATTAGGGCCCCAACATTTAAAGACCCAATCCAGAAATGGGCATCCGACATGAACACACACTTCTCAGAGGAAGAAAATTAAGAAGCAAATAAATATATGAAAAGATGCTCCAAATCACTAGCCATTCGTGAAATGCAAATTAAAACCACATTGAGATATCATCTCACCCCAGAAAGAATGGCTATCATAAAGAAATCACCCAACAGCAAATGTTGGAGAGGCTGTGGGTAGAAAAGAACCCTTCTGCACTGCTGGTGGGGATGTAGAGTGGTGCAACCATTAGGGAAATCAGTATGGAGACTCCTTAGAAAAGTTGGACTCGAAATCACATTAAACCTTCTTTTCCTCTACTGGGAATTTTCCCAGAGGATCTGAAAACATCTTATAATAAGGATATATGTGTTCCTATGTTTATAGCAGCACAATTTGTGATAGCCAAATCTTGGAATCAACCAAGATGTCTATCACCTGAGCAATGGTTTAAAAAGATGTG
Organism: Octodon degus; assembly: GCF_000260255.1. Classification (NCBI taxonomy): domain Eukaryota; kingdom Metazoa; phylum Chordata; class Mammalia; order Rodentia; family Octodontidae; genus Octodon; species Octodon degus. The sequence goes on from NW_004524639.1 coordinate 12,329,653, forward strand.
GTATTTTACACAATGGAGTATCATTCAAGTATTAAGAATGATAAACTCGAAGCCTTTGTATTGAAGTGGATGCCACTTGAACATACACCCATAAGTGAAATAAAACAGACACACATGTGTAAATATCATATTGTCTCCCTAGTATAAGAACTCAAAAGAAGAAATACAAATAGAAAGATATAATACATGTAAAAGGAAAGCAGGATCTCAAGGACTTAACTAATCAAGAGATGGAAAGGAGAAGTGCTAGGAAACATGACAACGTCAAGCCATACAGTTATATGTCAAAGATGAGCAAGGCAATGATCCTGAGAATCTTCAGAATATTTTTTAATCTAGCAGTTATTGGGAAATATTCTCAGCCTGACTAACTATATATACTGATACATGTGAACTAAGCTACTGCACTCCAGATGATAATTTGTAATAGTAGTTTCATACTTTGAGTGCCTGTCATTCTGGTCTAGTGAACATGGGCTGCTGGTCATGACATGCCAGTTGCTGCTGTGCTTTCTCTCAGGTAGATGGTTGTTCAAGAAGAAGGGGGTGGTGAATGAAAGCAAGAGACAGGAAAAGGAATATTGTGGGACTCTCATGCTTCAAGGTTGTATATGGTGAGATTTTGGACTTATGAGCAAACATGAGAAGTATATAATTCTTTATGCCTATTTTAAAAATATATTCTAATTTTTAAATGTTTTTTATCGTATTCTGTAGGTACTTAAAGTTCAACATATCAATACTTGATGAAAAATACTTGTTCCATATTATGGCTAAGATGTTTGGCATGCGGACAGACAGTGAGGTTAAGCTTAACAGCCTAAGTTGTTCAATAATAACAACAAGCTTGTCTTCTGCATCGTTAACAACATAATTTTGCAGACCAAAATTAGAGAGAAAGGAACACTGCGAGGAAGGCCAATATTTTGGCCCTAGCCGTCTAAGTTCAATTAAGACTTAGGACATATGAGAACTTGCGCTGTAACGTCATGTTACTCGGTACTGTCCCAAGTTTTCTGATCAAGGAGATTATGGGGCCAAAGAGGAAAGTG
>NW_004524639.1:12331209-12339256 GCF_000260255.1 Octodon degus
TAATGGTGTTTGTAAATAGGATAGCAAGTCCGCATCTTGTACAGCAATTAACCACTAAGAAGAATACATGCAGTGTATTAATTATTGAAACTGTCTTATCGATTTGATTTGAAACTGTCTCCTTGCTATTTGTTTATCAATAAAATTATTGCAAAAATAAATTATGCGTAGCGCTTCTCTGTGTTCTATTATCTTCACTTTCAAGCCTTCAATGGTATGTGGAATTTTAACTCCATGGACCTCCAGTCACAGTTTGAAGTTTTCATAGATCCTGCGATGGTGTTTCACACCAGGGCAAAACTCCATCCTCTAAAGACACCTTGATTCCTGGAGATCTAAACAGTAATCAAAATGGAGTTTCACTTTGAGAAAAGGCCAAACTTGTTATTAACCTTTCTTCTCTCCCTACTGTCCTTGTCAACATAAAAATCCTTATTAACATAAGATTTCTACTGCCTTCTATGTTATCCAGAGTGAACTTCATCAACATTAGACTTTCTTACCATAAGATTGACATGACTCTCTGAGTCTTCCTTTATTACCTCAGATTATTGCATACACTAATGTTAGCCATAAATGGTAACTAGCCCAAAGTGTCATTTTCTCTGCCCTTCCCACGGCATTGACATCTCAGGCCCTGTGTACTGTGAAAGCATGTCTCTCTGTCTTCCTTTCCTTGTCCCTCACCATAAAACCATCTAGCTAGATTGAGGGACTTTTTGCCCCCTGACAGTTGTCTGGGGTCCTAACCATCACTATTGTGCATAAACAAAGTACTGGCTACTGATAAATAGCAACATTTCTTCCCCAATAAATACATATGATAGCATCCTGAACAAATAGACCATATGCCATCTATGAATAGAAGATATTTCTGAGTGATAGGCATTTCCTAAGGAAGCTTCAATACTAATGATAAAGGTACCTACTTAAAGAATTTGTAAGCATCAACATAGAAACACAAAAATTAAAAATAGAAAATGACAAGATGGAGAAGCAAGATGAAATCTTTTTTTTTAAATTATTTATTTATGAGAGAGAGAGAGAGAGAGAGAGAGAGAGAGAGAGAGTGGTGTGTGTGTGTGGCCAGCTCAGCCCACCAGGGGGCGGGGCTGTCTGGCATGTGGCGCTGGGGGATCGAACCGCGGTCCCTGATGCTTTGCCAAGCTTGTTCCAAGTAGGTGCTTTAGACCACTGAGCCATCTCTCCAGCCCAAGATGAAATCTTAAGAGATTCAGTCCATGTAAGTAAATTTCAAGGGATTAGGTAGAGAAAAACAGAAGCTAAATAACTGAACTTTCTGAAATGATAACAAAATAAAACTAAAACAAACACAATATGATGGAAGAGGCCACATGAAAATAAGATTTGAAATAATCTCTCTGGTACAAATAAGAGAGATTGCCATCAAAATGAAGGACCTGGACATTGACTCTAGAGTAGAAACAGATGAAAATGATTGAAGAGCTTAGGTAAATGATGGAAATCATTAATTTCAGAAAGATATGGAAGCTATGAAACAGATTAAAACAGATATTCAAGAAATTAAAAACACCACTGAATGTGTACACAGGTTAATGAATAAAAGTGAGTACCGAATATTAGATCTAGAAGACAGAATGATGGTTACCAACCACAAAATGAAATATATCTTAAAAATAGGAAAGAACAATGAAAAATCACTTCAAGAGCTCCAAGATGATATAAAGAACAACTTAAGACTTATCAAAGTCTATAAGAAATCAGGAGAGACCACAAATGCCATAAAAATCATCTTCATAGAAATAATGGAGGAAAGGTACTCAATTATGGAAAAAGAATTTAAAATACAAAGAAGCAGGGGCCGGGAAGATAGCTCAGTGGAATAAGCGCTGCCCTGGCAAGGGCAAGGGTCTGAGTTCAATCCCCCCCATTCTGAAAAAAAAAAAAAAAAAAAAAAAAAAAAGAAAGAAAGAAAAAGAAAAAAGAAAAAAAGAACCATGGCATAAATTACAACAATTATCCATGAACAAAATGAAACTACATCAAAGCATGTAAAAATCAAGATTACAGAAATTCAGCATAAGAATAGAATCTTAAAACCTGTTAGAGAAAAGAAACAAATCAACCATAAATCCCAGCAGAATCATAGCAGATATCTCAACACAAACCTTAATTCAAGAAACCTTGGAGTGAAGTATTGTAAGTCCTCAAAGAAGAAAACCCCCTTAGTCATACTTATGTAGCCTGCAAAACAATCTCTCAAAATCAATAGAGAAATGAGATATGCCCATGACAACAAACAACTGAAGAAATTCATGAACACTCAACCAGCTGTCCAAAATGTTCTGAAGGGTATTTTTAAAAAAGATAATGAAGAACACAACTCCAGGAACATCAATTGAAAGATTCTGCCAGGAGATGGAGGAAAATAAAGAGAAGAGTAGTGGCAGCAATGTGTTTGGCCTTGTTGACCCTGCCACTGAAAACTTGCTAAATGGGATAGGTCTTTGATTAGAAAGTTCATGATTTTTTTTTATTTTTTGTATTTAATACAGGGTCTACAGAGGCTCATTGTGTAGATTGGACTCACAGTGATCCTCCTGTTTATAGCCTCCCTAGCGCTGGGATTATAGGCGTGCACAACCATGCCCAGTCTCAATCCCAGTCACAGCGTGCCCTGGGGCCACGACCATCACAGCAGGCTGGGGAATGAACTCCCAGCCCCTGGATCTACCTAAGCAGGTTCTTTAAACTGCTGAGCTATTTGGCCCACCCAGAATGTACATATTGATTTCTGATCCCATTAAATGAAAAGTATTTTTATTCTTTTTTCTTTTCTGCTCTCTCTTTTTTTTTGAGACAACGCCTCACCTCACTTTTGTAGCCACCAAGCTAGTCTTAAACTTTCAGTGAGCCTCCTGTCTCAACCTCCCGAGTTATATCCGTTTATATTTTGATGTAGTCTTTTTCTTTACTTCAAACTCAAAACAATTTGTTTTAGGAAATGAATGAACTATTTCAATATTTGATGAATATAGTATTTGAATAAAGTATTTTCATTGATAAAAGCTGTATTAATATTTTAGATGAAAATTGACCAATGCCCAGGTTTTATCAAACATCAAAATGCTGTGAAGTATTAACTTAATTGTAATTGTTGTTACAACTTGGAAATTATAGTCAAGTAAATGATTTACTGACCAAAAATTTGAGTGAACTCATTTGTTAATAGCTAATTTTGTATAGTCACATCATTTAAAAATACAACAGTAGATCTCATAATCAGTAGTGGTTTTCAGTTTTGATTTTGTGTAATTCAGAATAAAAGAATTTGTGTGAAAAAAAGAAAGAAAATGATTGTGCCAGGAAAAAGATAGATCAGTGGCACAAGTACCTGCCTTGCGAGTGCAAGGTACCAAGTTTGATCCTGGGTACCATAAAAAAGGGAAGAAAATAATGAATTGGAAAGGATAGCATGGGGATGTGGGAGGAGCAAGGGAAAAGAAAGAAATGAAAAAAGAAGAAACAGAAAGAAAACTTTTGCAAGTAGGGAGAGTAAGAATTACTAAAGGAAGGATATAGAAATTGAGAATAAAAGAAAAATTGCAATAGGTCACTTGCAAAGACAAAGAAAAGAATAAAAATAAATAAATCATAAATGGGACCACAAAATAAAGTATATGGTTAATTTGAATATATGTACTATATGTTTGTAAATAAATGCAATATATGAGGTGAAATTTATAAAACTAATATAAAAAGTAGGGAAACGATACATCCTTTTGTTTCATATTTTAAATAGAATATGAATACATAAAACATAATTGATGGGTTTTCTCTGCGTTAATAAAAAATTCTGGTGCAGGGGCTAGGGGATACGATCCCCTGGGCTGCTGTGCTGGCCCCACCCCAGGGGCTCTCTGAGATGTCAATTGAGATTGTGTGTGGTAGTGCACATCTGTAATCCCAGCTCTTGGGAGGCTGTAAACAGGCAAATCACCATGAGTATGACCTAGTAGTGAGACCCTGAACACCTATATACTCTTCCCTAAAATACAATTAATTAATTAATTAATTAATTAATTAATATTCTGCTAAATCATCATGGCAGCAGCCAATATGGTACAGGATACCAGAGGCACTCTTTGCTTCACATACTGCCTGCCCAGGAGCATACTGCCTGATCTCCCAGGCCTTCTGAAATCAGTGTGGAAGCCTTGTAACCTCAGAACTCTTGCATTCTTCCTGTGCCTAAAACCAACACCATGTGGATGATACCAAGGTCTGCTGTCAGCTGGAGTAGCAGCCAGAGTTTCTTTTCTCTTGGCCTTAGAATTTGAGGGCCCAGAGTGCTGAGTACTTGGACCCTGATTACCAGGAACAAATTCTCTATGTTGGCACCATTCTAGAACCTGGTGTGCCCTCCACCAGCATTCTGAAACATGGGATTGTGCAATTTTCTCTCCAAAGCAAAGTCCCTTATTCTTGTAGTTCTGAGCCTGGGAAGGGTGGAGACATGTCTCCTATGATGTCCTCAGGCTATCTTTTCCATTCTATTGTTCCTTCTGGGCAATAGAGATCCTCTCAGCTCTGTCTTTGCAGGCCACAGTTTTATTGATTCTCCTTTCCAGTCAAATTTATATATTTATTTATTTACTATTTATTTATTTATTTTAATGTATTTACTACAGGGTCTACAGGATCTCTCTACATAAATCAGACTCATAGTGATCCTCCTATTTTCAGCCTCCCAAGCACTGGGATTACAGGCATATGCCACCATACCCAGTCTCATATGCCATCTCAGCATGCCCCATGGAAAGGGCCAGCACAGCTTGTGGTTCTAGGAGTTGAACTCTGGCCCTTGAGCTCTGCCATAGCAGATGCTTTAATCTCCCAAACTATCTGGTCAGCCCTCAAACTCACAAAATTTTAAATCATCCTTCTGTGTCTTTGCTCTTGACTCTCAACATATATCTGACTAAAAGTTCCCAACAACAGCCATTCCATGGCTTCAAAATTCAACTGTCTTGAAATTTCATTTTCAAGAATAAACCATCTGTCATGCTTAATCTCAGTCTCAGGCAAAATCTCTGGACAAGAGCAAAATGCAGACAAACTTTCTGCCAATCCAAATCACATATTGTCTGGAGTTCAACAACCAATACAGATGCATTCCATCTGCCTTAAAGAAACCTCCCCAACCTGGTCTTTATAGGCATGTTTTCTATCAGTCTTCCAGTCTGAGCTGTAACCAGAATCTCCCTTACAGAACAGTCAAAGATGTTCCCGTGCTTCTCTTTTAGGTGAAATCGCTGAACCCTTCCTATCTCTTCCAATAAGCAATTCCCAAAGGCTTATAATTCACATGCCTAGGTTTAGTCACAGCAATGACCCAAATCCTGGTAACAAGCTGTGTCGCAGTTACTTTTCTTTCATTGCTGAGACAAAATACCTGACACTCAAAATTAGGGAAGGAAAGGTTTACTTAGCTCACAGATTGTGGAGTTTTCAGTCCATACTTGGCTGGCTCCAAGGCATAGTAGAACATGGCAGTGAACAGTAGTTCATGGTGGTTGAAAACAGAAAAAATAGCAAGATCAAATGAGAAGAGTAGGAGCAACAATGGCTACAGAGAGAAAGTTTGTCTCTCTTGTGTTGCACTGAAGCTATCTGCCTCAGGCTGTGTGTAGCACTCACAGTCATAATTCCAGTAGTACGTACACCCATAATCTTAGAAACACTCAGGCCCATAATGGATCATGAATTAATCACAAACTTTGGAAGTCTGCCCCATGAATTACATGTGGTTTTGGAGGGACAACTGTGCACAAATCATAACACACACTATTAGTTTGATAGATGAAATTTAAAGCAGTCTAAAGTTCAGACTGTGTCATGGATAAGTTGGGAGATTTTAGTCAGACTCAATGGAAAATTAGCACCTAGTGATTTTAAAAGGTTTGAGTTTAGCCAAAACTATAGCCATAATAATGTTGAAGCCTGCAAAGTTGAAATGAAGGAGAGCTAAGTTCTTTAAAAGATTACCATCAAAACCATACAAGTATATATACAGGATGGCTAAGGTGATTGTACTAAGCATTTCCATCAGTTTTTTTAAATAGCAGTTAATGTACAGAATTTTCACCTTAACTAACTCTGTATGCTGATATCTGTGATCTAAGCAACTATATTGAGGACAGCAGTGTGTAACACAAAACGATGCTTGAATATTTGTGATCTCTGTCTTCTAAATGTGTACCATTTCTAATGTCATATCAATTATTACTATACTCTCTTTAAAATAATTTTTAAAATGTTAAAAAAGAGAGAGACAAGAACAAAATTTAAGATTTCTTGAAAGCAATAGGTGACATTTAATTATATGTCCAATATCACATAACTATCTCTGTTAATCTGAGCAAAATATTTCACAATAAAAATGAATAATATATCAACCATTGTTAATCCACTGTTCCTGTTTTGAAAATCTGTAGCACATGCATTATTTTATGCTACCCCATTTCTGTCTTTGTTTGTGATTTTTGTTCTTGTTTTTACTGTTCCAAACAAAATAAAATTAAACTAGGGGGAAAAAAGGTACTTAAATATTCAGGGAAAAAAAAGAACCCAGGTACTTAGGCTCTGGACCAAAAACAAAAGATATCTTGATGGGATGCAAGGAATCCTAAAGACCCAGTGCTGGAAAAGACAAAGGTTTTGTTTGAGATAATAGACTGAGGGCACTGTCTTCCAGAATGACAGAAGCTTAAGGAATGGGAATGGATTTCTCATGATTCATTTCACTATACTTAGTCCTTCAAGAACTATGTGGCCTCTGAAACAAACTAAGATAGAAAAGGGTGTGCCTATTGCTCAAGGTTATACCAGAACTTGGACTCATCCATATGGTACTGGTTTTAGACACATGAGAAATGTATGAGTTGTGAGGTTATCAGGACTTCCACTCAGATTTCTGAATCGTGAGAGACAAAACAGTGTGCCCTGTGAAAGCAGTGTGTAAATTTGTAGAATGAAGCATAAAATTCAGTTGAGAGCCCAGATATTGGAAAAGCCAGGAACAAGGAATGTCCGACAAAAGCCACATGTAGTGAGCAAAGCCAGCCCAACAGGGAGCCCATGAGGCATGTTCTAGCTTCCAGGCCATCCAAACCCTTTGGGGTTTGAATATCAACACAATTTCACCAGATATCTGTACATAAAATTACAGAATTTAATGTTTTCTTTGCTGAGTTTTGGTCTTGCTCTGATTCAGTTCCTTGGGATAATTCTATTTCTCTCTTTTCAAATGTAAATGTGTACCTATCCCTTTATATGTCATCAGTGATTAACTTTTTTTACAGGGATTACAGTTAATCTTCCTCTTAAATCTCATAGGAGACTTTAGACTTGTAATTTTCAGAAATGCTGAAAGTATTAAGACTCTGACAGGACTTAGCATTTGACTAAATGCACATGAGTTTTTTGTTGTTTTGGATGGTGTTATATTTTATATTGAAATATGCCCCCAAAGAATGGGTGGTACTTGTCTGTTGGGGGAATGAAACTTATCAGTGGATTAGTTCATTGTATGCTATTTCTTTAATTGGCAATTTATAGTTCTTCATGACTAACATATATTGGAGTTTCATTCTATTCTGCCAAGATTAATTTATAAATTTGGAGAGGAAGTATAAAGCTTTTAATAACTAAAATAGCTTTTAACCATGTTTTAGAGGCCATTACTTCATTATTGTTAAACTCTCATCCAATAAGGCATAGAATAAAAATTCATTGACATTGACAAGACACCATGGAACAATTTGAAACTGTTGACTTCTTGTTGGGCTGAAGTGATTAATTAACCCATCAGCTTGCTCACCTCTCTCATGAAGAAAAGTAGCTATGTAGTAATGAATCTCAAGGAGACCTTGAGTTTTTTAAAGATCTTGAACTGAAATTGGTTTTCAGGCATGTAGCCCAATTGAATTTTTATAAACTGAAAGTAAAAACAATATGGACTTTATAATTCCTGAAAGTATAATTGTTTCCTTAAATATTTTCT
>NW_004524639.1:12339942-12344079 GCF_000260255.1 Octodon degus
CTTAGCGTTGTGTATGCTTCAGTTACCTGAATGTCAGTTTGTTTCCTCATATTTGGGAAGTTTTCTGCTATTACTTCTGCCCATATTTTTTAATGTCATTTGTGTTAACTCCTTCTTTCTCATTGATGCCTATTAGTCTCATACTTTTCATCTTTGCATCATCTTGCAGGTGATGGATTATTCTTTCCTGCATCCTCATTGTTTTTATGAGATCCTTTCATACCTTTTCACTAGTTGCACCAGCATCTTCAATATCTGAATCTCTGTCTTCACTTTCACTTAAACGGTTTTGCAAACTTGTGATTGAGATTTTAATTTCCTCTATATCTCTTTGACTCTGCTTCATGCAATCTATTTCTTTCGTGTATTGCTCATTCAAGGAATCAGTCATTTTTCTAATCTCTATTTTTTTTATCAATGTCTTCTTTAGAAGCAGTTATAAGTTCTTTTACTTCAGTGTTTTTTTCAGATTGTGTTTCCTCTCTATGTTTCTGTAATTGCTTCTTTACTTCAGATGCTATGATTTCTGAGAATTCTTTTTTTTATTTCAGAAAAGAATTGAGCTCTGAGTTCCTCTATAAATTTCTGCTGTTGCTTATTTACTATTGATGCTATTAATTCATGCATTTGAACCAAGCTTGTGTCCTCCGCACTTGTTCAGGGTGAGCACTGGATTTCCTTCATATGTTTCTGCATTTGATTCTTTGCTGAAGATGTTATTAATTCAGAGATTTCTTTTTTTATTTCCAATCTGAGTTCCTCTATACCTTTCTGCATCTTTTTCTTTATATCAGAAGCCTGTGATTAATTGCTTTCAGCTGTGCGTTTCTCAATTTTTTCTGTTTTATTGTCCTCTGCATCTTTACGGTTTGGCTTGGGTTTTTAGTTTGCATTTTGTTCCTTCTCGTCATTTTGTGTAGCACTGTCTTCTGACATTGTTGTAGATTTTTGTTGTAGTTATAACCTTAGCACTTACTGAAGTTCAGGTGCAGCTCTACAAAGTTTGGATGTATCCAGCTTTGCCTGGCTTGTGTCTGGCTTCTGTGCTCAGCTCTTTCCTGCAGCTGCCCTTGAGGGTGAACCTGTTGTGCCCCTCTGGTAAGATGTTCTGCTCCTGGACCAGCTGGGTGGCTCTATCCTCTACACTCTCTGCAGGAATTGCACCTGCAAGTTTACACCCCAGGCATGTATGCCAGGCCTGAGCTGAGCCTGGAGGGGACAAGGTGGTATAGTGGGAAGAGGCAACTCTCCCTCACACTCATTGCGTCTGGGCTATGACTGGTTCTGGGGGTTCCTGGATCACGGCAGAAATTCCTACTCGGTTTTTGGGGTGGGGGTGGTGCTGTGAAGTGGTAGGAGGCGTCGCAAGGTGGTGGAAGAGGGTGTCACCCACACTGTGTCTGTCCTCGGACCAGTAGTAGGTCCCGCTGGCACAGGGTAACCAGAAGCTCTCCCACGCACTCACCCGACCTGGGCTAGGACTCGCCCATTACATCTTAATTCCCTGGGAATTGATGTAGATCTTGGGATAATAATTCTTTATATATCAGCAAAGATTATGTGGATGATTTATTAATATATAGAAATTTTTGGTCTTTTTAAAATAATGTTATCTTTTGTCTATCTAAAGCTGTATTAATTTATTTTTCTCGATGTACATATTATTGTGTGATTATTTTTATTGTTAAATTATTACATCTTAATTAAAGGGCCATTTTCACTTTAAAAATATAAGATGTCCTCATGTCAAGCAATAACATAAAAATGCTATAAGTGCCTTATCTTTATCATAGAAAACTATTTGGAATTCACTTCAGTAACTAATTATAGTCTCTCTTAGGTATGAATTTACACAACATTATGAAAATTGTGGGCTACAATTTTCATCTTCATTTACTAATAACTTTAAAATTGGGGTCAATATTTTACACAAAATTTAGTCATGTAAATTTATGGACATCTTTCACTTGGAAGTAACAAACAATCGAAATCCCTGGTATCTTTTCTCAGTAGCTGGAACAGTAGCTTTTTTGACAATTTGTAAATACAGATTTTCTTCTCATTACCAAACACATGCATATCATTTGCTTACACAGCAGTTATAAAAGTTCAAATGACTACCCCTACTTTCATTGCTATCATTACTATTATTTTAGAAGAAGTAACAGCCTGAGACAAGACCAAAAATGACAAGCTCTCAGTTTTCACTTAACCTGATTAACAAGAACACAAATTTTCCTTACCTATTTCCAATAGCCTGATTGGAGCTAACACAACAGATGTTTTGTCACCCAGCTTGTCACATGATTGCTTTTCATTCTGATGAACATATTTTGGGAAGAAGCTAATGAGACAATACTCAGAAAACACACTTGGTCCCCTTTGGTTGATGTCATTTATCTTTCATTGTTAATTAAATGAAAATAAGCAACAATTGCTTTCCCTGTATTATATATTCACAAAGCAGTATACTGCTGTACATAAATTTATTTTTTTAACTGTTCAAATTCATATCATGAAATTTAGGACTATACTAATCATATGAGCAAATTCATAGATATTTATGAGGGCCCCAGCAAATTATAAGAAACCCTAGTGTAACATATATGAATATTTTGATTGACCCTAAAGTTTATGAACCAGCATACCCCTGTTGAAGTGCTTATTAATAAATGTAATGAAATTAATGTACAAAACAAGAGTCTTGGTAGTTCTTAACTCCAGGTGACTTAAATGATGCCTAATGTTGATTTTATTCTCACCCAGGAAATAGAAGAGAAATGCCAACTTCAAAGGCTCTCAGTCACTTGCTGTTTTTGTGTAGATCAATAATGAAATCTAATATCCTTATGTGTTTACGAGTAGGACATTAGAAGGTAATTGGATAATGGAGTCACTTGCTCATCAGTAGAATCATCTACTGATAAGTAAAGCACCTGAGTGTTCTGTTGATAAAGTAGCATAGCCAGAAAAAGCAGGTCCCTGGCTACTTTTTCACTTCTCTCTGGGTCTTGGCTGACATGATGTTGGCAACTTTCCTCAGCAGCAGGCCCTTTCAATATGTCTGTTCTCTTTGGAGCCAGATGATCATGAGCTGCAACCATATCAAGAATAAATCTCTTCTCCCTTAAATTGCAGGTGTTGGATGTCCTTCCCAGTGACTAAGACAGATTTTGCCATATGGAGTCATTGATATAACTATCTGATCATATGGTTTAAAAACCTTTGGAACTAACTCTTAGAAGGAGTTTGGAAGGGTTTGTAGATGCCAGCTACAGGAAGCCTAATATTCTGTAGGCTGGGATATGTGGGAGATATTGGCAATCAAAAAACTAGAATGGTGATAAGAATACAGGAAATAAATACCAGTCTCAATAGGTTTCAGTCCGGAAAAACAAATTGTCAATTGAACTCAAGACAATGTGGATTTTTCTCTGGCAGAAAATTTGTTTGTATTTTACTCATGTTCTGAGATTTGTAGAAGATAGAGATTAAGTCTGGTGGAGAAATACATTTGGCAGAGGAAATGTAAAGGCAGACCAATGCTTACTGCTTCAGTGAGATTTTCACTTAAAACCTTTTCCAAAATCCATTTAAATAATATTGAGCTTCCCAGAGAAGAAACATTTGTAAAGCTGTAACAGAAAACTTCAATTGCTTACAATATTAATGTTAAAAAGAAGCTCATTACTTTGCATTATGACAATAGAATAGATTCCATGAAGTTAAGTGAAGAATCAAGATCTCAACATTCCCAGAGATCCCAAAATGACCCTGGTTAGTAAAAGTTGTCTAGGGAATTGCTTCCCAAGATTTGGTTCACAGTTTTCAGCCATCTGTGACCTAAGAGTTCATCATATCCATGATTAAAAGGGCCCAAAATGAGTTTTAGCTAGGAGCAGGTTTCGTCATATGGTGTTGGATTTAGCATGCAAAATGTAAAGTTGCTGAGTCAGAAAAGCTTCCATACAGATTTTACAAGGCCTCAGAACCCAGAAAGTATTCTCATTAAAGATCAGTGTGTAGCCTGGGGAGAGTCACATGGAGAGAAAAAACATTTTGTCAAGCTTTCACAAAGAGCAAATTGGTCAAGGAATGGCCATGACTCATCCTCATGTCAGACACTGAGAAAAGGAT
>NW_004524639.1:12344179-12349828 GCF_000260255.1 Octodon degus
GTATTTTAATAATTGGACAGGTTAATGGCTAAATTCATTACAGCTATGTCATATTTTCATTTAAGATTTATTTTTATATGTTCCTACATTTCCTTTAACATGTATTTATTGAAATTTCACTAACTATAGACTTATTCAGAGGAACTATGTAATTCCATTTCTAAAAAGTTACTAAGTAAAGAATATGATGCTTCATCACTTTATTATATTTAGACATAATACATTTATTTAAATCATCACTAACTGGAGTCTGTTGAAACTCAGTTTAAATGCAAGATCGATAATAAATGTCACATTCTATATATGTATTCTACTGAAAACATTTTATCTCTATGGTATATAAAAGAGTAATTTAATAGAGAATCTAATGGTGATTATCCAAAGCATTGACCACAGTGGAAGAAAAGTTCCAATGTAACACAATTTCATTTAGCCACATGATGTTAAATATCTTCATTGTAAAGAATTATTGCAATGGCAGACATTGTACTTCAGGCAGCTTCAACACATGTTTCTAAACATTGATAGTAGTCTTAACTCAAATCCGGATGTGGTAAAAGATACAATATTTTAACCAAGTTTCATTTATATATGAGGACAAGTAACAAAGTTCTGGACATTACATGTGTTGTCATAGAAATGACATGTTTAGAGCTGTGGCAACCATTTTGTAACTTTGTGGTACCCAATAATACAATCACAGGAATATCACCATGATTGCATTTAATCAGAGAAAGAGCTCCTACATGAAGATATGAAATGCCCTGTTATTTGAGTAAAACACATTCTAGACTCTTATATAACTATTATTAGAATCTTTTGCAAATGAAATTGTTGGTACATAACATGATGTAGAACATCCCTAATTTAACCCAGTAAGCCAAACAGAAACCAAAAGAATCTTGCCTTATTTAAAAGCTACTCTGATAAAATAAGCATTGTACTGGCAAAAAATAAGACCTGAGGATTAGGGGAACAGATATAAAGATAAAGGTAAAACTACAGCAACAGGTACACTCAGCCACTTTATCTTTGAAAAATGGCTAAACACATTAACTGGAAGAAAGATAATAAATAATGACACATGATATTGGCTGTCCACATGACAAACACTAAAACTAGAACTGTTTCTATCACCATGCACCAAACTGAACTAAAAATGAATCAAATATCTAAATATTTAAATACAAGATCTGAATATACTGAAAGATAAATTATTTATAAATCTCAAAGACAATAGGCAAGACTTCTTTTAAAAACTCAAATTTCAAGGAAGTTATCACAAAGAATCAACAAATGGGATCACATCTTATCAAAAAGCATTTGAACAGCTAAAGAAAATGAAAAGACAACATACAGAATGGGGAAAAAATTAGAAAATTGATCCTCAGGAAAAGGACATCTTTCAAGAACAGATAATGACATTTAAATATTGTAGGTGCATGAATTCAGCAAAACAATCCAATATACTCCAGTAGTTCATAATAGTAGTGGGTTTGAAGACAAAAATATGCAATGCATTAATTATTGAAACTGTCCTATTAATCGGCTTTGAAACTATCTCATTGCTATTTGTTTCTCAATAAAATTAATAAAGAACAGATAATGAATTGAAAAAAATCAGTATCCCCCAAAACCCCAAATTCAAAGACTCACACCAAAAAAAGGGAATGTGAGATGAATATGCCTTTCTCTGATGGAGAAAAGCAAATGACAAGTAAATATATGAAGAAAATATTAAACATTTGTCATCCAAGAAATACAAATTAAAACAACAATGAGATTCCATTTCAAAGCAAAAAGAATAGATATCATCAAGAAAAGCACCAATAACAAATGCTGGAAAGGCTGTTTGAAAAAAAAAACACTGGATGGTTAAGAACAAGATAAAGCAAGAACTATATAACAAGAAATGTATCTTTTGTATCTGACAAGGTCAGTTTAATCCCCGCAGGATTTACCCTGAAACCCTGCACCAAGTTTGTAGATATTTGTCAATGTCAGTCATGTGGATGACTCATGGCAATTGCTCGACCAATTAGCTCTCTCTTTGAAAGCTTGAGAGAATGTTTTCTCTCCATGTGACTCTCCTTAGGCACACTCTGCATCATCAATCACTTTTCTCTGTGGCCCCATGATCTACTTGATCAGTTAATATGGGACACAATTGAGTTACAGGATGTTCCAGTACAGGTTCTCCTATGTCCTGAGTCCTCACTGACCTTGAAAGGCTGGGGTCAAAGTGTTGGCTGTCCTTGAAGTCCTTCTTTTTCTCTAATATTTGTACTGCAAACTTAGGTGTTTTTTTTTTTTTTTTGTCAGCACAGAGAATTGAACTCAGGTCCTTGCACCTGCCAGACAAGCGCTTATTCTACTGAGCCATCTCCCCGGGCCCTGCAAACTTAAGTTGTTAACCCTCCAGATGACAAGCTTAATGATATTATTACTGTATAACACAGGCAGGTGAGCTTAACCTCACTATCTGTCTGAATATCAAATATCTTAGACACAACATGGAACAGGTATTTTCCATCAAGTATTGATATGTTAAAATTTAAATCCCTACAAAATGTGAATAAAAAAAGTTAAAAAATTTAAAAATAGGAATAAATAATTACATATTTTCACACAGAAATTTAGAAATCTAACTATATACAGCATTGTAGCAGGACAATCCTATGACCTTTTATTCTTGTCTCTTGTTTTCATTTATTACCACTTTTCTAAACAAACATTTACTTGAGAGACAGTATAGCAGTAGTTGGTATGACATGATAAGCAGTACATATTTAGAATACCAGAATGACAGACATTCCAAACATGACCCTAGTATTACACATTGCCATCTTCAGTGCAGTTGCTTAATTCACAGGTATCAGCATCTAAAGTTAGTCAGCGTAAGAATCCTATCAATTAAATGCTTGTTTCAGAAGCCTGCTGAAGATTCTCAGGATCATTGACTTACCTATCTTGTGCATGTAAATGTATGGCTTTGCCCCTGTCATTTTTCCTTGCCCTCTCTTTGTTGTTTAATCCTTAAATTCTTGCTCTCCTTTTAATTGTATTATGCCTTTCTATTTTTATTTCTTCTTTTCACCCTTTTAAAATCAAAAATTTTAAATAAACAAATGCTGGCAAGGATGTGCATGCAGAACTGTCTCTTTAGGCAAGTGGGCCAAGTATCCTCAGCAGCCAAGCAGAGGATAACGGTTTTATTTTTCCCTTTCTTTACTAAAATATTAATATTCAGGTTTTAATTGCAGTATTCCCACTTTGAGACAAAGAAGTGGGGTTTTTATTTTAGTTTGAGCACTCATCTATAAAAGGTTTGCTATTACTTGGATGCTCAATATAGTATATGATACAAGTGAAATATTGAACTTCTTTTAATAATTGGGCTGGGGAGATAGCTCAGCAGTCTAAGCGCCTACCTGGTAAATGCAAGGAACAGAGTTTGATTCGCAATACCACGTTCTGTGCTGGGTGCACTATGCTGGCCCTGAAACCCAGCTTGTGAACACACACCTGTAACCCCAGTGCTAGGGAGGCTGAAACAGGAGAATCACTATGAGTCTGAACTGGGTAGCATGACCCTGTATCAAATAAATAAATAATTAAAATACAACTGAGTCTGGTACCTACATCTAGGTCAATAAACAAATTGGTCACTAAATAAGGAATTGCATACTGATTGTACTTTACCATATTCAAGCAAAGAAATGGTCAAAGGCAACTTTAATTTGATTCGTTTTATTTGTCAAACTTTAATATGAATAACTCTAATGTATAACAGCACACAAAGCTATAGGACTGTAA
Organism: Octodon degus; assembly: GCF_000260255.1. Lineage (NCBI taxonomy): Eukaryota > Metazoa > Chordata > Mammalia > Rodentia > Octodontidae > Octodon > Octodon degus. The sequence continues at coordinate 12,347,996 of NW_004524639.1, forward strand.
AGTGCAATACAATGAGGTAAAAAAGATAGTACTATATAAACAAGGTGTATTAAGCAAAAAGACACTGATCCTCTATAAAATAGATGTACAGAACTGAAAAACAACACAAGAAAACAGGCCATAAGTCCAAGTGCTAGCCTGAAAGTTTGAATACTTATGACACAAGTAGACTGTAATAGGAGGAATATCTACATAATAAAACAGTTTTTCAACATTCAAATTAGTGCTCTTGATGGATTCTTTTTCTGCAATGGGGAACATTCATTAAAATTAACCATCAAACTTGATATGGTGGTGCATGTCTGTAATTCTGGCACATGGGAGACGGAAGCAGGAGAATCATTGTTAGGCCAAGGGCTGCCTCAAATCTATAGTGAATTCAAGGGCAGCCTGAATTATGTAGTAAGACATTGTCTTGAAAATAAGTTACACTTAGTATTTGATAATATATTGTGATTTAAATAATGCCAGCATATATGTAGTAATACTGCTTTTCTATATAAAGTGCTTTATAATTATACTTAAAATCAGTCATTCTTCACAAAGCATATTTCATTTCCTGTGCTCAAGTATGCTAACATGATTCCACCATTGTCCAATATTTCAATCATCAACTTTCTAGTACATCAAGATAAGAGGCATTTATTGTTTGTATACTTTTGTACTGGATTGTTAAGACCAAGATAAGTGCTGGACTGTATTGGAATATTTTGCTGAATTCATGCACTTACAATATTTAAATGACAATGGAATTCCCATTTTTGACAAAACTAAACAAAAAGGGCATGAAAATGAAGTACCATTTTGTATCTATATATTCAAAATAGGATAGATATACAGCTACTTTCTCTTAATTAAATGAATAGAAAGATATTGAAACTGTCCTAATAATCAATTTTGAAACTGACGCATTGCTATTTCTTTTTCAATAAAATTACTAAAAAATAAAAAAAGATAAGTTGGATAATACTTTTCTTTTGCACATGACTAATTTATTTATGATTTGACATAGGTCAAACAGAAAATGATGAGAAACCAATTCTGATAGGCTTTTATTAATTTTTTCAAGTTAAAAAGAGTTTAAACCATAATTAAGGTAAACACCATGGTTTGAAAAATTCATGATATACCATCAATAAGATGAGAGAGTGTGGTTTATTTTTGTTGGTATCTTGTAAACATTCATTTAAATGACTTCTTCATTTTTAGCACTTCATTTAAGGACCAAAGAAGTTATTTTTGACACATATAAAACATACACATGCTAAATAAAAATAAGAGGTACTTGAAGACTTCACAACCAAATTATCATGTGAAACTGACATACTAGATTTTTGCATTAAGTCAAGCAGTAACACACCTGTGATGCCACTTTACTCTCGGAAAAAGGTAAAATTGCCTATTAAAACACAATTTGGGCCACCTACTAACTCCGGACAACAGCCTACCAACTCCAGAAAGCAGACAGGCCCTTCGCCCCTCCTGCTTACTGAATCGTGACCACCTCCAGAAAATTTCAGCCAGTGGCAGGCCCCACGCCTCGCCAGAACTTCCAGGCTCCAGCCAGCAGTCAGGCCTGCTGTGGAACTCTGCAGTGAAACTCACAGCAGAGTGCATAGGAGCAGGATCCAGCCAGCTAATGCAGGAGCAGAGAGGTTGCCCGTGGAGCACAGCAGGTGCACTTCCTAAGACTGCAGCAAGAAGAAGCCAAGAATCAAAATCCAACAATATGCTCTATGCAAGAAACACATTTAAATCATAAAGACATTCATAGGCTGAAAGTAAAGTATGGAATACAATACTACATGCCCCAGCACCACAGAAAAACCTGGG
>NW_004524639.1:12360245-12365916 GCF_000260255.1 Octodon degus
CTTTCTCAATAAAAAATAAATATATAAAAATAAATAAATAAAAATAAAAATAATGAGATGGGTAACAAATGGAAGGCCTACTCTAGCTGCCTTGGACCCTAGAGAGTGTCCAGTTCTCAAGGTGGTACAGCTTGGCCACAGTGGGTATAGTTTCAGGACTGAAGTGTGAGCCCTTATCTTTTGAGGATAGTCCCTCCTCCTCTTTATCCTGTCATGCACAAGTGGTGTTGTATCAAAAAATAAATAAATAAAAGAAAGATCAGTGTGTAAAGCTGTGGAATGAGGCCAAAATTTCAGTGGAAATGTCACAAATCTGGTGCTTCTAGAAATATGGAATGCCAATTGAGGAAAACCACTAGCAGTGATGGTAGCCATCCTGAGAGTGGACATGAGAACTACAAACAGCAGGGCTCTATGAGTTGCACTGGTCAAACTATTTTCAGTTCACTTTTCAGTTCACTATTTTTCCTGGATGCTAAAACTGCAGTTATAGAATTTAATATTTTCTGTCCTGGGTTTCATTTTTGCTTTGGTCTGATTTCTTTCTATTACCTCTACTCTTCCTTTTAGCAGTGGGGATGATTATTCTGTGCTGTTGTGCATCAGTGGTGCCTAAAACTTTTTGATTTTTATATGGGCTTACAGCTGAAAGTTTGCCTTGATTTTTCCTGGTAAAGAGCTGAACAGTGTTTTGAGGCCATACACTATGTCTGTGACTGAGAAGAGTATTTCTTCTTCTCTGAAAGTTCCCTTTAATCTGTTTCCTAGCTGCCATGACTTAAACACATTTTCCTCTATCTCTATCTGGCATTCTGTTTTTTCTTTGGAATCAACCAATCATGTACTGAAACGATAAGCCAAATTAAATGTAATTAAATAAATTTTGAGAATTGAATATTTTGTCCCACATATTAAAAAATAACTAAGACAGATCTTTAAAACTAGAAAATTTGAGGTATTGCTGTTACTCTACTTTGGCCATGCAGTACATAAACCTTTGGAAGTGATTTGTGAATGGAGTTTGGAAAGGCTTGGGAATGCTGACTACAGAAACACTAGAACTCTATAAGCTAAAGTTGATACATAATTCTATTCCAGCTCAGAAGAATAGAATATTGACTGAAATGAAGACATTAAATACCAGGCTCAGGAAATTTCAGTTGGGAACAAGGATGCCACTGGTAGTTGAGGTAAAGACTACATGGTATTTTTTACTGACAGTTTTGTTTACATTTTTCCCCTGTCCTCAGACTTTTTCAGAGACTGAAGTTGAAAGTATGGACTAAGGAATCTTGAAGGAAAAATTTCAAAGAAACTGAGAATTCAGGCTGTGCAGGGAATATTGCTCACTATTTTTAATCAACCCTAGAGTGACTTTGAGGAAGAAAAAACAAAAAAACAGTGTGAAAAGTATGCAACTTAATCAGAAAGGTAGCACCTACAAAGTTCAGTTCCTGGTCTACTCAGGGCCTCCTGCATGCAAAATCCATGGGGTCATCTTTATTGTTTATTCTTTATGTTAAGTTTCTATGAGGAAAAGGGAAAAGAGATAGAGAAAAAAGAGGGGAAAATCATGTAAGTCTATATCCAGGATAGCTGAAAGGATTGTAGTACTCATATCCATCATTTTTTTCAAAGTAGCAGTTAATGTTTAAAATTTTCACATTGACTAATTGTATATGCTATTATATAGAGTTTGAACAACTACATCAAAGACAGTAAAGCACAATACACAAACCATGCTTGAATACCTCTCATCTTGTTCTAAATGTGTACTATTTCTAATGACTTACCAGTTAATATTCTCTATTTTATTTTTTATTAATTTTATTGAAAGACAAATAGCAATGAGAGTTTCAAAACAGGTTAGTAGGACAGTTACAATAATTAATAGATTGTATATTGTTGTCTTTGTAGTAGTTATTCAGAGGACGAGATAGAGACATGAAATCTCCAAACACTATTAGTTCAAAACTTTCTTCTCATTTAATTAAGAGAAAGTAGCTGTATATCTATCCTAACTATTTTGTAAGTTCAGATACAAGAAATTACCAACAAAGTGAAAAAACATTCCCCAAATTGGGAAAATATTTTAACTGATAAGCACTCAGACAAAGGTCTGCTCTCTAGAATTTATAAAGAACTGAAAAAACATTATGGCTCCTAAATTTAAAGACCCAATCCAGAAATGAGCATCTGAAATGAACACACATTTCTCAGAGGATGAAATTATAGAAGCGAATAAATATATGAAAAAATGCTCCACATCACCAGCCATCTGTGAAATGCAAATTAAAATATTCTCTCTTTAAAGTAAATTTTAAAAATAAAGTATAAAACGAAAAGAAAAAAATAAAATTTATTGAAAGTAAGAATTAATGTTTAACTATCTGACTAGTTTTGCAAAACTATATCTGTTAATCTGAACAACAGATTTAATGATGAAAATATGCAACATAGAAACCAGTGTTAAACAATTATTCTTGCTTTGAAACTCTGTATCATGTGCACTTTTGCTTGTTACACTGTTTTTGCCTTTGGTTCTGCTATTTGTTTTTACTTCAAAAAATTCAAGATGTCCTAGCTAATACTTGAGCTGGAGGTAGACATTGGAGACATCAGTGCTGTCCTGGTTTGATGGGCATACAGAATATAATAGTTGTTGAGTAAGGGCAGCTTCCACCCATATTACAAAACAAAGTTTGGGAGCATAGGCAGAGGACACTTGAGTAACCCATATTGGAAGTTGTGAGAAGTGAAGTATGGCCAGGGAGATCACTCAGTGGAATAAATGCTTCCCTGGCAAGTGCAAGGGCCTGAGTTCAATCCCTGATTCTGAAAAAAAAAATGAAAGAGAGAAGTGAAGTAAAGGTCCTAGGATGTTTGTTATGTCAGGGACAGTGTGATAGCTCAGTAGCAGAAGTACTGCCCTGGAAAGCACAAAGTCCTGAGTTCGATCTCTGGTACAGCAAACAAGTAAACAAATAAAGAAACAAACAATAAATTTTACAGATATGTCAGTGTCTGTGAAGCAAAGTTAGAAGCTATGAGCAGAGTCACTCCCCATGTGCTAGGCTATTAATACTGCAAATATAGACACCACAGAGTGGGACTGATGTAGGCTTTTGTAATTCATTTGTCACTATAACTTTCCGAAGGTGTTGAACATGAAACTAAAGAATGTAAAGTTTACCCCACAGGATTTTATGTTGTTTCATTTCCTTTTCTAGGCTCTTATTTTTTTTTTCCTTTTGGATTGAAAATGTTCACCTACTCCTCTAGTTGTATGTGGGAAGGGTTAAATTTTCATTTTTTTTAAATTTTTTCAGGCCCTTACAGCTAAGAGTTTACCTTGACTCTCAGAGGACTCTTTAGGCTTTGATTTTTCAGCAGTAATGGAGCTGTTAACATTTTATGACACTTAGTGAAGGACAAAATTAATTTTAGATGGAATGACTTTGTTTTGTAATATGGGTGAAAGCTTCCCTGACTCAACAACTATTATATTCTGTATGCCCATCAAATCAGGACAGCACTGATGTCTCCAATGTCTACCTCCAGCTCAGGTATTAGCTAGAACATCTTGGATTTTTAAACACTCAGATGAACATGAGTGTTTTGGGGTCCAAGGTTGGAATTATATGGTTTAGATGTAAAATGTTACCCCAAATCTTCATTTTTTGGAAGATGATTGGACATCTGGAAACTTAACTCATTAGTAGATTATTACACTAATGATTTTTTTTGCCAGCTCAGCCCACCCTGAGGATTGTGCTGGCATGGCATGTCGTGCTGGGGATCAAACCATGGTCCCTTGCGTCTGTCTAAGCTTGCCTAAGCTAGCTAGCTAGCCCCCATTAATGACTTCATAGCTGACTTGGTGTTAGGATATACAGCCTGTTAGAGACAGTTCACTGGAACTGCCTTTAAAGGTATATCTCCATCTCAGGCTTCTTCCTCCATACTCTGCTTCCTGGCTGCCATGGTTGAACAACATTTTCCCCACCATTCCCCTCTTCCTCCTTGTTTCTGCCTTTGATACAGATTTACACAGACTGAGACCATGAATCACAAACAAAACAGTCCTCCTTTAAGTTGTGTCAAGCAAATTCATCCAGCAAAAAGTGGCTAAGATATTGATTAAGTCTACATAATTCATAGCAGCCATGGAGAAAAGATGGCTGGAGGTCTCACTGTCCAAAACATCAGGTCTCTGTGATGCACCCAAACACTCCCAGAATAGTAGTTTGCTAACCTATTGTTTCTTAATAAAATTAAGTTGAAAAATCAGGATTAAAAATTATACTTCTATATGAAGAATTCACTTAATATTACTTGTAAGGTTGGTCTTCTGATGAAAAGTACTCTGAACTTTAGTCTATTCTTAATGTCTTTCCACATTTAAATTGCTACAGAATTCTAGACTGATATCTTTTCTAAAAAATGACAATAAATCTCAAATATTTCATTATACTCTCACTTTTTCTTTTCAAAAGCCAAATTTGCTGTAATCCTTGTTTTCTTTATGTATGGTATTTTTGTCCCATATATTCCTTTGATGAGTTTAATTTGTCTCTTCTTTTATGGAATTTGTGTATGCCATGGCTATATGCTCATTTTTATATTTTTATAAAAATTTCTTCATATAATATTCTTTAATAATGCTATGTACAATTTATAGATTGGTATCTAAAAATCTAGGAAAGTTCCATCTCATTATTATTTGAAGTGTTTCCTCTGCATCTTTTTCTGCCTTCTACTTTTATCAGCATATATGTACATGTACACAACATGTCTCACAGTATCTGAATATTGTTTTCTATTAATTGTATCCAGTTTTTTCTTTTCATTTCTATCTTGAATTTTTCCTTCCTTTCTTCCACCTTCTCTCTTTTTCTTTTTAATTTCTTCTTTCTTTTTCTTCAGCTGAGAATTAAATCCAGGACTTTCACACTGATTAACATCCAGAATTTTATTTTATTTAACAAAGTCTCATTAAGTAACTAAATTGCACAGACAAATTAATAACTTTAGTAGTCCTGCCTGAGCATTCCAGATTGCTGGTATTATGGGAATGCAGTAACACAATAAATTCCAGAACTGCAAGTTTTTATTGACATTTTTTTGGTGGAACTGGGGATTAAACTCAGGCCCTTGTGCTTGCCACTTATTCTTTTGGGCTATCTCCCTGGCTGACATTTCTTCAAGATCAATAAATTTCACTCAGCTGTGTCCAATGTAGCAAGGAGCCCATTAAGAGCATTGTTCAGTTCTGTCATGATTTTATTTTAATTTCTATAATTTCCTTGGCTTATTAGAAAGTTTAGAACTTTAGGATATCCATATTTTCATTACTGTTGCCCACTTTTTGACTAGAACTCCTGGGATAAAAATTATAGATGTTTTAGATTCCAAAACTGATATTCCTAAAATACCTGTCTTAATTACTTTCTCATTACTACAATGTAACACCCTAAAATCACAAATTCAAAGAAAAAACGTTTTATTTTGGACCATAGTCTGTAGAGTGTCCAGGTCAGGAGAGCCTGGATCCAAAGCAGGGAAGCATGGGACAAGGGCTTGGCAGATCTACTCATAGCCAGCTGGTAACAACCAGAGAGAAAGAGAGAGAGAGAGAGAGAGAGAGAGAGAGAGAGAGAGAGAGAGAGAG
>NW_004524639.1:12366101-12380062 GCF_000260255.1 Octodon degus
AGAGGAGAGGAGAGGAGAGGAGAGGAGAGGAGAGGAGAGGGAAGATTCATTCTTCCCTCAGTGACCAAATAACATTTGGCTATAATGTGGGCCAATCCACTGATGAGTACCAGTGCTCTATGTTATACTCACCTCTCAGAACCCCTTCCTATGAGTGCATGAGGCTATACAGAGACATCTAGCTATAAAACATAAGATTGTACTCTGAAGTGGTAATGTTCTCCTATAATCCCAGCACTTGAGAAACTGAGAGAGGAGGATTGCTGTGAGTTCAAGGCCTGCCTGAGCTCCAAAGAGAATTCAAATCCAGTTTGAAGTGCATAGTGAAACCCTGTCTCAAAAAGGCAAATATAATGCCCTGCTGGCCCCACCCTTGGGCATGCTGAGCTGGCCACCAAAACTGGGCCTCGTGGCATGCGCTTGTCATCCCAGTGCTGGGGAGGTTGAAAATAGTGTGATCACTATGAGTCCAAGATGCATATTAAGACCCTGTACCAAATATATAGAAAAGACTGATATAAAATAAGATAAAATACAAAACTATAACATTCTGTCCCTGATACCTGAAAGATTCTTGTGAATTTATTTGTTCAAAATAAATTTAATTCACCTCTCAGTGTTGCCAAAATCCTAACAGTTTCAGTATTGCTGAAGAATACAAGTCCTCCTCTGAGATGTATGACAAGTGCTCACATGTAAGTTCCTGGAAAAATGAATAAGAAAAAACATAAGTATTTTGACAATACAAAAACACATGTTAAACATTCTCAATACTGAAGTTAAATTTTAAAAAATGGAATTGGCATGAGAATGAATATATAGACCAATGTAGAAAAAATAGAGTCAAAAAATATATACAAGTATAAACTCTCAACTAAGTCTGAATAGGGATATAAAGATGATAAAGTTGAGAAAGGACGGTTCCTTCAAGAAAAGGTACTGTGAATGAATTTAAGAGTTTGAATTTAAGATTTTTAATTTAAATATAAGTCATAACAGTAATGATCTAGATGAAAACAAGGGCAAAATTTTTAGATTATTATATAAAATCCTCAGGTAGCAAATTTACTATAAAATAAACAAGGAAGACTACATAAAACTGAACAGACTACACAGCAGAGGGATCAACATAAAAAGTAGGCTTTTGGAGAAAATAATTTTGGTGAACTATCTATTGGAGAAGAGGTTAATATTGAGAGTACAAGAAGAGCTTAGTCACTTTTTTTAAGTTACAGTGTTTGCTAGCTAGCTTTCTTTCTTTCTTTCTTTCTTTCTTTCTTTCTTTCTTTCTTTCTTCTTTCTTCCTTCCTTCCTTATTTTTTTGATACTGGAGATTGAACTCAGGGCCTTGAGCTTGCCAGTGGACAAGTGTGGTGGTACATGACTGTGATCACAAGCACTCAGGAGGCTGAGGCAGGAAGATCCCTATGAATTCAAGGTTAGCCTGAGCTACAAAGTGAGTATAAGGACAGCCTGAAATGCATAGATAAAACATTTCTCTTAAAGACAAATATAAATAAATATTTAAAAAATAACAGAATCATTTCATTTTTTAAGGTGGCTACTTTCCCTTTGTGTCCTTCTAGAAGTAAGAGAGAGGTTTTTTGACTATTCACTCTAGGGCTGATAAAGTCCAAACTGAGGTGAAGGACTTACTAGGATTTGCTTCTCTGTAGTTTTACTTCAATTTTGTATGTTTTAAGTCATATGTAATTTGTCAACTATGGTTACAGAATTTTCTTTTGTTTAGTTTTCCCTGGTACTGATTCTCAGGAAGTTTTCTGATCTTATTCTCCTTAACTAAGCTGTGAGTTTCTATCTCTATCTACTTGTCTCTAAACTTTTGTCAGCAACAGTTTATTATACTATCTTGTTTTTCTGGTGGAGCTAAGAAAAGTTGTTTGTTTTTAGTCTGTTCATCTATTTTCTTTGTTGTATAAGTGGGAGAGTTAATTTTTAAGTTCTTTATTCACCAAAGAGAAATCTAAAAGTTTTACGTGTCATGTTTCAGATTCTATTTTCCATGATGTTTTGGTTACTTTTCTCTCATGGATGGGACAAGTAACCTGACACCCAAAATTAAGGAAGGAAAAGTTTATTTAGCTCACAGTTACTGGAGGTTTCAGTCCATACTCAGCTGACAGCAAGACAGAGTGGCAAATGGCAGAGAACAGTCGTTCATGGCAAAAGAAAATAGCAAAGGGCCAAGGGAAGACCAATGGCTGCTGCAACAAGCAAGCTTCTCTCCTCTCCTCACATTGTACTTAGGCTCTCTGCCCCAAAGCAGATATAGCTCTCACATCCAGAATCTCAGCATTGGATCATGTATTAATCCCAAACTGTAAATATCCCCAAAAACTGCATAAAGCTTTGGGGGACAAGTAGACACAAATCATAACACATGGTATAAGATTCTGTGATAATCCAGTCTCCCCCATCCTCCTTTTCCAATCCTCAGTATTTGGAAACTTCATTCATCATTTTAAAATTGCAGACAAAGAATGCAGTTAGTAGAGCTGAATGGCCTAAATTCACTTTTATTCCCTTTACTTCATAAGCAAAATACTATCATATTCCACAACATATACTTTCATAATTTGGAAGTAACTTTTTAAGTTGTAAAGAAAACATTTTCAGTGCCTGACAAATAGCTCAGTAGATTAAAGCAACTGCAAGCAGGTGCAGGAGCTGGGGATTTGATCCCTGGGCCTGCCATGCTGGCCTGACCCCCTGGCCCACTGACATGCAATTGAAACTGGGCTCGGTGGTGTGCACCTGTAATCCCAGGTTTTGGGAGGCTGTAAACAGGAGGATCACTATGAGTCTGATGTAGACTCTCCCCTAAAAATACAAGATAAAAAATCTTCATAAATTGTAGAAACATGGCACTGTTTATTATTCCATGTTTGAAGTTTTGTATATTATCACCTTGTCAATGTTATATTCCTCATATAGATATGGAAGTAATAAAAAAATTCTTCGTGAAAATCTTATTAAGTCATCCTAGTGGACATCACAAGAACAAAGGAGTATATCTTAGGACATATCTTAAGCAGAAATGCCTTAAATGTTCTAGTTTCTTCATATTTACCTTTATTGGAATACTGTAAACGAAATAAGTCCCTGGAGGAAAATATCTCTTTGAAATAAAAAGTAATCTTTGAGAAATGTTATAGAAGGAAACATAACATTAGGTCCTGCAATGTAGGTACATTTCATTGAGATTAGTCAACCCTAGAACACATTGTGAATCTATCTATAAATATTAAGTGAAGGAGGGGATATAGTTAAAAATGTAGAATGAATGTCTATAAACAGATAACAAATGAATTGAAGGTAAGAAATATGTCAAACCCAGCTATCATCACTTATTGAACATCTCTTCCACATATTATATAGTTCTAAAGATAAAAACATGAACAAGACACTGTTCAACTTTCAGATATCTTAGAGTTTGACCAGAGATTCCTAAAGCTAGACTGAGAACAGACTAAATAATTAATATTTCAGTTATTTCTTAACAATCTAAATTAATAAACCCAAGAGAAGGAATCTTTGCTGTTTACATAAAAATAATTAATGATTATTCTGGATAGAATAGTTATTGATCATTCCTACTGTGTTTCTTTTCATTACTTTCGCCTCAAATGATGCAGTATATCTTATTAAAATATGACATCTGTTGATACCAGTTATCCAAAACATTGCATACAAAAGTGACTTATTTTTAGTCATAAATAATCTGTAGTTTACTTTAAAATTACATCAACACATAATAATTAATTTTAATTGCATTACCTCATAAAGTTTTTATTTACAATAGTAAAATTTAATTTTTCAGCAATTAAGAGCATACTTCTAATTAGAGAGTTTAATGATGAATTTCATGATTAAGCTTAGGAATGTTTCTTTGTTGTACTTTTAAAAATTCATGTACATATGAACCATGTGTACATTTCTATTTCTTTGTCCTACTGCATCTGTATTGGGATCATAGGCATGTACCACCACACCTGGCCACTGGCAAGCTCAAGGCCCTGAGTTTAAAGCAGCATGATTTGTGAATTTTCCTTTAGCTCTATTCAAAAGTCTTGTCACAAAGTAGGTAGAAAATTATAATTATTCAGGTTTGTGTGTTGTCAAATGTGTACAATGAAGAGGAAACAATATAGACAGTCAGGGTAAGGATGTGATTAGCCATTTCTGGTAATGAAGTCCAGAATTTGATCATGAGAACAAGCAAGTGAAGTAGGGTCAATTACAAGACCAATGAAGGAATGTAGTTTAGAAATTTAGGGGCAATGGTATTAACATGACAATCTATCATCTAGGTTTCTCTCTATCCATCTGTCTCGCTGCCTGCTTGCGTGCCTGCTTGTCTTTCTGTCTGTCTACTTGCCTCCCTGCCTGCCTGTCTGCCTGCCTGCTTGCCTGCCTCTGTCTGTCTGTCTGTCAGTCTCTCTGTCTGTCTGTCTGTCTGTCTGTCTGTCTGTCTGTCTGTCTGTCTGTTTGCCTGCCTGCCTGCCTGTCTATTGCTAGTAGTAATTATAAGACTTGTGGTAGGAAGTATGTCAGTGAGTCTAAAACTACACTTTTCAAGTCTGTACATGAAAAGTGACCCGGTCATCTTTAGCTAATAAAATACTATGCATATCAAGAATATCTTAGGCATAAGGACGTTCATAATGGGGTGAAAGTAGCAATAAATGGTAAATGTGATGTTTAACTTATTTTATAAATCCAAAAATATGAGTGGTTGAATAGGGAAAGCCACCACTTTACAGAGCTGCAAGTTGGAAAACAGTATCCTAAAAGGGTAATTAGAATTAAGTTAAAGCAAAAAGGTACTTCTTGAATATTTTTGTCAATGTCAGCATTATACACATCTTGGACTGCATACTTCTTTTTTTTCATGGAAAGCACTGATCTGTGCATCATAGAATTTTAGCAAAATTTCTGGCCCTAGAAGATTCCTGTGGGAACAACCCCTTCTCAATTGTAACAAATAAGAATGACTTCTACATATTTGCAAAATAACCCCTGGATAGCAAATTTCCCTTCGTTGAAATCCATGCAGATGAATTATCCAAAAATTTGAGATGTATGGTTTTCTCAGGAATTTATCTTCCTTGTTCTTTGTAATAAAATTCTCTCCATCTTAGATTATATACCCTACTGATAATTCAGTAATTAAGAAAAAATAAATTAAATGTAATTCTTCATACATGTAGTATAATTTATCATTTCAATTTTAAAATCATAGATTTTTCTTATGGATTAAGAATGATTATCAAAAAGTAACAATTACACTTAATCAGATATGCATTATATATATACCATCATGTAAGTTTGATCCAGATTAGAGTCTTACTCTGAAATTAGTTTAAAGTCCTTCATATTTCCCTGCAATTTCTGCAGCATCCTCATTATTGATGCATTTTCATTCATTTTGGTGTCTCCACTTTTATTCTTCATAGTGCATGCAGAATGAGTTTTTTTTAATTTTTTAATTTATTTTTGGCGTAACTGGGGATTGAGCTCAGGCCCTTGCACTTGCCAGGGGAGGGCCTGTTCCACTGAGCCATTTGCCCAGCCCCTTGAGAATGAGTTTAATAATGTCACTTCACTTCCTTGTGTAATCTCAAACCATATTAATTTCTCATTGCATAGAGAATAAAGTGGAATTGCACTAGTCTTAGGCTACACCTACTTCTCCAACATATTTTAGACTACTGTTTCAATGGGCCATGAACTTCCGTCATAGTTTTTATTTTTTTCAAATAAGTAGGAGTAAAATCACTGCCACCTCAGTGTTAATATATAATGTTTTTATGCCTATTATTTTTAACACTCATTTTATTAGTAATAGCATAGTTTAATTATTACCACTTTAAAGAGTCTTTTTTTCAATGTAAATTAGTCAATATTATACCCTACAAAAGTGATATCGAGTCATGCTATTCTACTGTTTTAGTTATTTCATTATGCTTGCCACTATTATTAAATCATATGATTTGTATATGTACATATTACTCATACAAAATATGTAACACTTAAATGGGTTGCAACTTTCTCTGGTTTATTTAATAATACATCATAATACATGGCTTATAGGAGTGTATTTTGCTGTACATACTTGATGCATGCAGGAATAAATTAATGAATTTTTGAAGTAAGACTTGTAATATTTCCATCTTTTCTTCTCTGTTTAATACACTGTGATTTAAATTTAGCTAAAATTTTCAGTTTTAATCTTGCTATTAATTAACACAGAGAATTCCACTGGGGAGGATTCCCAGTATAATTTTGTGAAACATTGTACTAAGTAAAGAGAGAAAAGGACTCAAACTCTAACCTACTTTGAAATCAGTATGTTTACTTGTTGCCTATAGAGGATCAAGGAGATTAAACTGGCTCTGAACAACCACAAAACTAATTAGAGGTGACAGGAAAAATGTAATATATCGTTTTATAATGATACTTCTAAGACAACTTCTATTATACACAAATTTGACTAACATGGCTGTGTCTGCTTTGGCACTTTGAGGATAACAAGAAATTTGGGCTTCACTTTCCTTAAGTACTTTTTAATTTATTACTTAATCTAAAAGGATTGGAGTGGCTTTTACATAATGTTGAATTTTATTTCATTATTTCACAGAACAGTTGTGGCATACGCAGCAATGAAATTTAGTCTTATTTTCTGCTCTCATCTCATTAAGTGATATTTTCTTGCCCCAAGTCAAATAAATTATCATTGCAAGAGATCAGGTAGGCTGAATTTCAGTAATAGCAGGTAAATTGGTGAGCTTAATTTTTCCTTTTTAATATTATTTTTGATCACGTTTTTGTTGTGTGTTTGAAATAAATCAAGCACACAAACTTAGTTATGGAATGGTTTCTCTTATATAAGAAACTCAAAATATAAATAAAGAGCAAAATAAAAGACAATAGGAAACAGACATAGGTATTTAGACTTGATGAGCTTTTGTCTTACTGGAAAAATATCTGACACTCCTGACTTAAAGAACAGGTATATTTTACTTCACGGTTTCAGATGATTTAGTTCATCATCTCCTGGGTGCAAGTAGAAACTCTGTGACAAAGGGAGTGGTGAAGCAAAATTGTTCTCCTCATGCCATTTATGAAGCAGAAGAGTGTCAGGGAGTAAGAGCTCACAAACAAGATTAAATAGGTGTGTCTTCTCTTATATGGGAAATCCAAATTATAAATAGAAAGTAAAACAAAATGTGGATAATAGGAAGTAGAGAATTATATCTTTCTTAAATGCATAAGACAGTCAGGAGAGGGAGGGAAAGTGGAGAATGAATGCAAAGGATATGACAAAAAGAATTAAGATGTACCAACTCCAAATAGGAAATGTACACATTATGCACTGCAAACTTGTACCAATAAAAATATTTTTAAAAGGGCCCAAAGACCAGTTATAGTCTCCCACAATCCACTTGAAACTCTCAGAAGTGTGAATTACTAATCCCCTAGAGTTCTCTGAAGCAAATCAATATTCCTCCTTCTCTGTTTTTGACTCCTCTATCTTTAGAAACGGAGCTAATAAGTTTTCTTGCTTTCATAACTTAACTTTGAGTACCAATGTGAATGCTAAGTATACATTAGTACAGATTATACTGAATATTGTTTTTTGATCTACAGGTTTTCTAAAAGAGTGAGCTACCTATACAACTTTTCATCCTTGGATCTGAATATTATAATTATCCAGTTATTAAGCTATTTGTATTCTAGCAACAAAATCATGTTCACAATCATTGTTTGCTTCATTTTTTCTTTGTGTCTTAATCCTTTGATCAAGTTATATCAATCAGTAATACAAAGAGGATTTATCTATAAAAATTCTTAGATTTAATAAAACCTAGTCTATAGCTGGTTCCAGTTAATTTCAATCAAAGTGCTGTATAAAAATTAAAACATTAAATAGAATCATACTGTGTAGTACAAAGACCCTTTTCAATATCTAATTTTTCCCTAGACCTCCTACTGGTGTACTTCCTTTACTACTTCAAGCAGATGTCAGAAGACTACACTGGACATAGAGTTGAATGTTAAGGATCAAATAGAAGCAAAACGCTATTTTTCTATCACTGAATTGATAGTTATAACTTTACTGTGTCCCAAATTCTGTGGTCATTACTAGAGAACCAATGAGGGGCAAAACAGATACAATGCATAAGTATGCAACTGTTTCCTTCAGAATCAATTTTAGGAGGTCATCTATTGGGGATGAAATAAAACCTCTCCTTGTGCTTTCATGTAACAGCAAAGAAACACTTCATATTAATTTTGAATTTCATATTTAATGTGCTATGCTTTATTCTTTTGATAATGAATAACACATGGGAATGTGATGATTATGTCTACTATCTGTTCTGAAATGATTTTGAATTATGCCTGCCAATATCTACACATATTTATGCAAATATATTTATACTTATAAAGTACTGCTTATGCATTTTTCTTTCTGTTGTATAAGGTTAATTCACTCAACATTTACCTCACTATGAATAAGTAGTTATTTTTCTAAACATGATTCCATGTTCAGTTCATATAATTTGTTTGAGATTTGGAATCATAAAATGATATGGTAGATATCCTGATAGCAAATGTGAAAATATAGTGTGTTTTAAAAATGTATCTGGTCATTGTGTAAATATCCTATATTCATCTGGCTTTTATTATTAGGACCAACTTCTTGACATGTACAGTTTAAGTAATAAAAACTATATTTTAGGTTCCAATTTCAGAGGTTTCTATCTATGGTCAACTGACTCCAAGGCAGACATAACAGAAAAGAAAATCATTTCATTTCAGGGCAGCTGCAAAGCAGGAAAAAGGAAAGGAGCAAGAGATAGAGAAAGGGTCTGGGGACAGATATTCCCATTAAAGCACAATCTCAGTGACCTTCCTCCTCTGACAAGGCCCCACTTCTTCATACAATAGCCACACATTCATCTATCAACTCATTAATGGATGATTGATGTAATCTAATCTTCAAAAAAATGCAACCTTTTTGAAAATGAGCCTTTTGAGGCAACTTCATAATACAAACCATAATGTTATGGTTTGTGTATAGTTGTCCCCGAAAGCCTCATACAGTCTTGGGGTGACTTCTGGAGTTTGTGATTGAATGCTTTGTGTATGGATGTTGCATTACAATGTAAGGTGGGAAGAGAAGCCAGTGGTTTGAGCTGCTGCTACCTCTCCCTTGCACTCTTGTTCCTTGCCTCTGCCATGAAAAGTTGCTTTCTGTTATGTGATTCTCTGCCTTGGACCCAGCTGGATATGGACTGAAATCTGGAGTAACTGTGAGATAAATAAACCTTTCCTTCCTTCATTTTTGAATGTCGGGTATTTGTCCCCGCAGAAGAGAAGGGTAACTGAAACACATAACATAAGCCAATGCAGAAACTACTAAAATCATAAGAAACCAACCTAAGCAGAATCCTAAATTAAACATCCCATAACAAATTCTTCATTTTTTATGAAGAAACTCACAGATTTTATAATATAATTAATATATTGCTTTATATGAAATTTCCATGGGAAGGTATATAATAAACAAGGATTCAGCCTAAATTTGTACATCTTTTAGTCTCATCAATGGTTTTAGATAATGACAAATTCAGCAAAATACCTCCAATCATAAGCTACAACTACTCCTACCTAGAAAATTAAATGTATTAATTTAAGGGTCTCCTTTGTGTGACAATGAATTCAGTAAGTGATATAACCTATTTATCTACAGATTGAACTATTTTGACATCTTTCTTATAACTTTCCTTTTTTTAACTTTCTTTTTTAAATTTCCTCTTTTAACCTGATCTATAATTAAATTAAAACTAAGTATTGAAGCAATTATCTGTTGAAAAAATATTTTATATTTGTAAGTAAATATTTTTGTTTACTTAAAATTATGTTCAATATTTCCTATTTGTCACTTTCTAGGGTAAAGGTGATATGATACATGTATATAATGTGAGATATTAAATCTTTTACTTCTATCACCTCTAACAATATTAATTTTTTTTGTAAAACTGAAAGTTTGTACTCTTTGAGAAACCTCTCTCGAATATTTTCATAACCAAGCCTATGGTAACTACCATTTTGTGTCTCTCTTATTTTTTTAAATTCCATACTTAAGTGAGAATATATGATATTTTTCTTTCTGTGTCTGTCCGATTTCAATTAGCATAATATCATCTAGGGTCATTCAAATTGTTCCTATGACACAAATTTTTTTTTTTTTGCAAAGGTAGAATAGTATTAACTACTTTTATGGATCTTATTTTCTTTGCATCATGATGGACATATAAATTGTTTCTCTTTCTTAGTTGTTGTGACCAGTGCTGCAATGTTTATGAAGAATAAATGTTTTGACACATTTCTTTTCTGATTTCATTTCTTTCAGATACATATACAGTAGTAGGATTGCTAGAGCATATACTACTTACATTTTCATTATTTTTAGGATCTTTCATACTATATTTCATAGTGGCTGTACTAATTCCCATTGCCATTAACAACATATTAAAATTCGCAATTATCTACATCATCAATATTTGTTATCTTTTTGTCATGTTTGACCTCACTTCTCTGACCTGTGAGACGATATCTCCTATATAATGGTTGTTTCTCTAGCGATGTTGATTATTTTTCATATGTCCATTATCCATCTGTGTATCCTTTATATGAAAATAGCTTTTAATTCTTAAAGATAAAGTTTAGATAATATGAGGAATTCAAGGCTAGAGAAATGCAAGCTCAAACAAGAAAGCTAAAAATCAAGAATTTTAAAATCTTGGATTGGTATTTGACAATTCAGTTTCAATCTGATGTTCTACAATATAACAAAAAGTGGTTATTACCATTAAATAACGTGTGTATAGCCTCGGAACAACATTAAGAGACAGTAATGTTTGTGAAAGACCTCATTAAGGCTCTTTCTAGATGTCTTTGTATTGCTAATAGTCTAATGTATTATTAAAGAAACTCAATATTATTATTGTTATTATTATCATTTTGTACTTTAGTACAAGGTCTACAGGGTTCACTACACAGATCAGATTCATAGTGATTCTCTTACTTTTAGCCTCCCAAGTGCTGGGATTACAGGTGCCCGCTCCACCACACCCAATTGCTGTCTCAGCATGCCCCCGGGAGCAGGGCCAGCATGGCATGTGGGGCATTGAACACCCACCCCTATGTCTACCTAAGCACTTGCTTTAATCGAATGAGCTATCTGACCTGCACTTAATATTATTTTTTAAAGATTTATTTTATGTATTTATTTGATACACGGTTTTGCTACACAGCTCAGACTCACTGATCTTCTTGTGTCAGCTTCTCTAGTGCTGGAATTACAGGCATGCACCACTACACCACTACATGTTTCAGTTGTCAACATGGCAAGGATCCCTCACAGCATGCGTACTACGGATAGAACTCAGGTCGTTACGCTTGCCAAGCAGGTGTTTAGACCACCGAGCTATCTTCCCACCCCAGAAACTATATTGTTTAAATATTTGCAAAACCAGAAAATTACGATAACCTAATATCAGACATTCAAATGCAATTAATTTTAAGTTTTCTTTGTATGTTTCAATACTTTTTTATGTACATATGTATCTTTTTCTAACTTGACCATTCAACATTCCTAATTTCATTAGCTTAACACTTCAAGTGTTAATCAGGATCCCTGTTGGAAAATTATGGAATATATACAAAAACCACTCTTTGTCTTTCAGGAATAGCAGTTTATATAAATTATATCAAATTCCTCATTGAAGCTAAAATATACATACTTTATACAAGTATCTAAGAGTTAACAACAGAATGGGAAAGCATACAAATGTACAAGAGATTCTAGAGGAAAAAAGTATGAGAAAACCACATATTCTCTTTCCTTAGAGAAATTTATAGATTGGGAAGTTTCAGGTAAGTAAACTGCATTGTAAGTGGTGTCAAAGGACTCTAAAAGCATATGAAGACTACAGAGGGCTCACATTAAATTGTATTAGTTTTGTATTTGCTAGAAAAAAAAATTATCAGACAAGGAATACCTTGGAATAACCACTTTTTATCTCATAATTTCTAGAGGTTGATTTTTTGGATATGACATATGTGTGGTTCTTCTCAGGTATTTCTAAGGCTCAAATGAACTCATTACATGGGTTTTACTCTCAGTTTGAAACACACCTAGGGAAAGACCTATTCATAAATTATTTTGTGTTGACTGAATTTAACTTTCATTTGTAAAACACATGGGAATATACATTTTTAAGTGATATTGGAGAAATAATCTAGAACTTTGAATTTCTAATTTCAGAGAAGATTTGAATCTTCTATTAAAGGCCTGAAATGATTGAATAAAGACCATTTGGCTAGTCTTGCTCTGGGTGAACTCAGTGAAAACTGATTAAAGAAGTTAATTGAGAGTTTAATTGAACATGCAAAATACCTTTGCCTCAAACATATTTTATTTGTTAGAAACTTGCCAGGTTTGACCTACATTAATAAATACCAGAAGCTGTCAATCTGAAAAGCCATATTATAATTCTTTCTATCCCTAGCATGCCCTGCAAGTGTAGACATTTAATACCAGAGTAGACATGCGTAAAGGAAGGAAGAGTGCATTGGAAAATTACTAATAATCAACTATACATAATGAAGCATAAAGAAAACACAATTAGAAATATAGCTGAGAAAATCATTTAGAGTTATAAAGTATAATTAGACCCACTGGAGAAGAGATAGAGTGGAATAAACTTAATATTTAAGTTATGACAATACTTGTTTTTTTCTCAATTGATTAATGGTATGGTTATAGGTAGCTAAGGGACTGGACTCCAAAGGAAGTCAGTGTAGAGATAAAGACATCAGAATTGTGACTGGAGGAACATTTAAGCAAAAATGTGCCTCAAGGTAAAGTCACAATGGCCAAATATGTATACTTTACTAAAGAATGAATGAAAGTTTGAGATCATACTGTAGTAGGCACCACCCAGGAATAAAGATCAGGTTTGGATCAGATACCGAGGTGGGTATGCAAAACATCTGGACCCATTGTCTTCTAAAATTGCCCCTATTTTAGTGGTCATGATAAACTAAATTTAGTAATGCTAGCCATGTAATCAGGCTACATCCTCACTTCTCAACTGGATCAATATAAGCTAAGTAGCTATACTTGTAGTCCTATCAGTTGATTAGAGTTCAACCCATGCTGTACACACATTGTGACTTTCCTGAATAAATTACAATGACAAAGGGCATCCAAGGCAAAAATCTCGGGATGCCTTCTCTCCCTCAGGAGCTATTCCTATTCATCAACATAGGAATACACTAAACATTCTATTCCCCAATATAAGAAAACACTAAAAAAGAAGAAAAGCCCACAAAACACAATTACCATCCCTGCAAAACATAGTTATAGTTAAAAGAAACTATAATACTAGGAATATAAACTACAGAAGTCAAACAAAAATAAAGAAGATAAATTTCAACCAGAAAAACAAATCTAGATAATGCCCAAAGCAGTAGGTGTCAAATTTAGTAGTAATCACATGACAAAACGAAATAACAATTTCTGTATATACCACAAAATAATGTATTTTAGAATTTTAAATATCTCATGCATAAATACGCTAACAAGAAACAACAAAAAGTGAAACAAAGGATGAAAAAGAAAAGAGAGGGAGAGACTATGATAAATTATACCATGTAAATTGGTAAACCAACTGTAAATGAAAGAAGTTGCAACTTATTCTAAAGCTTCTGTCATAGTGGAAAACAAGGGAATGTCATTAAATAATGTTTGCATTTAAGATATTAAAGCTAGATCTTTAAGCTCAAACTCAACAAATTCCAAAATGGAAAAATAATAGAAATATAGATGAATAATAAGAACAACTAGGATCAGTGAGATAGCTCAG
>NW_004524639.1:12380246-12386196 GCF_000260255.1 Octodon degus
TTACATTAAAATAAAGAAAGCAAATAGATCTGGCTAAAAAGTGATGTGCTACTGTATTAAAAACAAAAAATCAAAAAGAAATGCTGGAGATGTGAGAGAAAATAAAACAGATCATGAAACACAGAACAAAAGTACTGCTCTTGTTACAATATTAAAGAGTCCTTTCATGTTAAAATGTTTGTAAAAGTTTCTTGTCAACAAAATATAAGATAATTCTAAATCTCTATGAATTTGATATCTCACCTTCCAAATAAACAAAGGACAAACTGATAGATACATGAGGAGAAAAAGAGAAGCTTACCATAATTGGGTACAATTTTACCAATTGGTTCAATAATTTATTGAAAGAGGAACTGAGAGATTAAATAGAATAACTGGTAAATTTCACCATGAATAAAAATGCACCTTGACTATCTTACACATGTTTAAAACTGAAAATGTACAAAAGAAAGTTGTCTCTGTTTCAAATAATTGTAAATACTTCTCAAATAATTGTAATAGAATTATAGAACAAATGAACTGAAAATAATTAAAACATTAAATGTCAATTTGTGTAATATAATTGAAACAGTATACAATATTCATTATCTTAAATGTACATACTATAAAATAGTAAATGTTGAACTCAGTCCATAAATTCAATTAATTTTCAATAATATTTATTTATATAATACTGGCTGAAAGGGCACCTGAACTTTGAAATTTTGCCAGGATTTACATATGATGATGTGTGTAATATGAAAAATGATAATCCTATTCTGTAACTAATATGTGACTATTTTCAAAGAAAGCTTTTAAAAATATTTCTGTTTTTAAAAAATAGATAAAAGAAGCCCACATGAAATAGACACAGTGATAGCCTTGGAGAAAGAGTTACTAGGATACGTTTCTTTTGATGTCTGATTAAAATTACTGATTTGTATATTTTTGAAAAAATGCTTAAATATAGTGAGTTCTTTCTCTGACACACTTAATTTTTGAGAAAAGAAGCACAAAAAATACATGAATTTTCTGAAAAATTTCCTGGAGAAATATAAGTGGATAATTCCCTGGAAATACAGCCCTGCACAATGTCTCTCTACTTATTATTTTTTATTCAATGACACCACCATTTTCCAAAAGATGGGGCTGATGAGGCAGGGGTGGAAGATTTGGGACAAAAGAGAAAAAGATTTATAATGACAGAAGGATCAAAGGGCTTATTTTTGCAACCAGAACAGGAGTTGGAGCATGCAGTGAATATTATAGTGTAAATTACACCCCAGAGAGAAAAATGACTATAGGAAATTAGATCTCCATTGCAGCTGTCACAAAAAGAGACATCTTGCTAACACATGCTTTACTCAAAAATTGTTTATACAAAGACAGACAAAGCAAAAAGAAACTATGAGGGGAATATATCTCCATTTTACACAGCACATATAGAGTGGAGTATCGATAAGAAACTTTTGCCAATTGCATTTCAAATATTCCTTTTGAGCAAATAATCACGTGAGCTTTTATAAGAGAATACGATTTCCAACAAATGCTTTTTCATTATTATGTAGAGCTTGTTCTCCTATAATTATGAAATATTGCTTTTGTGCTTCCCTTTAAAGATAAAAAGTACTTTCAAAAGACATTTTATGACAGTAAAGTTGTGCTTTTGAAAATGTCTATATATAATATAAACTTATAACACTGAGTCTGTTCAATATCTACTTGACATTGTACACCACACACTTAAACAATTAAAACAGCACTTTAAAATTTTTAGATGCATTTAGAAGTAATTTGATCCTCTAATACTCATGCATAAGCACATACATGGTAGTGTTGTTTATTGTAGCCAAAATTAAAAATGCATAAATTGATATATAATCATCCTTTGAAATGTTATGTGATTTAAAATCCTGAAAATGAATAGCTATGGCTACACATGTGAACATATTTAACTGCAGAAATGAAACTTTGGAGTGATAAAAGCAAATTCTAAAACCATCTTAGAGTATTAATTTCTATTTTGTATTAAGTATCACACATTGTCTTACTAATTATCTTTGTCTTTCCCATTCACAGCTAATGAAAACCACTAGCTGAATGTCAGCAAGAAGTTATAATCTATGGACAATTCTGAAGTAGATAACTGTAGATTAGGAAGCTTACAAACCTTGTGCTGAACCATAGCAAGTATCTAGAGTACTAGTTCAGGCCTTTTCCCATGTTTTTCCTAATCTAAATCCCTTTTATTTCTGTCTACAAGACATAACTACTTAGAACAATGTTGCCACAACAGATTAATTTTTCTGTAGTATTTCCCATGTATTAAAATCTAGGGTGAAATAAACCTCTGGCAACCCAAAGCTTCATATACTTTGGGAGGAAATAATGAAGGATATTTAAATTGTATATTAAATTCTTTAGGTCAAATTGCATATATAAAAAAATTCTGTGTGTTTGTGTGCATGTCTCTGTGTGTTTATGTTTGTGTGTGTATGTGTAGTTTATGAACAAAAGAAAGGAGATAGCTTGAAATATATGGAAAGAGAAAAAGAAAGACAAAGGAATGCAGTATGTGAGATTGTGTTCAGCATCAGACATGGAAGTTATAATACAATTATTTTCTTTATAATTTCATAATATGATTATTTAACAGGGTAAGATACTTTCACTGATACATATGATTTTTTATTAAAAACTGGCATTCAGATTGGGAATCAAGTGCATTTTTATGAATATGCCTTCCATGAAAATTACTGTACCTAAGTCCTAAGTTATCTAGTCTTTCAGGGTCTAGAGAAAAGCACAGAAAAGAGAAAAAATACATTAAGATCCATGTAAATTGATAAAAATTAATTAAATTATTTGTATTTTATGGTAACTAATAAATATGTTTTAAATAATTTTATCGAGAAACAAATAGCATTGAGACAGTTTCAAAAGTGATTACTAGCACAGTTTCAATAATTAATACACTGCATATTGTTGTCTTAGTGGTTGTTCATTGTACAAGATGCAGGCATGATATCCTGTCCACAAACACTATTAGAACAAGTCTCTCTATTCAATGATCCAAGAAAATGTAGCTGTGTATCTCTCTTAACTATTTTGAACATGCAGATACAAAATGGTCGTTCATTTCTATGCCCCTTTTTTGCTTAGCTTTGTCAGAGAAGGGTATTCCATTGTCATTTAAATATTGTAGGTGCATGAATTCAGCAAAATATTCAAATATGTTCCAGTAGTCTATAATAGTAGTGAGTTTTCCATAAGACTGGCAATGACAGAAGTTGTTAACTTGGCCAGGGGGATGGCTTAGTGGAATAAACGCATGCCAGTAAAGTGCAAGGGCATCAGTTCAATCCCTGTTTCCACCAAAAAAAGAAAAAAATTGTTGAATTGAGCCTTTTACAGCTCAGCATATAATATGGCTTTACTTTTTATACTATGTTTTCATACTTTTCTGCTGGATGGGTAAGACCAAGATAAAGCAAGACCTATATAACAAGAAATGTAACTTTTGTATCTGATAAGGTCAGTCAAATCCCCTCAGGATTGATCCTGAAATCCTGTACCACACTTTGTAGATCCTTTGTGAGTGTCAGCCATGTGGATGAGTCACGGCCATTGTTTGACCAATTTACTCTCTGTGAAAGCCTGAGAGAAAGTTTTCTCTCCCTGTGAATCTCCTTAGGCAGACTCTACATCATTGAACACTTGCCTCTGTGGCCCCATAATCTCCTTGTTCAGAAAATTTGGGACACAACTGAGTTACAGTATGTTATAGTACAAGTTCTCATATGTCCTGAGTCTTCACTGACCTTGAAAGACTAGGTCCAAAATGTAGGCTGTCCTTGCAGCCCTTCTTTTTCTCTAATTTTTGGTCTGTGAACTTACGTTGTTAACCATCCAGAAGAGAAGCTTATTTATATTATCCTAAAACGTAGGCAGTTGAACTTAACCTCACTATCTGTCTAAATATAAAACATCTTAAACATAAAATTGAATAAGTATTTTCCATCAAGTATTGATATGTTAAAATTTAAGTCCCCACAGAATATGAAGAAAAAATTTAAAAAATTAAAAAAAATTAAAAATTAGGAGTAAAGAATGCAAGTAGTAAATATTAAAGACATCAACTTAAATTATAAAAAAAATGAGTTAAGTAAGTAAGAATAAATATTGCAACTATATTTTACTTTAATTGACTGGAACACACTCAAGGATTTTTAATTAACTATTTCACAGTGAGCTATGAACAATAAGTTGTCAAATGATGTATAGGAAAGAAGTCTGAAGGAATAATCCTCTGAGTTGTAACACAACTCTATCACTGACTTGTCTGTGACCCTCTTAGACTAAGCATTTCTTTCAACTGCCACTTGTCTTGAAATTCATGAAAGAAAATATATTTTTGCAAAATGTGTTGTATGAAAGCCAACATAGCTTGAATAACTGCAGTGAAAGTTACTCGAAACTACCCAGAGCTAACACTGAGCAAATCCATTTGTGCTTCTTCCATTAATTGAATCTGATATCTTCTGGAAACACAATGGAAAATAATATTTTTAAATAACAAAATTATATATTTAATTATTTAATGATATAAATAATAATGTATTCTCAGCATATCTAGTACAACTGATCATTTTTCTGATATACCACTCACTTCCTCTTAAAACCTTATCATGTATTTTAGCATAATATAGAACATTAAAGAACTGGTTTTCTTTTAATGTATTTGGTTGTTACAAGGTCTTTATTTGCAGTTCTGATTCATAGTGATCCGCCTGTTTACAGTCTCCCCAGTGCTGAGATTACAGGGAGCACTATCATGCCCAGACTCTGTGGCTAGGTCAGTTCAGCCTGGGGGTGTAGTTTGTGGTGCCAGGAATAGAACTGCAGCCTCTGAAGTTGCCTAGCTTGCCTAGTAAGCACCTTAGTCAACTGAACTGTCTTGCCTCAAGTACTAGTATAGTCATTAATTGACTATGCAAATGTGAATGATTTGACCACTATGGATAGTGGTATGCTAGAGTAGTTCCCAATCACAAGGTGCAGAAAAAAAAAACAATGGATCTTTTAAATTGCAGGAATTATATTATCCCATTGTTATATGTATGAGATAAGCTACAGTGGAACTATTTTCACCACAGAAATCAGTGCCACAGATCAAAACTTTTTACCTCTTTTGCCAGGCATAAACCCAGTTATTAAACATTTGCCAGATTCTAATATACAAAGCTATATGATAAAAGCCATAGTTCAAAAGGTTAGAAGGTGATGTTTTCATTGTATATTGATGTACAACAGTTTTGGTCATACTGTTTTTCCCGAAGAAGACTATGAAAGATATTGTTCACTATCATTGTATTTTCAAAAAGCTCCATTCACTAATTTATATAACTTTTCTATTAAAAGTCCTCAATTTGTATCCCTTTTTTGTTTAGTTTTGTCAGAGAAAGGTACTCCATTGTCATTTGAACCGTTTTGTATCTGTATATTCAAAATAGGATAGATATACAGCTACATTATCTTAATTCAATGAATAAGAAAATTTGTTCTAATAGTGTTTTTGAACAAGATGTCATGCCCGCATCTTGTACAATGAGTAACCACTGAGACAGCAATGTGCAATGTGTTAATTATTGAATCTATCTTACTAATTGATTTTGAGACTGTCTCATTGCTATTTGTTTCTCAACAAAATTATTTAAAAAGTTTAAAAGTCCTCAATGTAGGTATTATGATTTTTCCCTATTTCTTTAAAAAAAGTATATTTAAACTCTGAGGATTACAAATAAGTACTTGTAGTTTGTAAATGAAAGAGCTAAATAGAATGTGAACTGAGAAATATGGTATAGTAAATCATAGGTAGCTTGTATTTTAGCAAATGTTTACATTATATGGAATTTAGCAAAAATTTTTATCTCCTACTCAGATATAGCTAATTTCTATGATCTCAGAATAT
>NW_004524639.1:12394341-12400999 GCF_000260255.1 Octodon degus
TTGTATTCCCTTTTTTTGTTTAGTTTTGACAGAGATGGGGATTCCATTGTAATTTAAATATTGTAGGTGCGTGAATTCAGCAAAATATTCCAATAAAATCCAGTAGTCCATAATAGAAGTGGTTTATCCGTAGGACTAGCAATGTCAGAACTGGTTGACTTGAGCCTTTTACAGCTCAGCATATTAATATGGCTTCACTTTTCATGCCTCATTTCTATACTTTTCTGTTGCATGGTTAAGACCAAGATAAGGCAAGGAGATTATGGGGCCAGAGAGGAAATTGATCGATGATGTAGAGGTGCCTGAGGAGAGTCACATGGACAGAAAACATTCTCTCAGGCTTTCACAGACAGTAAATTGGTCAAGCAATGGCCGTGACTCATCCACATGACTGACACTGACAAAGCATCTGGGTACTGGGTTTCAGGATAAATCCTGAGGGATTTGACTGACCTTTTCAGATACAAAAGTTACATTTCTTGTTATATAGGTCTAGCATTCAATTTAAGTGAGGAACAAAAGAAACTATTTTCCTTTGTTTTTTTTCTTTCTTTTTTTTTTTTTTTTTTTTTTTTTTTGTGTGTGTGTATGTGTGTAACCAGAGATTGAACTCAGGCCCTTGCGCTTGCCTGAGAAGTGCGTATTCTACTGAGCCATCTCCCTGGACCTTTCTTTGTATTTTTGATTTATCAGTTATAAATTATGCTTTTATTACTTGTTGATGATCATTTGATAATTTATTTTTACATAAATAAAAACTACTTCTAATCACTCTTCCAACTCTCAAATAGATACAATTTCCAAAAATTCTGAGATGACTCTATTAGCTACTGATAGAATATATGATATTCACATAACTTTTTTGCTATTGTCATGTGCTCTGATGTAGCCCTTTGCAAATTGTGGAGACTGATAGCATTATTAGGAAACTACAAAAAAATATTGTGAAATGATAAAAGTATCTTTCTTAGGTAACCAAATATTAAATGTATGGCTTAGAAAAACAGTAGAAAAAATTAACCTGAAAGAAATGGAAAAAGAGAAAATTAGGTATAAGAAAGAAAATTTCTCAATTTGTGAAGGGGTACTAAGTACAAATGATCATTCCAGTGAACCATGCATAATCTTTTTAAGTGATCTAAGTGTGACTTTATTCTAAAGGAGACTTAGAATATATGTTAGAAATCTTGAGTTCTTGATCTATGTGAATATACCTCAAATAGAGAAGAAAGCATTTTGGCAGGTGAATTTCTAAGTTTCAAACATTTTATATTTGTGCATATTTCCTCTTTAACTAGGAACTTTAAATTTAATATGACACTTTTAATGTGTAGGTATGTACATAGCTTAAGGACATAATTATAGAAGATGGAAGGCTTTTGCTAGCCCTCTATATGACATGTCATTATTTTCAAAATGAATTTATATGCAATCTCTTTGAAGGGGAATCCATATTAATAGCATGAATAATAAAAGTTTTGAGCACAACATGTCATTATATGCTTCTTGTGCACTTGAGTCATTCATAAATAGATATTCTTGAAACTGATTAACTGTGAAAATCTGCAGTGCAGTACCGCAAGAATCTATAGTGAACCAATCTTATGTCTTCTTATTAGTGGTCTTCAAAACATATCTAAAACTTAATGCCTTAATTCGACATGAGAATAAAATGTGCATTACTATCTTAAAGATAAAACATTTTTAAGTCTCAGCGAATATTGTAAGAATGCACTTAAAATAAAAAAGTGAAATTTAATGAGATAAATTTTATAGAGGCTACCTTTGAGTCTAACTTTGAAGAATAAAATAGAGCAAAGAAATTATCTTTCCATTATCTTAAAATTAACTAATATCAAGAGTCAAAATGATCTTAATGAAAGTAAATGCTGTGTTTCTAATCAAATAACATAGTAAAGAAAGAAAAGATGGCTACATTGTGTAGATTCAGTAGATGTTTGATTCTCAATGAAATGTTTTTCCTTAGGTTTTAGTATATGGATTTTGTACATTCAGTAACCTCTTTCAGAGGTATCAGAGTAGTAGTTTTTGTTTTTATTTACAGAGGTACAAAACGTAAAGCATACTTGATGCTAAGAATAGATGCATTGGGTCTTACACATCAAATAAGATTAATTGAATAATTTTTGTTTGGTGGTAGAGTAGCATTTAGGTATGGGGAAGCATTTTTCAGTGAAGATTTTATTGGCTGTATGTGAGGCCCAGAAGCCAGCTGATATTATCATGGGACATTATCATATATACATAGAAAAATCATGCATGCTTGGCTCTAAATAATAAAATAAGCCTAGCCAATTTACTTAGAATGAAATACAAGAGGCTGGGGAAATGGCTTAGTGATAAAAGCACTTCCCTGGCAAACGCAAGGGCTTGAGTTCAATCCCCGGTTCTGCCAAGAAAAAAAAAAGAATGAAATACAAACTCTGGATGTCCATAGGTTCTGTAGACTTTGGAGCTGGTTACCTTGCCTATCTAAATTTGTGCTACTCTGTGCACAAACCTTTAGCCAAAAAGGTCTTCATTTGAGTCCTCAAATATATCCAAAGGTAAAGCAGATTTCTTTAGTTTACATAAAACAGCCTGAAAAAGCCTATAATATTTTGCAAGTATTGCAAAAAATACAGTTCAAATGACATCTGTGTAGCTTTTTCCAGGAAAAATTAAGGTATTTTGTAAATTAAAATGTCTTTTTTGTACTCCTATTTTTTTAGTTGCCATCATCATTTTTATAATTTTTCCCAGAACAATTTTAATGTGAAAATATAACTTTAAGTGTTTTATCAATAGCAGTGTTTCAC
Organism: Octodon degus; assembly: GCF_000260255.1. Classification (NCBI taxonomy): domain Eukaryota; kingdom Metazoa; phylum Chordata; class Mammalia; order Rodentia; family Octodontidae; genus Octodon; species Octodon degus. The sequence continues at coordinate 12,397,161 of NW_004524639.1, forward strand.
TATCTTGAAAAATACAAGAAGTAATGGCTTTTATTTGCCAGATGAATAAATGACAATACTTATTAATTTTGCGCCTTTCATTAGTGAAAAAATAGGTCAAACTAAAATGCCTACATTGTTCATTAAAATAAAATTTGCTGAAATATCTGATGTGAGAGCCTGGCTAGACTGAAAAGAATTGTGAGCAAAATAAATGGAAAAGGCAATACTGTAGAATGGTTTTGATTAAAGTGAGTATTTTCTGAGCTTTATAGTTACCAGATCTTGCATATGGAAATTGCAGTTGCTCTTAATCTGCTTTAGAGGACTGATGCAAATATTAAAAAGTAATGAACTAACAAGATTGTTTGTGAATGCCACATAAAAGTGCTAATTAGACAGTATTTCCTGCGTACAGTGAAACCCAAGAGACATCTGTGAAGAAATTGGTAAATAAGCTTCTTCACTACAAATGTGAATACAACTGAGTTCTATGATGAATTTTCATTGAAGTACACCAATGCTATCTCATCCTTATAAGTAAAGTGAAAAGAAGTGCAGAAAAAGCCCACAGTAGATTAAATACATCCAGGAACCAAATTATTTTGCTTATGGAAAGTGACTCATTAATATGTCTACAATCGATTTTCAGCATACATTTTAAAGGGTAGATTTCATACTAAATTATATTTAGTCTCCATCAGTGGGCCTATTATATTCGATGTTTATTATGAATTTTACTGTTATACTTTTAATATTTTAATAGTATAATTCAGCAATAATTTTCTAAAACATATTTTAAATGCTACTTTAGAGCTTGGGTTCCAGGGTTCTAGCTACATTTCTATGCATTTTCTCAATTAAAGTCTTCATTACACAGGTGTAGGAGAGATGCATCATGGGATTATTCTTTCCTAAAAATACCATTAAAGTATCTGCCACTTACCAATTTATTTTTCATATGAATCCATTTTCCATGTCTAATGGTAGTTTTGTAGCAGGTAATTTACTGTTGAGAGCCTGCTAGTGTTTGATCATTTGCTGCACAAGTCTAATGGTAATCATTTTTTAATTCATTCAGCACTGTAAATGTGGTTTCTTTAAACTAGGATTAGGCTTTCAAACAATTTTCCAGTCTTATCCGAAATGAAGGTGCTGGGCCCCATTGGCTATTAATCTAGGCCATCACTAGTATTTATTGTTTCCATCGACAAATAAGAAAAAGCATTCACCCCAGTCAGGCAAATTAGAAAGTGTTTTCCTTCCTCAAATATACTATTTAGCAAGCAGAGTAGATGCAGAATTTCAATCTTCGTTTTCTAAACTTTTTTTTTTATTAGCACATGTCTGAAGTACATAAGAATTGCATTCCTTGGGACAGGTGATAAATATACTTAACACACCTTAACTGTTTTTGTCATCTCCATCAGCCCCATTCCATGTCTTTGACCCCCTCATTTTTGTAAAAGATCTATATTGCTTCATTCCTATTACCTGTTTTTAAATCTTCCTTTCTCCTTCCTTCCTTCCTTCCTTCCTTCCTTCCTTCCTTCCTTCCTTCCTTGCTTCTTCCTTCCTTCCTTTCTCCTTCCTTCCTTCTTCTTCAGCACTGGGATTACAGGGGTGCATCACCATGCCCGGTTTGGGTGGCTGGCACTGCACAGCCCAGGTTCCAGCACCAACAGGACACTCAGTACTGGCAATCAAACCTGGGTCTTTGTGCTTGCCAGGCAGGTACTTAGACTGCCAAGCTATCTGCCCAAAACTATTATCTATTTTTTTTGTGTGTGTGGGGGGGTGTTCAGGGTCTCACTACACAGCTCAAACTCATAGTAATCCTCCTGATTTCTGCCTCCCTCATGCTGGTATTACAGGCGTGTACCACCACGCACAGACTCTATTGCTGGCTCAGCGCACCCGGGGATGGAGCTGGTGTGGCATTCAGTGCCAGGGATCAAACCCTGGCCCCTACATGTACCTATGCAAGCACTTAGTCAGCTGAGCTATACCTCCCTGATTATCTATTTTTTTAAAGAAAATAATCTTTATTGGTACATATTAGGTGTATATCATGATCAGATTCATCATAGGGAATTTGTACCTGTATATTATATAAATTTATTCTTTGTAGTTTACATTTTCCTACCATCCATTCAACTCTTCTCCCCCTCCTTGTTTAAAAAATCCTTGTTTCCATTTTTCCTTTTTTTCTAATACTTTTCCTTATCCTTTACTTCCTTTCCTCTTCCTTCCTCTCTTGTTCCCCTTCCCCTTTGGAATACCTTTTTTTCATATTTCACAACCTTTACTTTTATATCTTAGACTAGACACTTCTGTGCCAGGTTCTAACTTCACAAGCTTCATAGATTGTGGGCCCAATATTGAGTCATTTCATAGTAGAGTATCATTATATGGAAAATATTAATTTTCTGGGCTATACAACTGTCCAAAAGTTATATATAGTTTTAAGTTTTTGTCTTTATTTTTATATTTATAAGGCTATGCTTGTAGGTAATGATTACATTAATCATCATGGATAATGTATCTCACATATTCATTTATCTAATAAATTCCCTGGCCACTTTTCCTTCCCCTTTTCTCCATTTTTTTTTTTAGTGTATTTACTACAGGGTCTATAGGGTCTCACTGTGTAGATCAGACTCGTAGTGATTCTCTTGTTTTCAGCCTCTCAGGCACTGGGATTACAGGCAAGCACCAGCACGCCCAGTCTCAATCGCCATTTCAGTGTGCTCCAGGGGTGAAGCTGGCACGTCAGGCCAGGAATAGAACCCCGGTCTCAGCATCTGCCTAAGCAGCCGCTTTTGTCCGCTGCGCTATCTGGCTGGTCCCCTTTCTCTATCTAGAGTTATCCTTTCCATTTGTTGTTTTAAAATACTTAAAGTGTCTTAGTTTCTCTCAATTTCCTTTTAAAAAATTTCCGACAGGAAGCATCCTAAAACAGAACGACACTTAGGGTTAGAATTAAATACCCCACTATTTACCATTAAATCAATAATTTAGTCTTGAATACAGAAAGGTTTATTTCACCTTTTAGAATGGCTCATAATTTTGTTCTAAACTTTAGATTTAATTCTATATTTTATTCATTCAGTTGTTTCCTGTGGAAAAAAATATAATTATGTAAGTTCTGGAGGACATACAACATTAACACAAACCACTTATAAGACTTCCGGAATTTTTAATAACAGACTTTTTTCCATGTGTTTATTAAGTATGTGTGCTATTCTCAGAGCTGATGCTTAAGATCAATATATGAACAGAGATAACAGATTTTAGACCTTTCAGTTGAAATCGAGTAATGGTGATTAAGGAGTTTTTCACTCAAAGCAGTTACAGCTTGTACAAGTATTAGAGGGAAAGCATGCCAAATAGCAGGTCAATTTTCCAGATGCCTAAGAAATTCCCCCTCTGCGTGAAAAACTTTTGGAATCCAAATAAGCTCTTGCGAACGCTAAAAAAAAAATAAAATAAAATAAAACAGAACGACACTGAGCAACTAATTGTGATAACCTTACCATCTCTTTTACTTTCTAGAGAAGAAACATAATTCATCCACATGATTCTGACATTTTTCTGGCAACATTAACATATGCTGACACAGGATACAAGCATTAAAATTAATGCCATTACAGTTCCATGGAATACTGGGAACTTTGAGTTCAAAAAGCAAAGATATATGAAAAGGTTTTATAATGGAACTGTGCAATGCTGCTTCAGCAGCTGAGTTCTCTAAATTTGACACCCCTCCCCCACCCGGCTGAATACATGGTATAGTCCAGGCATCAGTTTTTGTGCAGCTTTATTATTTTTAGTTTATTCTGGCCAGACCAATCCAGTGA
>NW_004524639.1:12402839-12414345 GCF_000260255.1 Octodon degus
GTGCCTACGAGCAGGCGCAGGGGCTGGGGGTTCGTCCCCAGGCTTGCCATGCTAACCCCGCCCCTGGAGCATACTGTGTCAGCAATTGAGACTGGGCATGGTGGTGTACGCCTGTAATCACAGCTCCTAGGAGGCTGTAAATAGGTGAATCACTACAAGTCGGATCTAGTAGTGAGACCCTGGACATTCCGTAGATCCTTCCCTAAAACACACACACACACACACACACACACGCTAAAATAAAATAAAAGGTACATTTTTAATCACCGATAAAAGTAATTTTCTTTCACTATTTGGTCAGTTGAAGAAATGTTTCCTTGAGTTTACATTGTATAGAACATGCTGAAGAGCTATTCTTGAGGTATGTGTTCAATATTCACCTTTGTGTGCCTAATTTTTAAGTCCCTGAGTTTCTGTTTCATATTTGTTGTATTTGTTTTTGCTACATGAGCCTAAGTGCCAAAATTGAATGAGATTTTACTAGTTTTTCAATCAAGGACTAATTGTGGTTAATAGTCTCCACTGCCAACTGTGTGGAAAGAACAGCAATGTCAATTGTATCAATTAAGGTTCGATAAAGGAACAGATTATACATATATATTATATAAAATATGTTAATGAAGTTGAAGACTCGGAGCTCACTACAGAGCCCCTACCAGTCCCTCAGGATGGCAAAGGAACTGTATTGGAAAGCAGTGTAATCTGCCCTGGAATCCTGGAGACAGGTGTTCAAATGTGATAGTAAAACCTGGAGCTCCTCCAAAGAAGCAAAAGTTGGAATTCTTTCTCTTTTTATTCCATCTAGCCTACAAGCCTATTAATTGGTTCCACCCACACCAGAATCCTCACTCTTCATTAATTTGGTCATGCTGCCATATTCAGAACTTTTAAAAAGTAATTTAGTAGGAGATACTCATCGCTTCTCGACCTTTTGGCTAAGATCAAGTGTAGGAGATACTCAACCAGTTTAAATATAGAGTGCTACATTTAGACAAGATCTAAGGTTTCTTTATATAACTTCACTTCATATACAATGAGTAAAGGAGAAATAAATTTTGCTCTTTTGAAGGGTTATATTCATGGGTTTATTCTACTTGTGCTGTTAACACAGTTAACTAATTATAAACTTGGAAAATTTTAATAACTATCGATTGAAATAAGCTTAAGGAAATTGCTAGCATTGAATAAATAACAGGTCATATAAACTCTGAAGTGTTTTTGTTTTAAAGTGATGCTATTCATAAATATGGGATAATCTGTGGTTACACTAATGATCTTTAGACTATCTGAGTGATCTTTTAACATTATGTAACATTGTATTTGAATGTTGTCCTCCAGATATAACTGATTACTATATAAATTTTAAAAGAAAAAGAATGCTCTGTTCACAGATAATTCACCTAAACATTGAGCTCATCTAATTCTAGAAGTTTAGTACAAATGGAGTGAGGTTTGACAAAATGTATCAGGCTGGGTGTGGTGGTACATACTTGTAATTCTAGTGTGGTGGAGGGTGAGGCAGGAGGATAACCTCTAGCTTTAAGCCATTCTCAACTACGTACCACATTGACTTCAAGGCCAGCTTGAACTACAGACAAAAATACTGTCTTAAAAAAACCAAAAAGAAATGTGCAAGGATTTTATAGATAAAGAAGGTACAAATGTTTTACCACAGAAAACTAGCATAGGACTTGGTTTATAGTTGACATGTGCTTAAATAAAGTCAACAACTCTGCATGAGAAATTTATGATTTAATGAAAGAAATAAATGACAAAATTAGAAAATGATAAATATACTTCACTAGATTTATATTACATTTTAAGCTAAAAATAATTCATTGCCTGTTATATTTTGAAAATTTGGAGAGAAAATGTTCTTACTTGAGCATTTATAATAGTACTTACCTCGAGTGAAAATCTCTTCACTAATATATTTATCTTATTAAGGTTCTATTTGTTTATCAAGGCTAATAAAAGAGACTTAATGAAATTTAAACCAAAAGGCAATTCCAGTTCCATGTAAGGAACAGGAGTTGATTGGTATCTAAGAGCAGATGATATTTATAGGAAAGAAAAAACAGTGGGGATAGATTTATTTTAGGAATCATGGATAATGTTTCTTTAATCACCTCATTTCTATCCCTTCAACTAGGTGGCTCCTTACATGTAACCATTTCTGTCATAAAACACTTAATCTAGAGCATGATTTGTTTTGTGTTCAAACTGCCTAAATATATCTTCTCTGGATTATATTATCCTATGTCTAAATTTATTAGTTTTTCTACAGTAATTCTTATCTGCAGTTGATTCCTGTTCAAAAGTATTTCATCTCTTCTCAACTGACAATGACCCTGTTTCTCTCTATTTTTAATCTTCTGTCTTTCTCTATCTGTTTTTCTATTTCTCACATGCACCAACACAGTCCATCAACCCCATACTCCCAGTGTTTCTTTGCCTCTGTGTTATAGCTCTTAACATCAGAATGTTGGATGAAATCAGTCATAAACATATATGTCACAGTAAAATATATGATCAAACACCATTACATGCACAGTCTTATGTGAGGAATTCATGGATTTATATGGTTTAAATTATTTTACTTGAGGAAAGAGGTTTTCAGAGTTGAGTAAAATACAGTCATTTTCTTCAGTGAAGTTCATTCTCTAAAATCAGTAATGAAGTCACTTATAAAAATAATCCCAACAGTGTGTTTCATTGAGAAATAAAGATACTAAAAAAGCTTTTCTTAGTATCTCTAACAAATTCTGGTGAGGGTGTGGAGAAGGAAACACCTTCCCACTGTTGATGGAAATGTGAATTAGCTCTGCAATAATGGAAAACAGTTTGGAGGGTCCACAAGAAATAAAAAATAATGATCTAATGCCACAATTATACCACTGGGTATGTATCCAAGGACACCAAAATCTATGGTATAATAATAGTTACATCCCCATGGTTATTGAAGCATCATTCGCAATAGCTAAAAAATTAAAACATTGTAAATCTTTGAAAACTGATAAATATATAAAGAAATTGTGGTACGTATATATAGTGGGATAGCATGCATTACAAAAAGAATGAAATTCTGTCATTTGTAACAACATGACAGTTCTTATAAAAGCAATAAAACAGGCACAACAAGACTCATACTGTATGATCTTTCCCTCATATCTGGAATTGAAAAGTACTGATTGGGTAGGAGTTAATAGTGTGATCAAGCTTATCAGAAAGTAGGCACCAGAGTGAATATCAGGCAGGGGGTGAGAAGAAGCTGATCAGTGGGAACTAAGTGACAAATAGGATAAAGAAGGTCCCATGTGCTATTGCACAGTATGTTGACTGTCATGATAATATGGTGTATATCTCAAAAAGCTAGAAAAACAGTTTTTGAAAGTTGTCACTCTAAAGAATTACTAAAGGTTAGAGGAGATATGTGTGCTGGTCCTTATTTGAACATGATATAATCCATATACATGCTGAAACATCATATGACACCCAATTAATAAGTTTAGTTTATTATTGTCTTTTTCATAAAAAGAAACACCTATATGATTAATTCCATTGAATTGTGTTAAACCTTTCTATTTTTATTTCTTATTTTGAGGGAGACTATATGATATTTACACATGCGGGTCTAGTTTATTTCACTTGTGAGTATACCTTCAAGTGGCATCCACTTAAAAAAATCATAATTCAGTAGATATAAAATATACATTTTACTATTCTATGCAAAATATCACCACAGAGAAATGGACTATGTCACTTACTTTAGGTTCATCAATTTTTTCTTTCTGTGGCCTCTCACAATCTGGGTAATTATAAAGAAAAATTGCAAAGTGTTGTGAGTGATGCAAAGTTAGCCTAGGATAAGACATAGTGTGTTTTACCTGTATAAATGTTCTTGTCTCCTGTTTCAGCCCTTTTATCATGAAATAGAACCATTTTCACAAATCTATACTTAAAGAAATAAAGATGAATATCTTTCAGTAATAATTGATAATGCCAAGCCATTGTATAATACAAGTTGCTAGTTATATATTATGGCTATTTTCCCTTATTATATATGTGCAACCTACTTATATAGTAACAATGATATGATGAAATTCTTGTTCCATCAGCAGGTGAAATTGGTACTATCATCTTAACCATAACACTGTCAGGAAAATAAAACTTTTGATCCTATTTAGTATTTTTGTTACGATAATCTTCAGAAAAATTAAGATTGATTTTAGTGTCAGTCTTGTGCATAGATTATGAACTTTAACAGTATTTTAACTGTGAATTGTAAATTTTTCAGTTTTCTGTACTTGGATTGGTTGCATTTTTTCCCTTTCCATCTAGGACACAGCAGTTTTATTCAGTGAAAAACAGAAATGTCTAGTGAATAATACTTGGGGACATATATAAGGTGAAAATTGTACTGTTTATTATCTACTGAGAATGTGTAGCATATTAAAATTTTGCTGCTATAGTCTTGTGACAAAGAATATAATGAGAATTATAAATAATAAGCAGTAAGACATGAACATTTTTGTGACAATGACTATAACTGGGAAAAGAAAATATTTAAACCACTCCAATTGTGATAAAAATCTATTGTTGTTATTTTTTGTTTCTTTTATATTCATGAGACATTTAAAAGAAAGAGAAAACCATAGATAGATAGATAGATAGATAGATAGATAGATAGATAGACAGACAGATAGATAAATAGATAGTTGAATATATTACTTTATTATAATATCCTAAAATGGATATTATGCTATAGGACTAATGTTTTTTTTCTTTTTATATTAATTTGATTGAGAAAGAAATAGGAATGAGACAGTTTCAAAACAGGTTAGTAAGATAGTTACAATAATCAAAACAATACATATTGTTGTCTTCATAGTTGTTACTCATAGTACAAGATGCAGACTATAGGACTAATATTGGTTCAAGTTCCACTAGAATAATATAAAAATATCAAATTTAAAGACAAACACATGGCTTTAAAAACACATGGCATTCTATCTTCACTGACACTGGCACATATGACTGAAAGTAATACACTGTTTCCATATAGAAGCCATTATTAAACAAAAATAGCATGTCACTTACATTTTACAGCAAGACCCAGTCATTAAGATATGTTATAGGAACAAAGCTCTAAATAAATTGAAGAATATATATTTATCCTATATCACACAGGTAAACCTAAAATGTCAAAGCCTCAATTTGCTAACAGGTTTTCTTTGTTGCTTACTATATGCTTTGAGTGTTTTGAAAAGACGTATAAAATGACAAACACACAGGGTGTTAGGAAATAGAACAGAGGGTTGGAAAGAAACAGACTGTGTTGATAGAACATTCTTATTATAGTGAATTTTTAATGGAATTCTGTAATTGCAGGTAAAATCTTTTAAGCATTTGACTGAATTACTTTCTTTGGGAAAGAGAGAAAATCCTGTCCTGTTATCACTTACCACACTTTTTGCCAAATTTCTGCAGATGCAGAACCGCCAATGACACCATTTGATTTCTTTTCAAACTATCTTTTAACATCTGGTTCAAAAGATATTTTTATAACTATGAGCAATGCACAACTCCTCTGCTCATTAAGCCTGAAAGTTCAGTAAGTGTTTGATATGCTGGGACTAAGCTACCTCTTAGAGAGCAGCTGTCAGATGATTTGCTGAGTTCTCTTGCTCACCTCACCACAGTGAGTTGATGGAATCCTGCCAGCTCCTGGACATACACAGAGTGAGAATTTGGGAAGCTCATGCTAAGTCTCAGACCACTGCCTGTACATTTAGAATGACCTCTTATAAAACAAATGGAGAACAAAATCTTGAGAAATCCACTTGCTCTTCTTGTTACCATAGCAAAAAATCCACTATTGATTCTAAGTCATATTAATAGTCTTGCTAAAAAGGTAGTTATCTTCTGGATTTGTAGTTTTTGTGAGCTTATACCTGATAATTATATCACGTACAACTTTAACAACAAAAATAAGGAAGTGTTCATTTGAAGAATTTTCCTCTGAATGTATTTCTGATTTAGTGTTTGTTATGTACACTGGCAATAAGTAATAGAGCAATTTCCCATATAATGAATTAGGTTGAACAGCAGTGAAAATTTCTATCCTTTTATCATTAATGCTGTGACTATGGCTTTGTCATTAGGATTTTCAAAATCCTCACCTGGACAATTGGATAATGCCTCAAATTTGTGTGTATAGTCAATTATGAAAAAAACCAAGCAGTATCTAAGAAAATTCCACATTAATAATATTTTCACTTGATATAAAAGTTCTAAGAATATAGTAGTACTTTATCCATAGAATGGTTGGAAGCATAGATCTTTTTCCACTTTCCTTCTGGACTATAAAGTCTGCCATACATGTACTGTACTGCAGAAATGGTAAACCTATGCTAAGCAATGTGCAGCAGACTGTTTATATCATTGAAAGCACTAAATCCTTTCCCATTACTCCCTATAGATTTAGCAACAGTGAAAATTAAGATGCAAACACTATTTTAAGTTGCAACCATGATTTAAGACTCCAATTTTATTCTCCCTTCTCATTTCCTGACTGCTTAGCCTACTTCATCTCACTGGATGTGTAATGTTGGCTCTGGTGCTTTCATCTTACTCTCCCCTGGGCCCTTTGATTCCTTGTACACTTCTCTCTGTTATATGGACTTTGACCTTCCTGCCTTCATCAAACTTATATTATCTATCCAACTCAGAGTACTCCTAAGGCTTGGAGGAATCCCCCTTCTTTGACTTGGTCTAAGAAGAAACAGCAGTTTCTACATATGTAATACAAAGCCAGTCATTCCTGAACGGTGATAAGTGTTCAACTAAACTATTTAAAAAACACTGACACATTTATGCTTTAATTGTTATAAAGGTAGAAAATCAGATCCAAGATTAAGTTCTCAGGTAACAAGTAAAAGTGTCACAAGATTTCAGGCTGAGGAATCTTTATTGAATCTCTATGTAAGGCACATTTAGTGCAAAACTGAATGCAAGAGGGTAGAGGTTTTCACTGATGAAAAACATAAATGTAACCTTCAGCAATTTCTTAAACCTTTTTCCCCCTCCTTTATGCCATCAGTTCAGTGTTTTAGTTTGAAGATCCAGGAGGGTGCATTCTTCCAGGATGAGGGCAGACAAAATAGCGTGAAAGAGGAAGACCAGACACTAGGGGAGCAGGAAAGGCAAGAGGGACCTTGAGAAATCCATTAAAACTCAGAGGTTGAGAAGATAAGAAGTAATGAGGATTTGAGCCCAGTAAAGGCAGAGCATAGAAAGATAAAGGGAATGGCCTTGGCCAATTAGTCACATGATGTTCACGGACTCTGTGTTGGAAAAAAATCATCAGCTAGCCTTCTGTAACAGTCTATCATTGTATTTCCTTGAGGCACCTTTATTACTGCTCCTGATCTCAGAGTGGAAATGCATAGAGGGACTCTTGCTTGTGGGCCCCTAGGTGGAAAGAATATTGGGCCTTATGGCAACACTACATATAGCATTGTATTATTGCCACCCCACCCAGTAAGCCAATTACTGACTGTTGTGCCCCCTATCATCAGTGCCAGAGGACTGCCAAACAATGCCTGAGACACAATAGAATCCTGACCCTTCTGCTTATGGCCTGCTAAAAATTTAGAATTATTTACTTTCACTGTTGCTAGGAAATCTTGTACAACAGCAGTTGGTAGCCCACACAGGTAATGGAGAGCTCTTGAATGATTCAGAATGTGAGATCCTGTTTTCTCAGATGGGCAATCCAGTTGTCCTGGAAGAGCTTCCAACAGACTCAAGGGAGGTCTCAGTGTATTATGAAGCTGGGACCAGGGCTCTGTATCATCCTTATCATTCTTTAGAGTAGAATCCAAATACTGGTTGGTCCAATCTTGTTGCAGATCCCTGATTCCACTTTTGTCCACAGCTGCCACTATGGATGAAGGACCATGCTCTTCAAGACTTGAAAAAATGAAGAAAGAAAGTTACTAAAAGCAAACATAGTGACCAGAAAATGTCTGAAATAGATAATTGGCTGAATACACCTGTAATATGTGAAAAGTACTACCCTCTCTCCTTCCACTCACAGGAAATACTTCCTTTGTCCAGTAACCCTTTCACATGAAATCCCTTTTTAGCACCAGGCTACATGTTTTCTTTGTTTCCATGTCTCCTCGAGGCAGCAACAAAAAGGTTTACATGACTGGCATTGTTTCCTAATAGACATAGGATAGAAGATACTTCTCTTTCATGACCATGTACTTATCAATGATCCATTAAGCCCATTGTTCGCATTCTAGTAGACTTTCCTGGAAAGTTTTCTGAAAATAAACACTCCATTTTCCTCCACAGGACTGAAAGAAATTTTAAGTATGTTGACAAACACTGTGGTTTCTCTTGAAGAAGCAACAAATAAGACAATTTCTGTTACACTTCCTTCTTGTTTAACACATGTTATATCTTTGTATAAAAATTCCCTTATCCTTAAAGCCCCACTAGTTAGAATAGCTATTTGCTATGTTCAAACAACTTTAAAATTGGCCACTCTTAATTTCAGCAATCTTAGCATCTAAATTTATATCCTTCAAGTTTTTATCTAGATTTTCCCCTTGCCCCTCTCAAACTTCTTGTCCCCATTCTAGTTACATAGTAAAGAAATCCATACTGACTTTTGTCTTTAAAATTAAGCAATTTTTACTCAGTTATGTACTTACACATTTTCAATATAATCCATGGAGAAATCAGGATTGACATCATGGGGTGGTATTGAAATCAAGCTGAATGCTGGCACAGGCCAACTCAGGAGAACTGGTTTTCGCTTCTGCCTTATTGAGACTTGGCAACTTGAATGAAACCAGGCACCAAATGCTTATGCGTCTAAGAATTCTATTGCTGGGGTAACCAGTTCCTAGGCAAGGGAGGGACAAAAGGAGCAAGAGGGCAAAGGGAATAAACTTGTGACAGTCCTTTGAGGCTAATTGTGGGACTGCTTTTTGCACAGAGGTAGATGTATAGTAAAGGAATTCACTACGTTACCTTCAGAGAGCACCAGTGCGAAAGAGAAATCATTTCAAAAAGGATTTAGAACAATCAAGAAAGCATGATTTATTTTAATTTCTGAAGATTTACTCATAAAAGTTAGTTATCATGTCTGTTCCCTGAGTTTAGAACATAATCTTGAGCAGTGTACCATGTATTATCTTTTGATTTAAACTTCCAATTTGGGGATGCAAATTATTAACTTGATGGATAGCAGAGTTTTGGGAGGTGAATTGTTTTTCAGGCTTTGAAAATAAAATAAAAATAGCAATATAAAAATTTGCAGTACAGACTATCTATTCCAATCAACTTACATTCTTTCCTTTATCTTTCCATCCAATTTGTCAGCTTTGCTTGTGTGTGTGTGTGTGTGTGTGTGTGTGCATGCACATGTGTGTCTGTGTCAATGTGTTTCCATGTATTTCCTGAAATAGTAAGTGATGGAATTATTATCTAAGCAGAAGATGGGGAAGGGCTGGCCACATAGCTCAGGGAATTAAAGCGCCTGCTTAGGCAGATGCAGGTGCCTGAAGTTCGATTCCCCTCCTGTTCCCCCGCCCCGGCCCCCCACCCACCTGCCATGCCGGCCCCTCTCCAGGGGCAATCTGAGACAGTTGAGAATGGGGGTGGTGTTATCCAAGCTCATGGGAGGCTGTAAACAGGCAGATCACTACAAGTGCTATCTACTAGTGAGACCCTGGACACCCTGTAGATCCTTCCCTAAAATACATAAAAATAAGAAAAGAAAGGAAGAATAAAAGTTGTATGTATAATAAATTTATGAATATTGGCTCATATTTTGCCCAGCTGATTTTCTTTTCATAAGAGATTTGCAGTTCTTCCAGCTTAAATAATCCTTTTTTCCATTTCTAAGCAAGTGTACATTTGTAATTTTTAATTTCTGTCATTGATCTCCATATTATTTTCTTTAAAATTACAATGGTCATCCACTCATCTTGAGTACTCATATTTTTGCCATATTTAACCATAAATTTGGTTCATTTACATAAGAGATACTGTAAAGTCTAGACAAAAAATATTGTCTTTTTTATTCTTAAATGAATATGCTTTTACACTTCAATTCAAAGTATATTTCCTTTATTTCTCAAAGAAAGACAACATATTCAAAGATGATGTGTTTTAGTTTATAAGCATAAGACAAGAAGAGGGGAACAGAAAGACGAGGAAGGAGCAATAATGTATAAATTCAATATACTAGTACAAAGGACTGGTCACTGCTCTAAAATAACAGAACTCATAATTATCTTTGAGGTTTCTAAGTTAGCAACTTCCTGTATAGGTGTCTTGTCTACCTATATATAGCCTATTGAATGTTTCTATCGCATTGAAAAATGAAAAAAGCCTCTTTTCAACATGTTTCCTAGAGGAATCTGCTCATTTGACTATTTACTACTTCACTATTAAGAAATCTCATCATTCTACAACTTCAATTTCTATTCTTGCTTCAGTTTATTATGCTCCAGGCCTTATGTATAAGAAGACTTATTCTTATCAATTCTGGTGGAGTTTTGAAACCATTTTAGCACTTGCTATATTAGAGAGAATAATACAATTGTAGTTAATGCTTGCTAATACTTGGTAAGTCATATTTATATAAGTACTTTGCATATGAAGGCTACATTGTTTTTTCTGAATAACAATAGCAAAGCCACAGGGAATAATTTTATTATCATTATTATAAAATGCTTAAAAAATAAGATATTTTTACTTAGAAATACCTGTTTTATAAAGATATCTGCTTCACTGTGTTACATGAGAGTGCAGTATAGTATGGGGTTCAAATGCATGAGACTAGTGGCAGAAGTGATGAGTTATAAAATTTCTCCAAAGCCATGATGCTCACTTTTTCCAGATGATTCTCAGATTTTTCCTGCTAATTTTTTGTTATTTTAAAGATATACGTGTTTACTGAATGCCTATTGCATACATTTGCTAGTATGTTAAATGTGAATTATAACAACAAAAAATTAGTATGCAAAAAAGTTTTCTTTAAGTAATATTCAGAAGCTTCAAGGAGATCCTACCAGATAGCTCAGCAGATTAAAATACCTATTTAGGCACACACAGGGACCAGGTTCAATCCCTACCAGCCCTGCCCCAGGGGTGCACTGATACAGCAAATGAGATTGGGTATGGTGTCATGCATCTGTAAACCAAGAGCTTGGGACACTGAAAAAAGAAGGTTCATTACAAGTCCGATCTGTGTAATGAGGCCCTTTAGATTCTGTACTAAATACACAACACCACAAAAAAAAAACATTTCAAGGAAACAAAATGTCATATATAAAATAAATGAAGTATAGCACAGAAAAAATAGCATTTTCTCTCAGGACATAAGCTAAGACAATGGAAATAGACAAGGAACGGTAGTGTTTTAAAATATTTGAACATATTTCACATGAGGTTGTACCTCCGGTTATGATCTGAAGGATAT
>NW_004524639.1:12414500-12416243 GCF_000260255.1 Octodon degus
CGGTTCAATCCCCCAGCACCACATACCAGCCAGCCCCGACCCCTGGTAGGCTGAGCTGGCCACACACACACACACACACACACACACACACACACACACACACAAATAAATATAATTTAAAAAAAGAATAAAGGGAAAATAATGAAATTTTGTACTTCAGTTTTCATCCTAACTATTGCTCATATTTGGCAGAAATAGAAATATAAAAAGACATTTGTATCTTCTAGAGATAAAAATCAATCAGACTATAAGTAACATTTTGCTCATCATGGAATATTAGAAGGCAGTATAATTTTTTTTGGTGGAACAGGGGATTGAACTCAGGCCCTTTCACTTGCCAGGCAAGTGCTTATTCTACTGAGCTATCTCCCTGACCCCAGCACTATAATTTTAAAGATAAATACAAAAGTAGAATCATGTTGGAAGTTACCTTTTACACTAAAATCTGTCAGGCTAACTCAATTTTTTATTAAGTTAGTAATAAAGTATATACCTTTTTGTTTTGTGCATCTGAATGATTGCTTTGGGGAGGGAAAGCTGTGTAATAGAAGTGTAGGACTTCCCAAAAAGTAGGTGACTTTTGAAAGCAGCTAACCTATAAGGGACTCATTCGTTACCAGAAGCCTCTTATTTTATGCCACAACTTCAAGTATTACTCAATATTCTTTGCAGATATTGAAAGCTATACTGATATGCTAAGTGATGATCATTTCAGGATATGTTTTCTTTTTATATAGTAATAGAGAGTATTAAAAAATTGGCTGTTCTACCAATGCTCTGTGGATATTTTTCCAAAGAAATTTTGCTGGTATGGAGCTGAAAGACAAGTTGTCATTTAAAATATATCTTTTATCTTTCAGTTAATAAAAATTCAGGATATAGAGACATAAGAATAAATTTTTGTATTTCTATTAAAATAATAAGGAGGTGACAGAAAGATTGTCATCTTTATCTCTGGGAAATAGTTGTCACAAAATCCTATTCATTAACTCACCTTCAAAATATAACCATACCTACAGAAAACTTTCTAAGTTGAAGATATCTGAAAAGTACTTTTAGAAAATAGGTAAGATATTTTTAGAAGTCCATGTCTGTCTAATTCAGTGTACGAAAGCATGTGATTCATGAAAGTATGCCATTATTTCAGAATGGTCCAAGCAATATTATTCTTCTGTAGAATTGTAGGCAGTGGTCTTGTCCTCTCTTCTTCTACCTGGCCTATAGTTTGGGATAAGTGATGAGGTTGAACGGGAGATAGTGTGGTCATTTTTCACCACCAATAATGGCAAAGGCAGCTTATAATATACTCTTTACTGCTGGATGTGAAGTTCAACAGACAATCATTAATTTTATGGAGTTCTTTGAATCACCTACATAACTGCTAATATTGTTAACAGTTTTTTTGTCTTTCTGAGAGAGACTCACTATGTGGCTTAGCCTGGCCTTGAGCTCACTTTGCAGCCAATACTGATCATGAACTCACATTGATCCTCCTGCCTCAGGCTCCCCTGTGCTAGGATGATGAGCGTGTGCTTACACACCTGGCATTAACATGTTTTTACATCAAATCATGCAATAAAAAATCCAAAACAGATGATTTTATTGTACAAATCAGAAGCTGTCAAAAATTATTTCAATGGCAGGAGACAGTAAAAGGAGTGTTGTGGGACTATCGTGCAACAATGTTGTATATGGTTACATTTCTGGATTTATGTGTAAACATATATAATTATTTATTCCTAT
>NW_004524639.1:12416957-12417430 GCF_000260255.1 Octodon degus
TCAGATCCAAAAGCTACAATTTTTGTTACATAAGTCTTGCTTTATCTTGGTATTAGCCATCCAGCAGAAAAGTATAAAAATGAATTACAAGAAATAAAACCATGTTGTTATGCTGAGCTGTAGGGGACTCAGGTCAGCATCTTCTGACATTGCAGTCAAGTGGATGACTCAGTACTATTATAGACTACCGGACTATTTTGGAATATTTAGCTGAGTTCACACACCTATAATATTTAAATGATGGAACTAATCAAAAAAAGGGGATACAGAAGAATGTCCATTTTGTAACTGTGTATTCAAAATGGTTAAGATAGAGACCCAGTCCTAGCCCAGGTCCGGTGAGTATGTGGAGAGTTTCCTGCTACCCTGCGCCGGCGGGACCAGTCCCAGCCCAGGCGGCGGCGTGGGCCAGACTCTCTCCACCCCCTCCGGCTGCCCGCACCCCTCCGCCGTACCTCCTCCACCCCTCCCGC